>NW_026126585.1:957500-1265000 GCF_943737965.1 Phodopus roborovskii | reverse complement strand
GAAGTATTCACTAAGGCATGGCACTAAACTAAGACTATAAAATAAAGGATAGATCTTTATCCCTGATGAATATTGATATAAAATCTTCTTCCAAATCCTACATAACAAAATCTCAGTATTATTATAAGGATTATGCACCATTCCTCAATAGGATTTATTCCTCTAATGCTAGAATTGTTTGGCATATGAAAATTCATCAGCATCAGATACCATGATAGCCAAAAGGAAACAACAATCCATTATTTTCTCAACTGCTATTGTTAAAACTTTGGACAAAATCCAACTGTGGTGATATCTAACAAATAAACCTTCCTTGAATATCAGAGTGCCAAGCTAGGCATGCTAGTCACCCATACTGATCAGGCAATGGTGTCACACACCTTTAATCACAGCTGCCACACTAATTAGCCATAGAATCTGGTCAGTCATGCTGCACACCTTTAATCCTGGCAAGAGAGAGGAATATAGGTGGGTGGAGACAGGAGTGCAGTATATTCAGTCTGTAGTCACACATGGACAGGATATCCCCATCCTTGGTAGAGATAAGAACTAATTAGTGGTTGGCTGCTTGGCTTTTCTGATCCCCATCTTGCACCCTGATATCTGTCTCTGGGGTTTTATTATTCATTCTACATCCAATAGTCTTTCAAGATACAATTAATGACACAGGAATAAGAGGAAGCTATGGTAGCAAAATCAAGTTCATATGCAGGCAGTCTGTTGCTATTTGGTTTAGTGAAGAAAAGCTAAACATTTGCCTGGGTCACTCAGAATAAGCCACATATACCTTGCAGAAACAGGATGGAAAGTCACTTCCATAATGCACAACACAGAGAACCAAAATTATTCTAAATGGAAAAGTCAAAATGAAAGTTTTCCCTTTTCAAAACAAGAGTGTGAGTTGGTAAGATGACTCAGCAAGTAAAGGGACTTACCAGCAAGCCTCACAATTTAAGTTCAATTCCCAAGATATACTTAGTGGAAAGACAAAAGCAACTTTTTGTTTTCTTTCACATATGTGTGTAGTGTGTGTCCACATTTACATACTTATTTGCTTTTATAAAATAAGTAATTAAAGCCAAAACTATTCAAAAGGAAGACAACATGTATAAGAAATTCCCATGAAAAATGTAAAAAAACAAAAATGCATAGAGAGCGAAGGTAAGTGTAGAAAACACACAGATGCACACAAACATAGATGCTTCTTTCTCCATATTAACAATGAGACATCAAACATGGCAATTGGAAAGATAAAATATTTAGAAATAAATAAGAGATAATAGGCTGGAAAGATGGTTCAGTGGTCAACAGTGCATACTGCTTTTGCAGAAGACTGAATTCTGTTCCCTCTACCCACATTAGGCAGCTCATAACCATTTGCAATTTCAGTGGACCCAAGGCCCTCTTTTAGCTTCTGTAAGCACTAACATTCATGTAAGCATACATATATGCAGCTACATGCATTTATATAAATAAAATCTTTGAAAAATTAAGGAGAGAAAAATTCCTAATTTATACAAAACAAAATAAAATTTTCAAAACAAATTAAAGATGTAAATATTTTGAGATGTGTCCTATGTATACAGATTGGAAAACTCACCATCATGACATGGTCAATACTACTGAAGACAGTTTAAAGGGAAATCAAATTCATATGAACTTTCAGAATATGGCCACTTTGCTATCCTTTTATTTTTGTTTAAAAGAAAACCCAGGAATCTGGAAAATGATCCAGTAGGTAATTTGAATGTCATTCAAGCATGAGCTTCTGAATTCAGATCCCCAGTATCTAGTATCCCTGTAAAAGCCAGGCATGTTGGCACAGTCCTGCATATATAACATGGGGTAGAAGCAGGTAGATGCAGGAAACTAACTGAACTGCTTATCTAGCCACTAATGGGTTCTGGGTTCAGTCAGAAATTCTCTCATAAGAAAAAAATCAAGAGGAGAAACAACTGAAGAAGACATCTCAAAGTAAATCCCTGGCCTCAACATGCACACGTTAAGGCAATGTATGTGCTTATAATTGAGTAAATACACACACACACACACACACACACACACACAAGAATAGTAAATTGGAGGCTTTATATATTCTGATTCAAAAATTGTTACTATCTTACTTAGGGTTTCTAATGCTGTGAAGACACATCATGCTAGGTCTTATAAAGGAAAGCATTTAAGTGGGGCTGACTAACAATTTCAGAGCTTTATTCCCTTATCATCATGATAGTACATGATGGTGTGCAGGCAGACATGGTCTGGAGAAGGAGTGGAGAGTTCTACATCTGGATCTGTAGACAACAGTAAGAGAGAGAAAGTGGATCTGGCTTGAGCATTTTAAATACAAAAGCTCACTCTCACTGACAAATTTCCTCCAACAAGACCACAACTACTTGAAGAAAACCACATCTCCCATTGCCACTCTCTAAGAATTCAAATTGAATCTATGGGGTGGCATTCTTAGTCAAAACACAACACTTATCAAACTATATTAGCAAATCCTGGCAGTATCCTAAAGATAAATATAGAAGAGCAGAAGATAGAAGAGGGATCAGAAATAAAGGCCATGTATATCAGTCATGAGTAATGTCAAAGGGTATTCTATTAGTAAAAGTCAGGGTTTTATATTTTTGTCATTCTCTTTTATTGAAAAAAATTTTCATCAGATATATTATGATTATGATTTCCCTTACTCCATATTATCTGGGCTCCTCACCACCTTCCCTTCCCACTTGGATCTATACCTTTTCTCTTTCTCACTAGAAAATGAATATGTAAGAAATAATAATAAAAAATGAATTACAACAATAAATCAGAATAGGACAAAACAAACCAGTACCAAGACAAGAATATAAAAAGCACAAGAAACACATATACAAAAGACAAGCTCACTCACAAAGGAATCCCACAAAAACACAAAACTAGAAGCCATAATATATACACAAAGGACCTGTATGGTAAAGACAAAAGGAATAAAGAAAAGGGAATGAGAAAGAGAAAGAAGGAGAAAGAGAGAAAGGAAAGAAGGGAGGGAGGGAAGGAGCGATGGAGGAAATGAGGGAGGAAGAAAAGAAGAAGGAAGATTAGGAGACAAAGAAACTCCAAAGATATTTTAGTTCGTTCTGTGTAAGTTAAGTTCTGCTGGGTATGTACATGGGGGCTCTCCTTAAAAGTGCTTTGTATACTTAGAGAGAATCTGTTGGAGAAAACTAATTTTTCATTTGTGGGTGGCTAGAAAAGACAGGATTTGTTTTCAATAAACAGTGCCAGGGAAAGTGAAAATCAATGCACCAAAGAATGAAGTTGGATCTTAGTTTATCCTCTGTATCAGAGTTAACTCAAAATCAATCAGATGCCTAAAGAGTCCCCAAAGTCTACAACTTCAACTATCTCCATGATATTGAATTTGGCCAGAGAATATACCGTAAAAACACAAGAAAAGAAGAAGATGAATAAATATCACTATATCAATATAGAGAATGTTGTATAATAATAATAATAATAATAATAATAATAATAATAATAATAATAATAATAATAAAAAACACAGGGAAACAATGGGGTGGAGATTGAGCAGAGTCTGTGCAGGTTACTGTCTTATACTCTGCCAGTCTCTTATTTTTCTTCTCTAAGACTGAGCAAACAGAAGGCTATTCCTAGTTATTTACTTAAAACAAAGCAAGCAAACAAAACAAATAAATAAAAATATTGTTTTGGTTATTCGGCATTTATTATTGGCAATATACTTATATTTTCAACTAATTTCAATGACTATGATTTATTTTGGTATCCAAATATAGCATTTCTCTATTTCATCAGCAAAATAAAAGCCCTAATCTTTCTATCAAATGCAAAGTTGAAAATGAATGATTTAAAAGCCAAATAAGCATGTGAGAAGATGCTCATAATCACTACTTCATGAAAAAAAAAAACAGAAAAATAGAGTTGACATGACCTTGGCACCCATTAGAACACCCATTAAAACAGACAAGTATTGACAAGTGTCAGGAAGAACATGGAAGAAATTTGAAAATGTTTTCAATTTTAAAAAATTCTCTATTTTTGAGATTATCATATAATTGCATAATGTCTCCCCTCCATTTGCTACCTCTACACTATCCTGTATACTATAACTTTCATTCCTCTGAACTTCATTAACACACACGCATACACACACACACACACACACACACACACACATATGAAATCTAAGACTATATAGACACTGTTCTGTGGCTGTGAAGAGATACAAGGACCAGGGGAACCCTTAGAAAAATAAATTAATTATGGTTTGCTCATAGTTCCTGAGGTTTAGTCCATTATAATCAAGGAGGGAACATGATGTCATACATGTCACTGGAGTAGTAGCTGAGAGCTCTATTCTGATCCACAGGCAGAGAGAGAGAGAGAGAGAGAGAGAGAGAGAGAGAGAGAGAGAGAGAGATAGAGAGAGGAGAGAGGAGAGAGACTGAGCTTGGGGCCTGGTGTAATATTTTTAAAACTCAAAGGCCACTCCCCGTGACACATTTCTCACAACAAAGCCATCTGTACTCCAAAGTGATCACAACTCCCAAACCTTGTTCTCATTTCAAAAAGTTGTATTCCCTGGTGACCAATCATTCAAATATACAGAGGGCATTAATATTTAAACCACCACTATGTATATACATATATATGTATATACATATATACATGTATGTTCCTAAATATAACTCTAAACTCTGCCTCTCCATGTCTGATGTCGAAACCCTCTTCAGATCTCTAACTCTGTTCAACGTTTTTGACTGTGGCACACTTCTTTCTCTTGGGCTGGTTCTACTCCGTGTTAGTAGCTTTCTTCTATAGTATACCATGACTCTGCCATCAATTAGAATCCAGATACATACATGTTGTTAATATAACTTATGGTATATTGATACTTTGTTGCAATTCAATTTTACCACATATCTAGCATGTCTAAAAATTTAACCCAATCTCTTTTCAAATTCTTGTGTTCTTGGAATTTGCATGTGATTCACCGTAGCTGCTTAGAAAACATTAGAATGGAATGCACAGCTTCTGTCGTTATGAGCCATGCTGTTAGGGTTCATTTGTTTCACTTATTTTGGTTTAGTCCAGGGAGTGTCTGTGGGAGCAGACAGCACTACACAGTAAATGTTTGCTTAACTTCATAGCTTTCATGATTTTTACTTTATTATCAGCCATTTGCTTGCCTGGATTTGGGAAACAGCAAAATCATTTTTTATCTAGTGTTATCATTTTTTGCTGTGTGGAGACTGCACACCACTTGGCCAAAGATCTACAACTAGGGAGTAGCTAGACTGGCATTTCAGACCAAAGTTTAATGGCTGGAGCCCTTATTTTGTGTAATACATTCCTAACATTGCCTTATTACAACTGAAACATTGATATGGATGGGTTTTACTCCGAAAATATACTTTCAGTTTTGCTTTGGGGAGGAAAAGAATGAGGAACCACTGCCAGGCATCAGCTGACCAAAGATTCTAATAGTGATATACTTTACTCTGTAAAAAGTCCATGTGAGTGAATAGAAGTTAGCCAGCCTGCCATTGCTTAGTATTCTAGGACCCTTGACTCACACTCCAAAAGAGTCATTGTCTTTTTCACTGGCCAAACAGATACCTGTTTGTATTAGTCAGGGTGGTCAAGCTACCTAAACTTGACTCACGTGCTACTTGTATTGGTTTGTATTATTAGCAGGTTCATTAGCCACAGCTGAGGCTACATCTTTGCCTGATAAGAATTTACTGCTAGCCTAATGTGAGCCAAGCCTTGTGCAGGATGACAAAATGAAATGTGCCGTAAACAGTATTCTATTGGTGTGAAGAGACACCATGGCCATGACAACTCTTCTCAAGGTAAATATTTAATTGGCGATGGATTACAGTTCACAAGTTTAGTCCATTTTTATCATGGGGGCATGGAGGCAGACATGAAGCTGGAGAGGTAGCTGAGAGGGCTACATTTGGATTGGCAGAAGAAAAAGACACGGGGTCTGGAAGAAGCATTTGAAACAACAAAGCCCACCCACAGTGGCATAATCCCTATAATCATGTTATACATATTCTAACAATGCCAAATAGGTTCACTCCCTAATGAGCAACCATTGAAATAAATATGCTTATGGGGGGGTGGGCATTCCCAGTTAAACCACCACATTCAACTTCCAGGCCCTTATATGCATGTAGTCATATTACAATGGAGAAAGGTAATTCAGTTCAACTTCAAAAGTCCCCATAGTCTGTAACAGAGTCAACACTGCTTTCAAAGTCTTCTGAGACTCGAGGCAATCTCTTAACTGTAATTTCCTTAGACTCAAAATTTAAAAAGTAGATGACACATTTCCAACATAAAATGTCACAGAATGTATATCACTCTTTCAAACGGGAGGAAAGGGGGTATAGAGAGGGAATACTGGCCTAAAGCAAGATTGAAAAACAGCTGGGCAGCCTCCCGTCTCTTATCTCCATGTCTGATGTCTAAACACTCTTCAGATCTCCTTCTCCTTTGAGCTTTACTGCCTGTAACACACTGTTCACTCTTAGGCTGGATCCACTCCCTCTTAACAGCTCTACTCAGCAGGTATCCCACATTGCTGTTATCTTTAACATTCTGGGGACTACAAGTCAATCCAGGATTTACCTTCAGAGCTTCATGAAATGTCCTCTCGGACATCCCTGATATATGCCTGGCCTCGTAAGCTTTCCTTAGTCATATAAGGTAACTTTTTCCTTACAAAAAGCAACCATGAGTTCTAAGGTAGTAACTGGACAAGAAGCAGCAGCAACTCACGAAAAAAGGCAAGGTTGCTAGCGCCTAAACTCTACTTTGACTGTGTTCCTCTTTATATTGCCTCTGGGTAATTCAAATACATAATGTTGTAACTTCCACAGTGGTTTAGAACTTCTATTGAAGAAAATGCTCCCTTAATTTTCATCTTCTTATCGTTTTTCCTAATCCATTAAGATATCTCAATAATGTAGAAAATATGTTATCTATTCAAGAATGCCATCTATTAATCTTGGGCCTCCTACCCTCCTCCATTTCTGTTGCCCTGGCTCATCAAGTTTTACATCCTTCCAAGTCCTGAAGGAGAATGTTGCTGCTCCAACAGAAGCAAACAGCTCAAGGGCCAGGAGAGCTTCTTGTCTTAACCTGAAGCCCCATCTCTGCTGCTTTGTTCAACTGCATGCTCTCTGAATCTTTCCACTTTTGAGATGGTGTCCCATATGTGATCTGGATCACATCCCCAAACAGCATCCTTATTCCACTTCTGCCAAGGGACTGGGGAGTCATTGGAGCTAGCAAGGTCGAGGGGGCAGTAGAGGAGTCTTTGTAAAGATAGCCTTATTCCAACAAACCACACACCCTATCTGAAATGTTTGTGGATCTGAGAGTCGATATTGTGGTTGGATATCGTTTCGCAACAGGAGAGTATCTGCTTCTGCTGGGAGCACACAGCGGGTGGCTGGAGGTTGACAACTTTTATGAAAGCCATTCCCATTACAATGCACTTATTTCATGTAAACATTAGCAATAAAGTCTAAACTCTTCCAGGAATATGATGCAAGTATTAGAACTGTTTATTTTTCAATATAAATGTATGCAATTGCCTTTGAATTAAAATAAGGAATACCTTTTAGGCACCTCAATATCTTTTATACATTTTCTCCTTAGTGCTGAGTTCTGCTAAAAAACCTGTTCTCCAAATAAACTGTGCAGATTCTTGATGAGTTTTCTGTATTTTTAGTTTTGTAGACTGATTTACATATTGACAGTATTCAAAAAGGAAAACTTAAAAATAACAAATAACATGTTCAAAATAGAATGAACTTAGAACTTACTTTTTTTTTTTTAGTTGTGATCTTAGCTGCTTTCTAGTAATTTTTATCCTGGTTTTATTTTTTTCTTTGTCTTCAGTTTTCATGTGCAAGTGGTTGTTCAGGCACCCATTGTAGCTGTGAGTACGGAAGCGCATTGGCACTAAGTCCAGAAAACATTTTTGTGTAGCAGTCCTTCATGAATGTTTGCTCTCAATTGTATTCCACCTCTATCTTCCATGCAGTTCCCTGTATGTGGGAACATACACAGGCATGTGTGTTTGTGTGGATGTGTGTTCACCTCTGTGGATACACATGCTTACATGTGTGTATGCACAAAGCTTGCTTTTGGCATGGTTGTAGAGAAGAAGTTTGCTGTTGGAAATCATCCCTGGCACCATTAACTGTACTATATTATCAAGTAAGGGTCTCTCCATTAGAGTGCTTATAATGATTTGTCTTGCTAGCCAGCTTCCTGTGGGGATAGCCGGCCCTTTGCTTTCAGATGCTGGAATTTGCATGGGCCACCCTTGCGATCATGAGAACTCCAGTTCTCATTCATGCATAGCAAGTATGTTAGCCACTAGATATCTAATACACTTTCTTAAATGAAATTATGGGCTGTAATTTATCTTAACATTGGAGAGTTTTCCATGATAAAAAGGGTATAGATATAGTTTCCTTGTCAGAGAAAAGAAAAGACAAAAAAAAAAAAAAAAAAAAAAAACCCACAAATCAAGAAAAAAGTTGAAGTTTATGATTTTTAAAAATAAATCATAAAATGGCAAAGAACTTTTTTCCTTTGCATGGAATAGTGTATCCCACAAGTCCTAAAGTCTTTAGATAGTCAAAGGAGTCCTTAGAGGAAGGAAGAGCTATGCCAAATTAGTAAAGGGGAATTACTTGAGTTTTCTCCCAGAACCAACATGAAAATGCTGGGCATGGAGGATGACATGTGTTGTTAGAACTGAAAAAGTACATAGCGTGGCATTTCAGTATTAACATGATGATTAAGTTCATTTTTTTCTTCATCATTCTAAGACATTCTAAGTTTATATTCCATTGTTTATGCTTTTCCATTCTCTAGAGTCATCTTCTATCATTTCACTTCAGAAAAACATTATTTTTATTCACTACTGAACTTTATGAATTTCTTGATCAGTACTCTTTGTCCACTAAACATCAACTAGGACTGGACATTAGGGCTGTTACACCCAACTGACAAGTAATACAATAACTTTGCAGGGTCTAATTCTCTAAATGAAAGCAGAAAAATTCTAATACATATGTTAAATTTTTATTACATGTTACTTGTTTTTAAATATATTTTCATTTATTCATTGAGCATTCATATATGAGTATAAGTAGTATAGTCTGAATATTAGTTCAGAGTCATGCATTGGAACATGGAAAACCTACAGATGCCAGGCTTTTGAAAAATTTGATTCATTTTCCCACCCCTAACCTATAAGCACATCAAGGGGTAGGCTTTATGAGTACTACCCTGCTTGATGCTAAAATGTTGACTGGGTTGATATTGTGCAGCTCTGGTTTGGGAAACAACAGCTGCTATCCGTTTGTAAGTTCAACAATCTTGTCTTTTCCAGAAGATACTGTTATACAGTAGTCTGGCTCTAAAAGTATTTCATTTCTCTTCCCCAATTTTCCCTGCCTCTTGAGGGCAGTGTGTGATACAGATGTCCAGTTCAGGGCTGAGCATTTCAGCATCACATTCCCCGCCCACAAGCTCTCAGTTCAGAAGTGGTATGGAATCCCACATATTATGGAAACACTGATAAGATGGGATGTAAGGAAGGAAACCAGTCTTTGGGGAAAGCAGCATAGAAGCGGGCCTAAGATTAAGGTGTCTGGTAACACACCCCACATAGTACACCCCAGAACCCACCCTTTTTCCCACACCCTAATCTGGACTGTCCATTGTTCAGCATCTCAGAAGAAGCCACAGCAAAAGGTAAGTTCCCAAACAGGAAAAGAAAATAATCAAAACCCACACTCTTCCTGAGATACTGGGTTAAGCAGGTGTTTTAGTAATGAATCCAGAAATATTTCACAAGCCATAAAACTAACAAATGGCAATGTACACTCCAATTGCTCTTAACATGCACACAGAGTTATGGGTTTATCTGTATGAGTGCATATTTTCATTAAATGGAAGGATATTACAGTCTTCAGCCATTATACCTCAATTGAAGCTTCAGCTCTGTTTTTTTTTTTTTTTTTTTTTGAAAGAATTTTATGGTTTTATCCAATATGTTTACTATGTGACCTAATCCATCTCAAAGACACTGCAGTCTCAATTTCAGACCACTGCAATAAAGAAAATATAGCAATAAGGTAAGCCTGAATTTAATGATTTCCCAGTGCATGTAAAACTTTTGTTTATACTATGGCCTATGTATTCTCAATATGTTTTAAATTTGGGTGAATTTTCAGATGGATAGGCAAATACTAGTACATTTCCTGGCTTAATTTTCTTGCCCATGAGCATGCATATGTGAACACATGCACGTAACTCTTTCTCTCATTCTCTCTCTAGCACACACACACACACATACACGCACACACACACACACATACACACACACACACACACACATGCATACACAAATACATACTTTGTGTGTGTGGATAATCATCCACATTACCAACAGACTACTGGGTGAAGCTAATATGTGTGCTATTGTTGCAGTAAGAAGAGGAAAGACATAGGTTGTGATGAGTAGAGATTTCTAAAGGGGTAGACACAGATCTTAAATCATAAGAGAATCATTAATAAATAAATAAAGACATGAAAAACTCCCTGAAGAAATACCTTGGATTGGATATGAATATGAACAAGGAATGTGTAAAATTTCCTGGATAATGCAAACTACATAAATAGCTGTGACAAATTATCCAGTTATATTTATATTTTTCATAGTGTTTTGATATAATGACTAGTGCAATGTCTAATAAACTGCCACAATTCACATTTCTGTACTATAAATTAGATAAACATTTCTTGAGTGGAGACAAAGAGGAGAAATGATTAAGTAAGTACTCATGTTTATCATAATATCTGCCAAAATGACAAAACTTAGATATCCATTATCATGGAAAAATTTGCTTACTAAAGGTTTTTCATGATAGTGGGTTTCCTTGTTTGACAAATAAGGAATTAATGTTTACAGAGGGGTCATGAAAAACAATAATTTTTTAAAATCCAGAAAAGCCAAGGTAAATGCTCAGGAGATATATAGCTAGATATTTTTGTAGATTTATTTTCAGCCTTGGAAGAACTTCCATGATTTCTATTGTGGCTGTAGACCTGTAAGAGCTTACACCATCATTAAAGAATTGAATTGTTTTGCCTTACTTGGCCTCTTTACTAGCATCTGCTGTCTTTTTTTTTTTTTTTTTTTGTCATTCAAAGAACTCTATTTTATCAGAGTTGCTTGTTCATCCTTGTTTATTGCTGCTTTATTCATAATAGCCAAGATACCAAAAGAGACTAAATGTCCATCAAGTGATGAATGTATTAAAAAAAATTGTACAATCTTTTTTTTTCTGTTAACCCATATTTATTGCCAAGATGGCTGTCACTGAATGGATGGATGAACACAATATGCTACATATACACATGGGAGTAGCATTTAGCCATAAAGAAAAATGAAAATCCTGTTATTTTAAAACAAGAATATGTATTAAGTCATTTTAATAAAATGGGTGATTTGGAGGACATCAGGATAAATTAAATAATATAAATATATACAGAAAAATACTTTACCTTCTGTTTCACTTAAGCAAACACACACATACACACACAGAGAGAGGAGAGAGAGAGAGAGAGAGAGAGAGAGAAGAGTGGAGCAGGAAAAGTTCTACAAAGTTGAAGAGACTGAGAAGGAGGTGTGAGAGAAGGAAGCAGGTATATGTGATTAGTGCATGGGCATGCATATATGGCAATATCAGCAATTACTGTGCTAATAATTATAATATAAAACAACGACTTACTTATAATAGGTGAATTTAAACATTCAAAGGTTTAAACATTAGAATCAACAATCTACACTTATTAAATAATCATTAGTAAGATAATAACAACAAAAAACAAAAAACAAAACAAAAAACCCTGAAACGCAATACAGGTCTGGACAGTCTTACCAAAACACTGCTGGTAACAGCCACTCTTTGCACACTTACATATCTGATTAATCACTTTACTTCTTTAGGTAATAGTACTTAACTTATAAAAAGCTTCTCTAAAGATATAGTGTTTTTTTTTTTCTATATTGGTACTAAAGAGCTCTTGAGTTATACGTTGTTAAATGAAAGAAAAAAAAATTGGGTGGAAAAAGAAGTGAATTTGCTAACTTTTATATTGGAATGGAATGGAGGGGAAAGCGAGGCCAGGTGAGAAAGTAAGGGAAGGAAGAACAAAGGGAAAGGGAGGAGAAAAACAAGACAGGAGCAGAGGGAAAGACACCAGGCTTGGAGAGGAACAGGGTATTCCACACAGAAAACCATTGCTAGATGCTTTTCTCTGGACAAAAGAGCTAGATTCTAAAGGAGACAAAAAGTATACATTTTCAAAACAAAACATTAGTTTTTAAAATGAAATTATGAAACTTGAAATATTCAGGTAAACGCATGGAATTTGAAGTAATTATCATAAGGGAGGTATCCCAGTACCAGAAAAATGAACATCTCATATTTTCTCTCATATTTAGATGCCATCTTTTTTAACTTTTAGATCTGGAAATTCTATGGAAATACACACTGAGATTAGGTAATTGGTAAGCTTCTTTACCATTAGTCTTTAAAGGAAAGAGAAATGGAATTTAGTTTTATAAAAGGAAAAACTGGAATAGTTAAAAAAAAAAAAAAAAAAAAAAGCACAGGGTTGGGATGGGGATGAGAGGTCAGAGCAGAGAAGAACACATGGGAAGAAATAAACAATGCTAAAGGTATTTTGGGGAAAGCCATGGAGTGCCCAGACCTAAGTAGAATGTCTAAAGCACAATCTTCTACTTAAGGTTCTAGAATCTTTGTGAAAGAAATGATGAAAACATTGTATGTGTCAGAGATAGAGGATGCCTTTAAGAAAACAATAGTTTGCACTGCATAGAAAGATGCGCATATAAACTCATAGGGACTACATCAGTAGTAGTCAAATGGGAAGCCTGACATCATTTGAATACTGATAAAGGAGAGCTGCAGGAGCAGGTTCCATGAATTTGCCAGAACTAGTGATGCAAGCAGGTTAAAAGCAAAGTTTTCTTCTTCCATATCCTTTTATGTGTGCTGACACAGAAAGTTTCCACTCACATTTAGGGTGAGTCTTCCTGCTTGAAATTATCACCAAAAAATCTTTCACAGGAGTGTCCCAGTGGCTTGTTTTAGATAATTCCAGATCCCACAAAGTTTACCACATTAGCCATCAGTATCACATTTTGTCTTTACCTTTTAGCCCTGTGGGTTTATCACTTTGCCTGTAATGTTGCTTATAGGGTAAACTTCACCTTTCTAATGAAAAAATAAAACTATTCAATCCCTACCTCAAATAGCCCCATTAAGATGAATTAGAATGAAATCTTTCTCAGAGAGCCTGACTTGTTTCAGATGATGGGCACGTTAACCTCTCTTTTTTCTTTTATGGCTGTTAGCACAAAGGTTCTCCTGCCAATGGAGCCCCGGGGAACCAGGAATGTTAATCATGCAAGGAATCCTCAATGAAGAGATTAAGCAAAATACCTGCATTGCTTCCAGAAAGCCAGAGTGCTTTTTATTAGCAAACTGGTTATCTTTGACTATTTGTGGAGGCAGACTTCACACAAATCACCTAAAATGTGTATCAGAGACCTTCCCTCTATAGATAGAACCTGTCCTTAGGTGGATGTCACATTTAATTTATGGCCTGCTGACCTCTATGCTATATCTGTCAGAAACTACACTAGATGGCAGGCCTTTAAGCTATAGAACCCTCCCTCCTGGTTACATGCATTTTGTAGTTTCTAAGTAGTCACATATTAAACTTTATTGTACAGTTGTGATTATTAAAGGTATTGGCATTGTTATAGAGAAACTACTTTGCACTGAGAAGATAAGTTACCTTAATGCAAGAAGCTACCCTTGGAAGACTCGGAGTTGGCTCAAGAAAAATAAATCATATTTGAGAGGAAACTTTCTAAACTAAGAATGCCAAAGGGTTTTCCCTACTCCTGAAAAATAGTGCCTAGGGAGGTTCTTCCCATCCCCATTACACAGAGGCCATAGCAACTATAATCCAGGCCATGTTGGCAGCAGAATTTGACAGTATCATTCACATGGTATAGGTTTCGGAGAAATACATATAGAAGACTGAGCAAGTCTTCAAGTCTAGCTACATCATTCTAGAGGATTGCTGGGTCCTGGCAATGTGTATTATATTGTAGTGCCTGCAAGGAAGCCCTGAGATGAAGCTGTGTGAAGTTATTAAGATGAAGGTTTGGCTTCAAACAAACTCACAAAACTTTGGAGATGCCAGGTACTTGGGAAGTGTAGCAAGGAATGCTGAACTCAAATGGTGGAGTCAGCCCAAGACAGAGGTTGTGTGTTGCATGCTACTACACTGGAGGAGAGATACCTCCTCCTATTGGGGCTGAGCTGTTTTCATCATGTGTCCAGACAGCACACTCAGAGTTCCTGGATTTGGCATTTTCCCTGATGAATCTGATTTTGTGTCATTCTAGTCATTTTTTTTTTTTTTGGTAGGCTCTGATTTTGTAGTTTTGGCACACAAAAGTTTATTCTATGACTTAGTTTTGAGTTTGTAGGAACTCACCCTTAATATCTTGGTACTGCTAATGACTGTGGAGATTTTGAGGATCAACTTAATGCATTTTACATTTGAAGGTGTTTATGAGGGACAAGGGGTGTAAGTTCATGGTTTCAATGTGGAATGCTTGAATGTTACAAGCGGAGGAGGAGAGAGAGGAGGAGGAGAGGAGTTGTGATTGTCACTGTGAGCTGTCAATTTCACATAGGCTAGATTCACCTGGGCAATGTTCAGGGCACAGTTGTGAAGGATTAGCTAGAGTTAGGTCATCATCTAATGCCATCTGTAAGGGATTGTACTGAGTACATGAACTGATTGGGAAGACCAAAATGTGATAGGGACCATTTTGTAAGGGGGATTTAGACTTACATAAATTGGAAAGGTTAACTGAACAGTAAGTAGTTCATGTTTGCATTGTTCTCTATTGTGACAGTGGATATAGTGTGAGCACCCGCTTCAAGCTCCCGATGCCCTGACTTCCCTCCAGGATGCACGGTATCCTTGAACTGTGTTGTGATCACCTCTTCTTTCATAAGGTGCCTTTGTCAGTGTATTTTCTCACATTAGTAAGAAAGTAACTAAGACAGCTGAGTCACTTATGCTGCACTGTAATTAGCCAATGTATGTTTACATTCCTCTAACATTCAAGTAGCAAGGCCTGTTAACATTCACTCAGAAAAGAATGCAAGACATTGTGCTTCATGAGTGTCTGCGCAACCCCTGACAGGTGACCTGCCACAGCACTCTGGTGTAGAATTTAATTGTTTGCATTCTCTGCTGATGCTATCTAGTTTTATCATATCAGTGACAATATGGATATTGGTGACTATGATACCCTGTCATGGTGAAATGACTGAAATTGTCCTCACAGGAGAGGAATCAATTCAAGGTCCTCTACCAAAGCATTAGTGCTCGTAGGCATCTCTCCAGGATATTTGCCTCAGTTTTAGTGAGTGGCTAGTGGGTAGTTTGGGCACTATGTGGGACTATGCTGAACAAATAACAGTAATATTTTGGGCCAAACAAACTTGGATAACACAAAGTTTTATTATTTTGTTCCATGAAGGGCATGATTAAAACCCTGTTTACTGTGCACTTTAATAATTACTTGCTTTACTGTTTCAAATCTTAGATGACCACGAGTAACTGAAACCATAGATTCTTAGGTAAGTGTTTGAATGTTTCTGCTCCCTGATAGTAGTTGCCATCTCCCCATGGCCTAGCATCTTATCTTAATAGCTAAGCAACATGGGATACTGTTCCTCTCTATCAGAACTTCCTACTTCTACCTTCCTTTATCTGGAGAATATCCCTGAGTCTGGAGGACTGACCATATTTGAAAACTATCTCAAAACCAGAAACATTTCTCTAACCCAGATACTTGACCCTAAGCCAGATGCTTGATTCATCTTTAGCTTGACCCTTGGCAGATTCCTGCTAAAAAGATTTGTGCCAGGATTGATACTATAGGATCTACTGCCACATACAAAGCCTTAAGAAAGGAGTGTGTCATTTAATGAAAATTAGGGTTTGTTCCCAGGCTCCTCAATCCTATATTTTCCTTATAGTCTGGAATACAGTTGAGCTGATTCACTGAAGTCTGCCTCCTGGAGCGTTGCATCTGTTTGTGTCCACAGCCAGCTTGAATCCTCTTCTCTGCTTCTGTTCCCTCTACCTTCATAGACCAATGTAGCCCATGATCTGGAGGAACCACAGATAAGGAATGTTGTATATCAATCGCTGAATATATTATTTTACTGGAACATATGCATTATGTGTGTTTAGAAAAATAATGCATGTAGAAAGTGAGAATTACAAAACAACACAAAGAATGTAGAAAAGGAAACTAAATAAAACGCCTGAGGGTAAAATATTCAATAATGAAATTCAAAACTGAGAAGATTCAACATCTTCCTGTACGTAAATAAAGCAAAATATTTAGTGAAATAAAAATCACATTATTTAAGAAATATTTCTCAAAAACAAGAAAAGAGAAGGGGAAAGGAGGTAAAGAAGAAAAGGAAGAAAGGATAGACAGTGGCTATCCAGGACTGGGCAGTGGCTTAGGTATGAACACACATATACACATAAAGCTAAAACAAAAGAAAAAAGAAAAAGGGGAGATGAGAATGAACAGCAGAAAGGAAAGTGAAAAATAAAATTAATTAACGCATGATCCAACAAAAATCAAATGACTACAGAGGAAGGGGAAAGAAGAGAAAAAGAAAGAAAAAGAAGACAGAAAAGAAAAAGAAAGATTAAGGCAATGGAAAAAAGAATAAACACAGTTGTCATAGCTTTCCTTGTATCAGCAATCAGGAAGTCATGGACACGGACATTGTCATCCAGTCTCCCCAATCCCTGGAGTACAGTAGGTGCCCAGGAACTTTCCCTCTAGACTGTGGCAGATGAAATTTTCTACCTCATCTGGGCTAAGGACAGGAGCTGAATTTCACAATTCTTTTATGTATAGTTCTGAGACATCCACTTCTTAAAATATTCTTGGATGTCAAAGAATAGAAATCTCCAAATTGTTGATAGTGTTAAAATGGTCAAGATTGTGCAAGGGAAAGGAGCTGTTTTATCAAATGTAGTTACTGTTCTGAAATATCTGTGAGAAGCTTCATAATCATTGAGCTTTAACAATAGACACGTATGGAACATGTCAAAGCTTAAGCTTTGCAGAACGTGTGGACATGTGTGTACATGCACATATAGACAGGAGAGCACCTTGGCTATTGTTCACTCACTAACTACATGTTTTCAGCTATGGTCTCTCACAGGACTTGGCCATGAAAAGAACACCAGGATGGCTACTTAGCGCTTTAGTTGACAGCTTGAACTTCGGAGAATAAGGCTAAAAATGAGGCTGACTAACTTCTCATGCAATAACCATCTTTAATCAGATTATTGGACTTTTTACCCTCTCAGGGTTAGAATCACATAAGTAAAGTGTTCAGTCACAAGGACAGCCCCATGTGGCAAAACATGTTTTTCCAGAGAGGCACATGAATCAATCCTTGTGAGGAGCACAAAGACACATTCCAAAAACAATTAGGTGTCATGATGAAAGTGCGGTCGCAAGACTCTTGCTTTCTTGAAGTTTTCTCACAAGCACTCAGAATTCTTCTTAAATGGCTCCATTCTTGGGTCATGCTTGAGCCATCCAGCCCCAAATCTTCCTGGGTCCAACTGTCCAGCACTCGGATTACAAATCTACCATTGCTGGCTTTTCCTTACTGATTGATTACTTAATGCAACTCAGGAATCAGACTCAGGCTTCCACTCTTGCAAGATCAGCACTTTGCAAACCGATCTAGCTCCCCAATCTCCGAAATATTCTTCTAATGAGACTGAAAACATTTACAAGTATTTCAAAATTTCATCAAGGTTTCTATATTACATGTACACAGCATTTTTTTTTTTTATTTTTAAAATGTAACATTTTACTGTCTTACTAAAATCAATCCCATTTATGAGAATATCATCTGAGACAGGCCTCCATCCTTTGACGTGTCTTTTGACATTGGCCCCTCCTGGGATCTCTCTCCTTCTCAGTTCAGTCTCCATGAGAAGTTTTCTCTAAATTAGTAACAAATTTGTGCTTTTCCATTTTATAGTTCCTAAGCTGCTCTGTTTTGTCATCTTCCTATTTCATAGATAACATCAATGCCTACCCCTCTAGCACAAAATCTCTTCTTTCATTTTCATTCTCCCTGATTCAGTAAGATACCTTTTGTATATAATACACAGAAAACAGATCCATGGGTTTTCAAAAATCAGAATAGTAGGTATTCATCAGACCAATCGTCTTATACTTAGAAGATGAAAACTTACTCATTTTTTCATGTATTTGGTGTAGTTCATGTATTTGGTATGCATGTGGTGGTAGGAGGTGTAATACATGTTATAGCATATTTGGTGTGCATTTCATAGCACACATGGTGTTCAGAGCACAGCTTCCAAGGTTTGATACTGTTTGTCAATCATGCATATTCTGCCGATTGAACTCAGGTCATCAGGATTTACTGCAAGGCCCTTTATCCCTATCTTAAGAAAGCACTTTCTCATAATTTGAAATTGACTGTGGATTCTGAAATAAAAGGACTTTTTACAAACTTAAGTTGGAAAGATGTAAATGAAGGTTATATGTGCAATCTGAAAGCAGATAAATTAAATTTATGACTGACTTCAACTACTGAACCTGTCAATGAATGGCTGATCTTGAATGTGTTGCTTATCTTCAATTTCCCCTAAGACAATCCAGTAAGAGGATTTCCTAATACTGCATTACAATAAGATGACTCAGCAGGGCATCTGTCTCACACAAGAAGTAAGTGCCATGAGCTGTTATGTAGTAATACCAATAACAGAATAATGAGCTCTGATAGATATTTGAAAATGGGCCTGCATCATGTGTGAGTATGTAATAGACTTTAAAGGTGATGAGTGAAGGATAAATAGCAAAGTGAGGGAGGTAAACCTGGTGGTGTATGCCAGCACAAATGTCACTAATGAAGCTGAAGTAGGAGGGTGGGGTCTGGCCTACATAATGAGAGCAGGACAATTAAAATAAAATCATAGGAAAGAAAAGGAATGTAAAATGTAATAAGACAAAAACGCAAAAATTACTGTGGTACTATAATGATGCCAACAGTACCAATTCTGGAAGTTAAAACATATATAAATAACTATATGTAATATGACCTCCTTCAGGTTGTCAGAGTATGTAGCCCTGTGTTGTGTACAGTATTCATTAGGAGTCAGGAACAAATGTCTCCTCACCCCAGACAGGGAATTGACAACAGACCAAGGTAAGAATACCACCAAAGTCCACCTGAGGATGCTTTTAGTAATTAGGATGAGGGATGCTTACAGGAGCAGGATAGAGTCAAAGGCAGCTGAAAACTCATCCAAGCTGGGATGATGACTCATGAAGCTGGAAACCTGGGACTCCACATGATTTGCAGGCAGCTGCACAACTCCTGGAGTGTCCTCCAAGAAGCTTGACTGGTGGCTTGTATCTTGGACTGTCTCCTCCGAAGTCCTCACTCCTTATACAGCTTCCAAAGAACAGGACTGTGAATCTGGTCAGCATTAGTGACTTCTAAAGGTTCACAAAATGTTTACTTCCTGGGGCTTCCTCTGGATCATCCTAAATCTCAAGCTTTGTTCAAACTGTTATACAACAACACAATGAGCTGGTTTCTCATCCTAGAAAACTTAGCTCCATTGAATGACATCTGCAGGTTTCTCTCCACGCACTTTTCCTTAGTAGAAATATGGGCAAATGGCTCTGACTAATAAAGGTCAACAAATTTTGACTAATGAGTCCCAACTGACTTGTGAGTATACTTCACAGACCGTATGATTTGCTGATTTTTTTTTTCTTAAAGCGATGAAATGACTTTATTTACCACGGAGCTTAGGATCAACAGTCTTGATTTCATTCACAGAAAAGAAGTACTAAAGAAACAAAAAGTAAAACTTCAGTGTTTGAAAACTGGATCCTGTTCTGGGTTGTAGACACATTTTTATAAGAGAGAACTACCTAGATCACATTGTCCACTGGCTGCTACAGAATCTCAAAAATATGATAATTACTAGACACTTAAAAAATTATGCTGCTCTCATCTCCAGATTGTTTTTCATTCTGTTCCATAGTCTATTATCTCTCTGCTCTTTGACAAGTAAAGTGAGCCTTTCAGGTTTGACTTTGGGATCATGGTCCCTGAGAACAGTTCTGTGTTTGTCCTGAAAAATGGTACCTTTGAAATGTCTCCCACCTGCTGTACACAAAATGCTACTCTGCTCTCTAACCCTTGAAAGCAGAGGAATCACAGTCACACAGAAGGACAGAGATCAAACAGAAGATGGATGAAATAAACTCCTATTGTTAAGTTTTGATGTTTTTCTATGACTGCAAATTCCAGAAAAAAAAGATTTTCATTGCAAAGGTTATTAAGCACTGGAACAGAGACAAAGTCATGGTTGGAAGAGAGTTTAGAGTTTTCACGTTTCCCTTGTCTTTGCTAAAATTCTGGCATGTGACTTTGGAAGTCTCTCTTTCCTTCCTAGGAAATAAGAAAAACACATTCTTTTCTTTCATTAAAAAAGAAATGTATATTTAATTATTTTTAATTTAAGAAACTACAGTTAATTATTAAATATATTTTGTCTGTGATGCAGGCATGTGTGCATGAATGTATTCATTTTTCCACATGCATGTACAAACACGTGTGTGTGTCTTTCTGCAGCAGTACTCATGGAGATCACAGGAAACCTAGGGGCAGTTAGTTCCCTCCTTCAATCATATGAATCCTGAAGAAGGAATTTGGGTTATCAGGTTTGGTGTAATGTAAGCACCTTTGCAAATAAGTCATCTCTTCTGCCCTATTTTTATTTCTGAAATTAATAGATTTCCTTCCATATGAGATCTTCACGTGTAAGTCTTTTTTTCTTCTTTTTACTTTAAAATCTACCCTCCACTTTCTACCCTTCTTTTCCCCCTGTATTCTTGGGCCCATTACTTGACATTCCACTTTATTCTATTGTCTTTCAGACCATTTTCGTTAACACACCTCTCTTTGTGTCACCGTCTGTGTGTCTGTCGCTGCAACCACACTAACCTCTTTCTTGTTCCCTGGTCTTTACCTACGTTTATTAAGATAGACACACATATTTAATGGGGACATGCTGGAATCTTCACCTGAACAAGTAAAAGAGAATACTCAGTTGCCTCTCCAAGTAGTATACTTTCCAGTTCCTTCTATTTCCATGCAAATTTTATAATTTCATTTTCATTTATATTCGAAAAAAATTCTATTACATTTTATGAGATAGTGTGAGGTCATTGGGGGAGCTTCAGCTGACTTTGAAAGGAGGCTGTGTCCCTTTAAGAAAACTACATACTCAAGTTAATCTCAGATCCTGGGCCAAAAGGAAAATAAAAAAGCATTTTTGCAGAGAGGAACGAAAGCATCCAACATGTAATCCTGTAAAGTCTTTCTAAATCTCCATCCATTAAATAATAACCATATACTTTTGTCATATTCTTGTCAATCAACAATGTACGTAAATTTATTTGCTAGGCAATTCTAGTCTCCATGGTGTTTCCATGGTGGAACGGGAACACTACAACTGCTTCTAAAAACTACAGGACTTAGTAGTTATTTCTGGAGTTCCTAAAGTTACTATGTTGTCCAACAGGCTTTGTAAATTTAGTTCCACATCACAATTCATTATCAAAGAAAGTCAGGGCAAGAACCTGAAGGAAGGCCCTCAAAGGTATAAAACATCATTCTGAATTTTTTTTCTCATGTTATGGGTCTTTGTATTCCTTCAGAAGGATGAGAAGAATTCTAAATAGCAGTGTAGTTCTAGCACATCCTGCTTCCCTGAAGGCAGCCCACTGCCATTCAGTAGCAAAAGTTCCCTTTTATTATTTTATAAAACATTTGAGTTGTTTATTAAGTTGCTGGAATAAAGTGTTGAAAAACAAAATACAACTTTTGCTTTTAACCTGTACTCTGAATGGGGGAGAGAGGGAAATAAATTAGCAATCAGACAACTCACGACATCCTGAGCTTGCCAAATCAGAGAAACTTCTTTGAATGTTTGTAAGTAAAATCCCACACAGGCTACCAGGTGAACATTTTACACCCTAGACATTTTCTTGAGTCCTAATGGCCAGAAGAAAATGGCACCTGGTGAGAAGAAACCACCCAAGGAGGGATATCTGAACAGAGACAACAAGACTCAAGGAGAGAAATGGGTGAACCCCACTATCTTATAAACCCCCCAGCCGTAAGGTACCTTGATGGAATCAAAGCTCTGGTATAGGTCCCTATTAGAGCTGTTTGCTTTAATAACACTCCTCATTCTACTTTCTTCATTCTGCTTACATCATAGATTTTAATGTTTCTGAACTGAGAATATTCACAGGAATTCTATCAAGAGGATGATTCCTTAATACTGATATAAAATTTTTATACTGGTCATACATAAGAGGATGCCATTTTGGAGTTTGTCCTGTAGCCACCTTAAGGCAGGCAGAGTAGTATAGTGGTTTCTGGGTCTATGGCAATGGAGCTGGTGCATGACCTAAAGGGGTCAGGAGATCCTGTCTTTGGAGCACCCTATTACTTCCTTGTGCAACAACAAATGATCTTCAGATCATTTTATACCTGCCTCCTAAGTGCAGGGATTAAAAGCATGCACCACTACAGCCTGGCTCTCAGGTTAACAAATTTGAACAATTAATAAATATGGGATGGCTCCAATAAATGACATTGCAAACACAATTTTTATAATCACAGGTCATTGAAAAATCTTCAGAAAGACTCCAAAATGCAGATGTTTTGTCATATTTGATAAGTGTAATGGAAGTATGCCAGCCTTTTTGGGTGTGGATGAAAAGAGAAAAGTGGTAAAGGAAGAAGAGGAAGAGAAAGAAAAAAGGGGGGAGAGAAAAAATTATATATTTTTTAATGTAATGTGGCAATGACCCTTCCTTTTATTTATAACCAGTTATGACCAAAATTTTAATCCTTAATAATATGGCAAAGACACTGAATGATCATGAGAGTTTAGAGATGGATTCCTAGTGGAATGTCAGATAATAGTATGGGTGACAAAATTCAAAATACGCAATAATTACTTTCTCTTAGATATCCAGTTACATTAATTATAAACTAAAACTAAACTTTCGAGTGCATGTCCATTTACACTTAGTAACTTCATTTATGGGGATTTTATTCACAAGTGAATACTGAGCAGTTTTATGTAAATGAAACATAAATGTCTTTATATTCAATTTAAAAAACAGTGTGATCATTGTTGTTAATTGTCAAGTTGACAGAAGCTAGAATGTCTATAAGACAATGCTCAAGGTTCACGCATGGAGGATTACCTAGATAAAGTCAAGTGTCTGGAACTGTCTGTGAGGGGTTATCTTAATTAAATTAATTACTGTGGGATGACTTGCATAATTATAAGAAAGACCATTCCCAAAATGGGATTCTTGGCTGTATAAATGAAACAAGTTGAACACAAGAGTGCATTCATTACTCTATGGGCCCTGCCAAGGAATGCCTTGTGGTGAGCCACATCAAGCTCAGGCTTTTTAAACGTTTTTGACCATGATGAACTTCCTGACCACCAAGAATTGTGGTGCAGAATAAACTCTTACTATTTCCCTTAAATTGCTTTTCCTAGGGTATTTTAACATAGTAACAGAAAAAGGAAGTAAAGCAGTGAGTCCTTACAGAAAAATCCTTAATTTCCAGGTGGAAAGTAGCTTAGTTTGTAAAATGCTTGCCTTTTGATGATCCCAGATGTGTCTATAATCCCAGCATTACAGAAGTAGACATAAGAGAATCCCTGAAGCTCAATGGCATATTTAGTCTAGCTCATTGTTGAAGTCCAGGTAAATGAAAGACTGTGTTTTGAAGGAAGTAGTCATCTTTCCCAAGTAAAACACCCAAGGTTGTCTTTGGCCTTCCATACAGTCATGCAAATACAACATGTGTACATTACTCCTGTAAATATGTGCACATGCATATGGCATGTACATTTATAAAAATGACAACTCACTGCAAAATATTTGTCTGTAAATGTATTTATTGTAAACTAAACCAAAACACTTTTAGAATATATTTCATAAGATTTATGGGAAAAGGGTCTTTATAATGTGTATTATCAATTATTTTGGAGTCTTGAGAAAGGAATCTTATATTTTAAAGTGATTTATGAAGTAATATAATTTTATGAAAGAAGTATGGAACTCTAAAAATTAAACTGGTGGGTTTCCTCTATTTACAAAACTGTAAAACGTTTTAAAGAATAACCTGTGTAAATTCAGGAAGTAGTTTACAAACTTAAAGGTTTAGTGACTAAACTTTATGCTGACAACAATTATAAAGTTTCAGGAGTTAATGAATAAACTGTGTACTGATAGCACTTAATATGCTTAGTACAGACATAAACCACAGCTGGAATGTATTGGGATACAGCCAGAAGCAGGAGGAAGGAGAAGGGAACTCACCGGTAAATGCATGAACACATTGACTAAGGTTCATGCTGCCCTGGCTTTTCTCCAAAGGTTCCACTGAGGTTAATACCAATGTCTAAGGCCCCCAACTTACACCTTGGGAAACAACAATTCATGAATCCAAATGAGAGCAACTAATGAATTATGTAATAAAGAAATGAATGCAAGATGCAAAGAAGTGACAGGAGAGGGCTAAGCATTAAAAAGACTTTTTTACAACCTCATTTAAGGCTAGTGAAAATTTCGGAAGAGGAGACAGAATGAACATAAAATATGGAAGATAGAAGAGCTTCAAAATGCTATTTTCTTGGCTTGAAAATGTCAATGTAATCATTTAATCATGGTAAATGTATTTATTGATACCTTGACTACATGAGATTGAGTTTCTCAACGGTAAGCCTTAAATGGGAGATCATTATAGGGTCTTACCTAATACCTCTGTACTATAGATAACTGACAGATTATGGAGGAAGGACAGTCATTGTTCTAGCTGTGCACCTCAGAGTGGCCCACCAGGCTTCAGTGGATCCTACTAAACAAGGTCAGACAGAGAACAGACAACCCTGGCTAAACTCAGTGGATCACAAAGCCAACCACAAAGTCATGAATGATGGAAAGCAATGTGTAAGGGAAGAAGGAGGACGAACAAGAGGGGCACAAAACAGATGGAGAGGAGAGCAATAAGAGTGCCTTACGCCTGTCCATATAATTGTCATAAAACAAAACATATTAGCAAGAAGTTACACACTTTAGTGTGTATCATCATTGCTAAAAATGGCCCTTTGAGCCTAAACAAATCAATGCATGGGATCTGCAAATTTCCATAAGTTTGAAAAAAAGATGTGTTTTTGGATAGGATGGGATGAACAGGAAAAGGCAGACACAGAGGTTCAGAAAGGGCAAATTATTAGCAGTGAAAGTGAAAGAGTAAGCAACATTTCAGAGCCAGTAAACAGTTAAAGATGATAAAGAGATTCACAATTTGGTAGCTGCAGAATAGCTTAGTTGCTTAAGTGCTTACTACACAAGCTTGAAGAACTGAGTTCAGAGCCTCAGCTCCCAACCATAAGTCAGGAATGTAGTGTCCAGGCTAGAAAACAGAGCTAGCAGGGTCCCTGGGGTTTGCTGGACTGTTAGCTTGGCTGAAATGTTGAGCTCCAGGTTCAATGAGAGACCCTGTCTCAGTAAAATAAAATAAAACATGAAGAGTCAAAGTGGAAGATACCCAAAGATGATGAAGTCTATCCTCCACATGCTCATACATAGGTGAGTAAAATCTCTCTCTCTCTCTCACACACACACACAATTTGATTTGATAGTGATCTAATTGACACCATTAAACAACATGCACAGACATTTAAAACTAATTCTCACAAAAAAAGAATATATATTACATTTTCATTTAAGCTGCATCAGTGAAGAAAACTCTTCAACAAAGTGACATTACTGGTGAGTCCTGTAAAACTCAGAAAGAAGAAATAGTATTAGTATTAGTCACACATATATAGAGATATAAATTTAACAGGAATCCATGTGGTATTAGTCAAAATAACATCGATGTCAGAGCTTGGCAGGAATTCTGGAAGAACAGAACAGTAATGAGAGATGTCCACAGACAATAGCCAAACCAATGTCCGCCATGAAGTTTAAGTGCACAGCAGGTAAGTATACCTTTAAGCACCAATTAACATACGGAGACTCCATATTTGATATAATGCTGTCGGCTAGGTACTAGTTTCTTATTGACTAGCTCTGTCTTAATTATTAACCCATTTCTATTAATCTAAGTATTTCCACATGGTCTCATCTTACCAGAGAGTGGGCCCAGACCACTTCTCTCCAGTTTCTACATGTTGACTCCTCCCTCCTACTTCCTCGAATCCTCCTTGTCTCCTAGTCCCACCTATCTTACTTTCGCATTGGCCACCAGTGCTTTATTCATTAACCAGTATGAGAAACATATTTACAGAATGAGGTCTCCCATAACCCTCCTTCCCACTTTCTCTCATTTTTTTCAGATAAGTTTTTACTTTGTTGCCTAGATTGCTCTGAAACTCACTATGCATAGCAGGCTAACCTCAAAATTATAGCCATCCCTCCATTTCATTTCCCAAATCCTGGGATTAACATTGTGAACCACTACCAAGCTCACTTTAAGTGTTTCTTTTATAATAGGAATAATTGCACTCAGGTGAACTCCTGGAGTACAGTCTTAGAGATGGAGATAATGTGACCAAAGGGGTCAAGACCATGATGGGGAAACTCACAAAACTGCTGTCTGGTTCAGCATTCAGAAATTCCTATCACCCAAACCATTTAACCTTTAATTCATCACCTCCATTATCTAGTCAAATCAATGATAAGGGATGCAAGGGCATAAAGGATAATATATATTGCCAACTCAATAGGATCTAGAGACACCAATGCAACTAAAATCTGGGTATGACTGTTGGGGAGTTCCTAGACTGGCTGAGTTGAAGCAGGAAGACTCTCCTTAAATGTGGGCTACACAATTGTATGGTCTGGGATCCTGGAACACTATGATCAAAGCAACAAACAAAAAAGAGCATTCAAATTGAGCAGCAGCATTCATCTTCCTCTGCTTCCTGGTTGGTAGATACATTAGATTGTTTCACGTTCTTGCCACCATGCCTTCTATGCTAGGAGAAACTGTACTTTTGCCTTGTGAGCCAAAGAAAACTCCTCTGGCCTGAACTGACTTTTGGCAGGACATTTCATGTCAGTGAGAAGAGTAAGTAAGACAGTGAGTAGGCACAGAAGTGAGAAAGTTCATCACATACTCTAGGTTGGGAATAAGGTCTTTTCATGTCTCAAAAGGGATCTGAGTGTATCTCTAGGTATTTATATTCATCTTGCAAAGGACACTAAACAATATGTAGTAAGGTAGGATAGAGATACTATGGAGTTTGCCTTCCTTAAGGACAACTTTCCAGGACTGTTTATCTCTCATGAAGCATTTTGCTAATCTCATAGGGATACAGACAGCCAAAATTGAAACCCTTCAATAATTCTCCAAAGCTGTTAATGAGCATTTCCACATTGTTGTTCATAGAAAGCTCACTGCTTTCAGAAACGGGTTCATTATTTGAAAGTTGTTAAAGAAGGAATGGAATTCATTTCCTGGTAGATTTCTCATCTGTGCTAAAAGATAAAATCTACTTTCAATAATTAAAAACAAATGTTCTGGAAACTATTATCCAACTGTTACCCTAGGTGCCTTCCACTGTTCAAGGTGAATGTCTCTTGCTCTTTGTAAAACACAATTCTTGCAAAATTGTCTTCATCTTTGTTATCAGAGTTAAGGTTTATGTTCTGACTTCATGAGGAGAATATCCCCAACACCCAAACATTAATCTTGTTCAATAAGACAAACCACAACTTATCCGGGAATCATCCTTTCTATGTCCTTGTTATACAAATTTCCACATTGTTTTATAATTACCTCAAAAGCAAATTCCCCCAAACAAATCTGCGCTCATACTCATATCACCATGACTGTATTTTGTATGAATTTTAAATTGTGGTACCAGATTGAACATAACTTTGACATGTAAATAAATCTTAAGGGAAAGCATGGATAAAATATAATCCTCATAGAATCCATGTTCAGACTAGAGACATGGGTCAGTAGAAAAAGTGAATTTTATGAAAACATAAAGACCTGAGTTCTAATCCTCATGATGCAAGTAAAGCCAGTATGAATTGAGTCTGTGACCTTAGCACTAGGGGAGAAAAACAGAATCAGCTGCTGAGTATTTCTAGTCAGCCATTCCAACCAAACACCAAGCTCCAGTTCTAACAAGAGGGCATGTTTGTAAAGTGAATGGAGATAGATAGAGAGGAAGCCATTGGCATTATCTCTTGGCCTCTGTATCTTCATATGAGCACTCATCCGCATGTAAACATACACACATCAGCATATAT
This sequence comes from Phodopus roborovskii, assembly GCF_943737965.1. Lineage (NCBI taxonomy): Eukaryota > Metazoa > Chordata > Mammalia > Rodentia > Cricetidae > Phodopus > Phodopus roborovskii. Next base: position 1,236,343 of record NW_026126585.1, on the reverse strand, counting down.
TACATACAGAGAAATGAAATAAGACTAAAATAATGTGTCTTTCTCTGCAATGAATATTTACTTACAAAGATTGCCTCTTAAAATTATATTCTCTAATGGGTTTCACTGACCTTGGTTATTAAAGTCTGTAAGAAAAGTAGCATAGCTTTTTCACTTCCAACTAGTAAAGAATGATATGAGATGAATCCTATGACTGATGACTTGATCTCAATTAACCTGGACTCGGATATGGATACTTGGATAAACCTTCAAACTTTCACATTTTCCAACTCTTACAATGTACAATAATCACTGGAAAGAAAGTGGATTTTGTTAGCACCGATGGGTCAGAGTAAAAGTACTTGCCTTGTAGGTACGATGATCAGATATCCCTAGGACAAGTATAAGAAATCAGAGGCTATGGTTTACATCTACTTCCAAGGAGTTCCATGTTGAGATATGCGGTAGAGAGAGGAGCATTGCCTGGAAGGTTGCCAGATGGTTAGACTTTATAGTGTGGCAGGAAAAAGGAGGGGACCCTCCTCAACCAAGAAGGAGGAGAGAACTGACTCTTAAAAGTTGTTCTCCAGTTGTACATATAGTGTATACAAGCACATACTACAGACAGGCACATGCTACAGATGGTGGTGTGTGAAAGCAGAGAGAGGGGGAAGATATATATATATATATATATATATATATATATAGAGAGAGAGAGAGAGAGAGAGAGAGAGGAAATGTGGTTTTATTTATCCCATCACTTCTCTGCTGTGCATTTTCAGCTTCTGCATTTTCAGTGACATGCTTCAAAGGAAATACTGAAAATTGCTTTTCAGGTGACAGACTATCTGCACAGGCTTAGGGGAAAAAAAAGAAATCTCATATTTGGAACTTTAAAAGAACAGGAGTGATGCCAGTTACAGATGTTGGTTTATATTCAAGGCTTAGAGCTGGTGGATGTTCATATACTGGGATTTTTCAAAGACTTTTAACACTGGCTCTTTCACAGTCATCATCAGATGGAAGGACTCCAGAGGAAGAGACCAGTGCGAGTCTTAGCTGTTGGGGAGATGCATTGGATATGGGATTGTTTAATCTGCAGGTGTGATTTATCATCACTGTCTAACCAAATACTTTATTAATGCTGATGTTGTCATGAATTTAATTTATTTTATACCTTTACAGCTCAGGCCAAATACTTTACTAATCAACACGTGTTTCAACGATTGAGGTGTACATTAAAATATCTGACAAGTTCCCCATTAATCTACATGCTACAGCCCACTGTGCTCTCTGTTGATGGAATCACACATTTTATGATCCTGTTTTTGAATTCTGATGATTTGGTTCAATACTGTTAGCAGGGCACTTGACTTCTTGAAGAATATATTGCTCATTAAGGATGACATGCTAGGGTGATCTGGATGTGTTGTGATTTAACAATGGAGTTTATAATTGCATACACTCCACTTGTTCAAGGTTTTATCTGCTGAGCCTTCAGTGCCTGGGTGTTTATCTGCAAAGAGATTCTTTTCTTCCATTTAGAGTAAAATGGATGCAAGAGCCACGTGAGCAAGATTCCTAGGACCGATTTTTCTTTACTATAAGCCAAATTTGAAAATCTTTGTATATTAGAGATAAGAATAAAGCAGAAGAAAGTCTGAAGAAAAAGAATCTCAAGATACATTACCTCATTTCCTTCCTCTTTTATTTCCAATCTTTCCTCTGTCCTCTTCCTACTCCTTCCCTTCCTTCTTCCCTCTATCATTCCTTCCTTTGTTCCTTCCTCCTTTCCTATCTTTCTGCTTACCTTCCTTCCTCTTTCCTTCACTTATTCCTTCATTCCTTTCTTCATTCCTTCCACCCTCCATCCTTCTCTCTCCTTTTCCTTCATTCCTTCCTCTCTCTCTTCCTTCCTCCCTTCCTCACTTCCTCTCTTTCCTTTCATCTTTCCTTTTCTCTCTCCCTTTCTTTGTGTCTTCTTATCTCACTCCCTTCCTTGCTTCCTCCATCCTTTCCACATACTCTCATACTGTCTCTCTGTTACAACAGGGCTTGCTGTGGAACCCTGGGGTAGCTTTACATTCATTATATATCTCAGGTGGGCTCTGAAATTGTATTGTAATTAACCAGGCTCTCTAGATGAAATTGTAGGTTTGTACACATACATGTGATGGGAGATGTCATTCTGTATATGTTTCTCATACTGGTTAATAATAAAGCACTGTTGGCCAATAGGAAAGGAAGATAGGAGGGACTAGGAGACAAGGAGAAAATAGAAAGTAGGAAGGAGGAGCCAAGATGGAGAGTCTGGAGAAAGCAGTATGCCGCCGGCTCCCCGGTAAGAGAAATACATAGATCAGCAGAAATGGGTTAATAATTAAGATAGAGCTAGCCTATAAGAAACTAGTACCTGGCCAACAGGATAATATCAAATACAGAGTCTCTGTGTGTTAAATGGGGCTGGCGCAGCGGCAGGACAAGACCGGGAGGCGGCGGGCAGAAAAACCGTACACCTTACATACATGACCTAGGAACTAGATGGAAAACACTCCTGTTGTTTCAAATTTATTTTTTCATATACCTGGAATTAAAAGGACCAGAGAAAGCCAAATCTTTCTTCCAAGCTTTCTTTGTAAATGTATAATAATACCTATTGGACACAGAAGTGTTTCTTTCAGTTATCTTACTTAGTATGGCACCCTCACACCTTTGAATATCGTCTCTACTGCTCAGAAAGAGCCCTTTGTATAATTCTTAATGATTGATTTAATGGGTGTTTCTGGCGCTGTTTCTTCCAAAGTGTCATGGACAAAGCCCTAAAAGCCATGGTTGAATGGCACATGTGAGAGGTTGAAAATGTTAACTCTTCATAAGTCAGAGTATAAATTGTCCAATAAATTCAGCAACCAGGGGTAGGAAATCATGCCTAGAGAGGATTTGGTATCAGCCAAGGGTCACTGAACAGGTCATAATCAGTTTTGCTACAGATTAACTACCACAGCTTGTAGAAGTGGATCTGGAATCAGACATAGGTAAGAATAGAAAAATGTAAACATTAGATTGTTAGTTGGGGTCATCCTTGTAGGTCTCTGAACATTTCTCTAGTGTCAGTTTTCTCTTCAAACCTATAATGGCTCCCTCTATTATGGTATCTCTTTTTAGCCCTCATCTATTCATCCCCTGACTCAATCTTCCTGCTCCCACATGTTCTTCTCTTCCCTCCTCTTCTCCCCTTCTTTTTCTCCTAACTCCCTCTTCACTCATTGGTCCCCAACCAATGCCAATATTCTCAGGAGATCTTGTCCCTTTCCCCTTCTAACCCTGTGGAGTGGGTGGGAAATTGTATGGGAAGGGGTTTGGGGGGCATGAGAGGATGTGAGGGAGAGGGACTGGGATCCATATGTTAAATAAGAAAATAATAAAAATAAATGCTAAAAAAAGAAAAATGTAAACACCATCATACCATCTGCTCTTCGATGCTGAATTGCCAATCCTTCATTCCTTGCTTTCCCATGCATCTTCTGACTTGTAATTCCTCAAACAACATTGCTATGATTTAATTATGATACCCATTTCTGGATATTTTATAGAATATTTCACGTCTTTCTTCCTGGATCATGGTTTGTTCTGTGGATATGCAAAAAACAAAACAAAACAAAACAAAAACTCTAACCAAATTATTTAATATAATGTATTCATCACTTTTCATGGTTATGATAAAACACCACCACTTATGGAAGGTATTTTTTTAAAGTTCTAGAAGGAGAATCATAATTGCGAGGGATGTGGGCAACAGGGACAGAGCTGGACGTTGAGAGATTACATCTCTATACACCAATAGGAAATAGTGAATAGAAGTGGAATAAGGCTGTTAACACATAAAGCCTACCATCATTGATATACTTCCTCCTGAAAAGCTGCACAAAATAAAGATACAAGACTTTCAAAAACACCACCAACAACTAGGACAATGTGATCAAAAGGCTGAACATTTTTCGTGTAAGCCAGTACATACTTCCAGGTCACAGTGAGGGAAGAGACTGCAGAATGTCAAACAGAAAGTATGAAGAGAATCAGAGCTGTCTCATGTAAAGTTTTAATTAGCTTTCTTAACACAGTTCAGGATACTTGCTCAGGGAATGGCATCACCCACAGTGGGCTAGATGGCTTCAGTGCAGAAATTCAAAGCGGAGATAATACCAATACTTTTCAAATTGTTCCACATAATAGAAGCAAAAGGGTCATTGTGAAACTCTTTTTTATGAGACTAAAATTACCTTGGTACCCAAGCCACACAAACACATAACTAAGAAAGGGAATTACAGACCAATATCCTTCACGAACATTGATACACAAAATACTCAATAAAATACTGGCAAATCAAATCCAAGAACACATCAGAGAAATCAACCACCATGACCAAGTAGGCTTCATCCAAGGGATGCATGTTTGGTTCAACATAGGAAAATTCATCAATGTGATCCTCCATATAAACAAACTGAAAAGGAACATACCTAAACATAATAAAAGCAAACTAACAGCCAATATCAAACTAAATGAAGAGAAACTCAATGTGATTCATCTAAAATCAGGAACAAGACAAGGCTGACTACTCTCTCCATATCTCTTCAATACTGTACTTGAAGATCTAGTTAGAACAATGAAACAACAAAAGGAGATCAAGGAGATACAAATTGGAAAATAAAGAAATCAAATTTTCACTATTTGCAGATGATATGATACTTTACATAAGTGACCTGAAACACTCTACCAGGGAACTCCTACAGCTTATAAATGCCTTCAGCAAAGTGGCAGGATACAAGATTAACCCAAAAAAATCAGTAGCCCTACTATGTATAAACAATAAAGGGACTGAGAAAGAAATCAGAGAAGCACCAACCTTTCCAATAGCCACAAACAATGTAAAATATCTTGGCGTAATGCTAACAACACGTGAAAGATCTTTGTAGTAAGAATTTTAGTCTTTCAAGAAAGAAATTAAAGAATATGCCAGAAAATGGAAATATCTACCATGTTCTTGGATAGACAAGATCAACATGTAAAAATGGCAATCTTTTCAAAAGCAATTTCCAGATTCAATGCAACCCCCGTCAAAATCCTAGCACAATTCTTCACAGACCTTGAAAGAACAATATTCAACTATATATGGGAAAACAAAAGACCCATGATAGTCAAAACCACCCTGTACACTAATGGAACTTCCAGAGGCATCACCATCCATGGCTTTAAGCTTTATTATAGAGCTATATTCCTCAGAATAAAGATTTTAAATAGTCTTTAGTCCATAATATAAAAATTAGCTGTTTCATTACTTAAGACCTTCATCTCTGTTTGAATGTCACTTTACCTTAAAGGATATTTTAAGTTCACAAATAGACCCCAAACTATTTTATAGCAATGTCAAACCTAGATGAAAATTATTGGGAAATAGTAGCACATTTTGAACCTTAAAATAATGCCTTCCATATTTTAATATTCTTATTTAATTTCCCTTTTTAAAAAGTCAAGGCAGGATGAAGCTCAAATCACTGTGCTTGCCTAGCATTCACAGTGCTGTGGGTTAGATTCTCCACACAATAAACTTGGTAATGGGCTTAACAAGTGAAAATGAGTGGAGAGTCTTTTCAAATTAGTAACATGCTCACAGATAGTAAATTGCTTTTCTTTCTTAGCAATGCTCTAAGTGTTGTGTTCATGTGATGTGGTCAAAACGAAAGTGGTCACCTCATACCTTTCAAAAGCAACACATTGGGAAAGACATAAAAATAGTGAATCTTGAAGGCCAGCATTAAATAAGTAATTGGTGCCCTGTAAGATTACCACAGTGGTAGATGGGCGTGGTTTTGTAAACTGCTGTTTTGGATTCCATAGAAGCTTTCCAAATTTGGGGTTGAATCCACAAAGATACTCAAAATGAAAATCAGCTTCCGATGCTTACCATCATGGCTTTATCCTCAGAATCTTCATCCACAAAAGAGGAGCTCTGGAAAGAATTTTTGTTTATTAACCTGGACATCTCTACAGTCATAAATGATTACAGAGATAGTTAAACAAGATTTTGTTAAGTATAACAATTAATTTCCCTCTCTTTCCAACCTCAAAATTTGGTGGGTTTTCTATTACTCTAGTTATTTTCATCTAGTCCATTTAGTGCTAACCTAAATAACATTTTCTAGCAATACTTCTTTAATAAATTTGCATAGCAGCATTGTCTTATCACAAAGCTTTGCACATTTTATAGGCTAACATGTCTCCAATCCTTTCTTCCCTCAGCTTCTACCATAGATAGACTTTAGATATCATCCCTGAAGCAGCACTACACTGTTGAGAGTTATCTTCTGAGCAATGCACAGACACAAATGATAGTTTTAATAACAGTATAAAGTCTCGTTTTTTCCCCAAACTCACAATTTTTATAATAATACCTCAGACATATGTGATAAATTAATTAATCTGAAAATAATTTCCCAAAGGAAAGGAGGAGCTGGCCCTGAGACAGGTTATATTGGCACAACATTACTATGTTTCATTGATACATTAATTTCTTAAGAACTTAGTTGAGTGCTCTCAGAACATGGCTTGTTTTAGTGAGATTTTCACATGCAGAGTGATACTTCAGTCATTGTCATGAGTTTCAAAGGGCTTTTAAAAACTCATATTAACTTATGCATATCTGTGGGGGTGGTATGTGAGTGTCACAAGGTTCATATGTACATATGGATGTCAGGGGACAACTTACAGAGTTAATTTTCTAGGTCTACAATGTGCGACCTGGCTATCAAACTCAGTTCAGGCTTTATAGATGCTACATACCATGCCATTTTACTTACCACTAATGTTTGCTGCCGTAATCACAATCATAAGTCTCTCTGAGTAAGAAAGCTTTCACTCTGATCCCTTTGATTGCCTCCTTTGCATTGCAGTGTTTTATTTATTTTGCTTCTGTGAATGAGTGTGGAGTGTGTGTGTGTGTGTGTGAGTGTGTGTGAGTGTGTGTGTGTGTGTGTGTGTGTGTGTGAGTGTGTGTGAGTGTGTGTGTGAGTGTGTGTGTGTGAGTGTGTGTGTGAGTGTGTGTGGAGTGTGTGTGAGTGTGTGTGTGTGAGTGTGTGTGTGTGAGTGTGTGTGTGAGTGTGTGTGTGTGGAGTGTGTGTGTGTGAGTGTGTGTGTCTGTGTGTGTGTGTGAGTGTGTGTGTGTGAGTGTGTGTGGAGTGTGTGTGTGTGTGAGTGTGTGTGTGTCTGTGTGTGTGTGTGAGTGTGTGTGTGAGAGTGTGTGTGAGTGTGTTTGTGAGTGTGTGTGAGTGTGTGTGTGAGTGTGTGTGTGGAGTGTGTGTGTGTGAGTATGTGTGTGTGTGAGTGTGTGTGTGTGGAGTATGTGTGTGTGTGTGAGTGTGTGTGTGTCTGTGTGTGTGTGTGAGTGTGTGTGTGTGAGTGTGTGTGTGTGAGTGTGTGTGTGTGAGTCTGTGTGTGTGAGTCTGTGTGTGTGAGTCTGTGTGTGTGTGAGTGTGTGTGAGTGTGTGTGTGTGTGTGTTTGTGTTAGGGGGTGGTATATACATGCCACACCGACCATATTTAGTGAAGAGTGCTCTTACCTACTGAGTCATCTTGTCATCGTGTCAGGACTGCATACTAAGTTTTGGCATTAATTTCTATACCCGTATGGTAGCCTCACACAAAAAATCAGTAATTACTTCAGTTTCTTGGGAAATTATTTTTTTCTTGTGGCATTGGCATGTTACTTCTATACAGAATCCCTAAGAGAACTGAAAATTTCTATGCCATTGTATTGCATTAACAATTAAAATTAAGCCTCACACACTCTGGCTTCAATTCAGGCTTAAACCTCGGAGACCACACCCTGGAGCTGTGCAGTTTTGGTTACCCGCCAGTGTGCTGTATTATGATAACTCTAGTATGGGTTGCAGTGGTGATGGCCTCCTACAATTCTTCTAAGAGACTTCAAGCTCATGCTTTCAAAAGCTCTGACTCTACTTGGGACTTGGCAGGTATCAGATAGGTGACCTCAACTTCAATGGATCTCCCCATTTGCTTTCATGGTATGTTTTTCTTCTTTTCTGACTTACCTGTTGGGCCAGATTTCTACAGAAAGATCCAGAAGTCACTTTGGTGGGCTAATGCCACTGTGGATGCCGCCTTTCTTTACCCTACCCTGTGATCATTCCCAACAGACATACTGAAATTCATGCTTCATTCTTGTGATATAAACCAGCAAAATGTTCCCAAACTAGAACATCTTGTCAAGAAAAGATAATAAAATATGTGAAGTTTGCCACTTGAAGGAGGACTTAAAACTACAAACTGGCTGATTTGGGTATATGGGGAGCACAGCTTTACCTATGTAATTCTGACCTGGTCCTGCTGCAAGCATCTTTCATTTCATGAAGGCCTTGGAAGGAGGATTGAGTCATTACTCTGTCTACTTTCCCAGTTACCACTGTTTCTAGTAAAGCCTTCTTTTCCACAACACTTATCTTGCAAACATGTAGAGCTTTAGTTCCAGAGCTGAGTGTAATCAACCAAACAAGGATTATACAGGCGTGTATTAGTCTGCCTTCAGCCCTTAAGAAGCTTATTTTGATTTTTTCCAGAACTAAACGGTCTATAAAAAAAAATATAAAAACAAAGTAAAATTGCCTTAGTTGATAAAAATGGAGGGGAAGGTGTTTACTTATAATCTTTCTAAGATTTGCTCTAAAGGCACAATAGTTCCCAGTCTATAAGAAAGGATGGATCAACTTCATGTTCCACTTACTGAGCCTCTTTGTTTCTTAATTGGGCTTGAGAGGGAAACATTTAATGCTAGAATCCTCAGTGCTGTGGCCATGACTCATAAAGGTGATGGCAAAGGAACACAGGGTTTGTCTGCAAGGTGTAACACTTGCCTCTAAAGGCTCAGCTCCATTCAGTGTGATGGAAGTTACTTGCCAAGTGGTGAATGATATTCACTGGACCTCATGATTAAAAGTATCCCATGGTGCATGTGGAATTTCCCTGGCTATAGCTGAGGTGCTATAAAAGCTTCATTAACAGCGTTGAGCCAGATCTACTAAGGAACTCAATGATCATGCAAGAAGGAAGTAAAAATAAACACCAAAGGTGACCTAGGCCTCCACATTCATGTGCATAAATGTGCACTACTACAAAGACAGAAACACACACACACACACACACACACACACACACAGGTATCAGAAACTCCCGGTGACTGTAGATGAGGAACAACACCTGAGGATGACTTCTGGCTTCCACAAGCTTTTCGCACATATGTACAACATGGACACAAGCACTCACACTTGTGCAGGTGCGTGTGTACATTTGCACACACACACACACACACACAATTACTGAGCTAAATGAGTTAGAGAATTTCTCTGTGATACTCACAGCACTAATAATATTCAACTATTTGAACTTTCCCCGATTTTGCTTGGATTAATAACAGGTGCTAACATGCAGACAGGTAAACTGGGAGCCATGTTACCATCTATACAATTCAAACAATAGTGTGCAAATGAGGTTGGCTCACCTCAGAGTTTGACTCCAAGATAGTGTAGAGATAATATGGACTATTTTTTATCTTGCGCTGAGGGTATGGGAAATATACTCCCTCTATGCAGAGAATCCACCATGAGCACCATCAGACATGCAATCATGAGGCTATCATACAGATACAGGTTTTGTGTTTAATGATTTTTGTCTTACTGAAGTTTGATACAATGCCTCTAAGGTAGGCTAGAATAAATGCTGATGGAAATAGTATAGGCATTTTCAGCACAATACTTCAAAATTCCAATGAGTTTATCAATGAATACATCATGGTACAGTAAAAAGTACCACACATGAGTTCGCAAGTTCAATAAATACATACATATGGACGTTGCCATTAAGTGCTTCAATTTGTATATAGTTTAATGGTTAAAAAACATTAATTATCATAGATAACTCTCCAGGTTCAATCTGGAGGACTGGGGATAAAAAATATTTACTCCCTATATGATGGTTTAGAATAAAGCATATTTATTATCCTAAACTTCTTTCATTAAGTTCTGTGCATGTCATACCTAGATCCCTAATTCAAGTTTCTTCTAGGCATAAGTCAAGATAAGGAGGTGATTCCAGTTTTGGTGAATATAGAACTACAAGGTTTGTGCATGAACAGAAGTTATTGATCAATGGCAGTCTTTTAGTTAAGGAAAAAAAATAATCAAAGCAACTGGGACTACTGGTATCCAAATTCTCATTTTTAAACATGGAAAACCATGTCTACAGTGTTTGCCATCTCAGTCAACAATGGTATCCATGAGAAAGAGGAGAGCTCAGTAGAAAGAAGAAATTGTTTGAAATCTACCCTTAAATTCTAAGTTACCTATATCTTTTGATGTAAACAAGTCTTTCTACAAGTGACACATTTTCATAAAGGTGTCCCTAATTAGAATATAGCTAAATTAATCACATTCATCTACATTATTCTAACATGCCAAACCTAACTAGAAAATATGTCTAATAACAAAATAAATGGCATATCAAAAAGCTTTACATTCTATAAGGCATTTATTTAAATATGGCTTAGAGAGAACAAAGGCATAAGAAATTTATGCATGTGCTCTTTCCCTGTAGCTTATCAAGGTCAACTGCAGTGGGTGTTATGCTTGTTAAACAGTCCTTTATATTTTCCCCTGTGCCTATAAACAAAATCATTGACAAATCAGTATAACTGAAAAAGATAACACAGCCTGTTTATGCATTGAAACTCAAAATTTTATCCAGCTGGATCTAAGTTTCATAAAACCTATATCAAATTAATTTGGGCTGTGGAAAAGAGCATAACAGGAGAATTGTGTATCACTGTCTTCCATGGGTCATCATTAGTGGAGACTTGTTCAGTGATCAAACCTTTTGCTCAGTTTACTTGCAACCACACATGGTCAATCTGAAGATTGGTTTAGAATTCTTTATGTTTCATCATAAAGCCATGTAAAGTATGTCATTGGGATTAATGAGAAAGAAAAGGTGACTTATTGATGGGAGATGTCATTCTGTAAATATGTTTCTCATACTGGTTAATGAATAAAGCACTGTTGGCCAATAGGAAAGCAAGATAGGTGGGACTAGGAGACAAGGAGGAAAGAGGAAGTAGTAAGGAGGAGTCAGCATGGAGAAAAGGGAGAGAGCAGAACCGCCAGCCCCCGCTCTCTGGTAAGACCACGTGGAAATACATAGAAATGGGTTAATAATTAATAAAGAGCTAGCCAATAAGAAACTAGTACCTGGCCAACAGCATTATATCAAATACAGAGTCTCAGTGTGTTAATTGGGGCTGGTGCGGTGGCGGGGCCAGACCAGCAGCGGGAGGAATAATCTTACTCTTTACAACTTATTGGTGGTGTTATGATGCATTTGTGTGTCAAGCTGACAAGAGGTCAATTGTACTAGCTAGGTTTATGTCAACTTGATACAAGCTAAATTCATTTGAGAATAGGAAGCCAGAAGAGAGGAATGTTCTAAATTACTGTTTGGTGGGGGAGCTATCCCTGGACTGATAATTGTTTGTTCCATTAGAAAGCGAGCTAAGCAAACCATTTTGAACAAGCCAGTTAGTAACACCTCCCATGGCCTCTACATCTGCTCCTGCCTCTAGGCTCCTACTCTGTTTTAGTTCATGTCTTGACTCCCTTCAGTGATGGACTGTTAGCTGAAGGTATAAGTTGAAATAAATGCTTTCTTTCCCAAGTTGCTTTGATCATACTGTTCCATTGCCACAATAAAAACACTAACGAAAAGAGTAGGCATTCATATTTGAAAATTGCACTATGTTTTGTGCATACACATATTTTTTACAGAATCATAAAATCAAGAAAGCCAGAGCAAAAGAAAGAAATCACAAGCTGGATAGACAGTTCAGTGGTTAAAATACATAATGCACAAGAGTGAAAACCTGAGTTCAAATCTCCAGATGTCACAAAATGCCAAGCATAATAGCACATATACCTGTAGTTCAATGCTACTCAGTGAGCTGTGAGGTTCAGAAAGGAGAATCCCCAGAAGTTATGGGTTCACAGCAGTGAACAAGAGATTCTGCCAAAAATAAATGGGAAAGACAAGATCAACACCGGAACCTAACTTCTGAAATGCACATACATGTATGTATACTTGTATGTCACATACACATATGTCCATGCATAAACAAATGTGCACACTCACATGCACACACACACAGTCTCTCCCTGTTTCTCATATGTGCACACACTAAAGAATCTTTATATAAAGTATATATTGAACATAATTGATATGTCCTGACACATATAATTATTGTCAATTATCCTTTTCTAACCAGCCATGATTTATTTCCTTACCTATGTCCAAGATTACTTCATGGGAGAATTCATTTTCTCCACTACTAAAATATTATACTAAGAATTTAATTCACCTTCAAAAGACATACTATTCTGGAATTCACCATTATATATTTTTATATTATCAAAATTAATTCCTTATATATAATCATAATAATTCAGTGTACTCAAAATATATGTGAAGAAAACTTAATTAAGGAAAAACTGAATAAATTAGACAAAGTTTATATTCCTTTATAGGAAGTATAAGATTTTGCTTTTTTTAAACTAAATATCATGACCAAAAATTATTTGGTAATGTGGTGGTTTGAATGAAAATGGCTTGCATAGACCTATATGGGGTGACACTATCAGGAGGTGTGGTCTGGTTGGAGAAGGTGTGGTCTTGTTAGAGGAAATGTGTCACTGGGTGTGGGCTTTGAGGTTTCAGAATATCAAGGCAGGCCCAGTTGTTACTCTCTCTTCCTGCTGCCTGCTGGTAAAGGTATATAGAAGCTGTCATCCAAAGTCTCCCAACCAAAACAAAACAAAACAAAACCAAAAAAACAAACAAACAAAACAAAACAAAACAAACAAACAAACAAAAAAAAAAAAAAAACAGCCCAGGGGCAGATGACTTCAGTGCAGAATTCTACCAGATATTCAGAGAAGAGCTAATAACAATACTCCTCAAATTGTTCCATACAATAGAAGCAGAAAGTTCATTGGCAAAATCGTTTATGAGGCTACAATTACCTTGGTACCCAAGTCACACAAAGACACAACTAAAAAGGAGAACTACACTATTGCTTAGAATGTTAGTTGGGGTCATCTTTGTAGATCGCTGTGCATTTCCCTAGTACAAGATTTCTCCCTAAATCTATAATGGTTCCTTCTATTTTGGTATCTCTTTTCTTATTCTCCTCTATTTTTCCCTGTCTCAATCTTGCTGTTCCCTCATAACTACTTCTCTCCTCCTCTTCCTCTTAAATCCCTCTCCACTCCCTCCATGCTCCCAAGTTCCCTGGGAGATCTTGTCACTTTCCCATTCTCCAGGGGACCATTCTCTTAGGGTGTTCCTTGTTTCCTAGCTTCTCTGGTGATTTGGATTGTAGGCTGGTGATCCTTTTCTCAATGTCTAAAATCCATATATGAGTGAGTACATACTATGCTCATCGTTTTGTTACTGGGTTACCTCACTCAGAATGATTTCTTCTAGTTCCATCCATTTGCCTGCGAATTTCAATATTTCATTGTTTTTTATATTGAGTCGTACTTCAATTTGTAAATGTACCACATTATCTTTATTCCATTCTTCAGTTGAGAGACATCTAGGTTGCTTCCAGGTTCTGGCTATAACAAATAATGATGCTAGGAACATAGTTCAACAGATGTCTTTGCTGCATGAATGTAGATCTTTTGCTTATATGCTTAAGAGTGGAATTGCTTGATCTTGTGTTAGACTGATTCCCATTTTTCTGAGGAACTGCCATGCTGATTTCCAAAATGGCAGTAATAGTTTGCATTCCCACCAGCAGTGGAGGAATGTTCCCCTCTCTCAACATCCTGTTCAGCATAAACTGTCATTGGTGTTTTTTATTTTAGCCTGAACGTGGGTCTTAGGAGACTGATGATGGGAGACATCATAGGTTAATATTTAAGACAGAGCTAGATAATAAGAAACACTAGTAACAGTCAAACAGTTTTATATCTGATACAGTATTTTTGTGTGTTATTTGGGGCTGACGCAACTGTGGGACCAGGCTAGCAGTTAAACTGCTTGAACAGGCCTGGGAAGTATATGGTACCTCTGACAATGGAACCAGGATATATCCCTAGTGTAGGAGTGGACTTCAGGAGCTCATTCCTCATGGAGGGATACTCCCTTAGCCTAGAGACACAGGGGAGGAGGGGAGGGCCTAGGCCCTACCAAATGGTTTGAAAGACTCTGATGATCCCTCATTGAAGGACTCACCCTCCATGCAAAGTTGATTGGGGATGTGATGGGGAGGTCTGTGGGGGACATGGGAGGATGGAAGGTAGAGGGAGCTGGGATCCATATGTAAAATAAGAAAAATATTAAAAAGAAAAAATAGAAATAACAAAGACCTCTCAGCTACCTCTCCGTCACCATGTCTGCCTATAATTCACAAAACCTATGAACTGTAAGCCAGCTCCAATTAAATGTCTTTCTTTATAAATGTTGCTCTGGTTATGGTGCATCTTCACAACAGTAAAACCACAAATAAGACAGGAGAAAACATTTTTTTGGAATTACATTTTTACATCACAGGCCATTATGAAGGGAAGGCAAAGTAGGAACTAACAGCAGGCACCTGGAGGTAGAACCTGAAACAGAGACCTCAGAGGAATCTTCTTACTACTTTCCCCTCTAACTGGTTCCACCCAGGCCTAGTGATCAGGCACAGCCAACATCAATTACCAATTAAAAAAATGTCCCAAAGACACACAAAGGATATTCCTCAGTTGAGATTCCTTCTTCAAGGCTGGATGTAGATATGTGTCAAGTTGACAAAAATCACTATGATTTTACACTTTATCCCTTGTCAAAATTTGACAAATAAATGCATCTCTCTAAGTCAAGTCTTTTCAATTCTTGTCCCAAAGATCTCATGCTAGTATCCCAGTATGATGCACAGTCCAACTTCTAAAAGTCCTACAAACTTCAAGCATTTCAACAATGAAAGATCCAAGATCTCTAAAAGATCTCTTACCTGGACACCTATTAAATGGAAAAAAAAATAATTAACTACAACAAAGGTCAAGTCAAACATTTACTTTCACATTCCAGGAGGGAAGAACCTAGGTACATTAAAGTCAGATAAAAGCAAAAGGAAACTCAAAGTTCCAATCAATCCTATGACTGTGCCAACCGCGGCACACACAGCTTACCTCATAATCTCAGGGTTGTCTCTACTACATGTGTGTTCTTGTCCTTGATGATTTATCCAGGTCCTGGCATCTTCAACATCTTATTCCAATGGTAGGTGCACATTCAGTAATGGACACTCCTGGACACTGCACGGACTCTAACTTTGCCATCCGGAGTTAGTCATCTTCATATACCCTTGTGATCCTTCTATGTTTGATTATCAAATGCACCTAAGTCTGAATTTCACCAAGGGCCTCTAAATGCCTCTTAAGATGCCAAGCTTCATCATTTCTCATGACCCTTTCTGGTCTTCAAAATCAGTACTACCTGGGAGCCTCAACATAATTACCATATTACCCTCCCAGGCTGAGATGTAGCCTTGCCACACCCTCCCCAGACAAACATTGAACCGTGAACCACAGTCTGTATGTGCCAACCCTAATGAGGCACTTCCCAGATGATGCCACACTGGGGATGCTGGTTTGTTTTAATTCCAGATGACTTTTCCAACCCAGGTTTGCAGTACTGATCATTCCAGAAAAGCAAGGATTTACTTTATTGGTGTTTCTCATTTGTAAACCCTAGCTGATTCTTCAGCCCCTGAAGAAGCCTTAAATTCATACTTGAAAACTATCAGACAGTTCTGCTAGTTGTTTTTGCTTTGGTTTGCTTTGATTTTTTCAAGAACTCTCAAACTTTCCACTGAAAGGTCATGATCCAAGCCTCCTTTGTCTAATCAATGAAACAACTTTCTTTGAGAAAATCAACAAGATAGACAAACTAACCAAAACACATGCAAATTAACAAAAATCAGAAATGGGTGGGGCATAACAACAGACACCAAAGAAATCCATATAATCATCAGCTCATACTTTGAAAACCTGTGCTCTGCAAAATATGAAAATTTAAAGGAAAAGAACAATTTTCTCGATAGATATCACTTACTAAAATTAAATCAAGAAAAGCTAAGCAATTTAAATAGACCTATAACCCCTAACAAAATAGAAACAGTTGCCAAAATTCTAGCAACCAAAAAAAGCCTAGGGCCAGATGGATTCAGTGAAGAATTCTACCATAATTTCAAAGAACAACTAATACCAATATTCCTCAAATTGTTCCACACAATAGAAACAGAAGGATCATTTCCAAACTCTTTTTACCAGGCTACAATTACCTTGGTATCCAAACCACACAAAGTCACAACTAAGATAGAGAACTACAGAACAATCAGCCTCATGAACATTGATACAAAAATACTTAATTAAATCCAAGAACACATCAGAAAAATCATTCACCATGATCAAATATAGGCTTAATCCCAGAGATGCAGGGATGGTTCAACATACAAAAATCTATCAATGTAATCTACAATTTAAACAAACTAAAAAAGAAAGACCACATGATCATTTCATTAGATGCAGAAAAATCCTTCAACAACATTCAAGACACAATCATGATAAAGGTCTTGGAGACATCAGAGATAAGAGGAACATACTTAAATATAATAAAGACAATATACAGCATACCAGCTTATACCCATCAGAATGGCTCAAATAAAAAACAACAATGACATGAGGGAATAATAAATTTAAAAACTTCAATTTAATGATCTATGACAGGTGCATGCAAACTTTAAAGTATTGGATCCCTCTAAAGAGGGATCATTAGGAACATACTATGGCAGTGGTTCTCAACCTTTGGATCATAACCCCTTTTAGGGGTAAATGACTTTTACAAAGGAATTGCCTAAGATAATCAGAAACACGGATATTTATCCTACAATACAGAACAGTAGCAAAATTACAGTTATTAAATAGCAGAAGGCCTCATGTAAGACACAGATTGGAAAAATGGATATTCACAATGTTATATAATGACAATTATTAGCATTGACTCAACAGTCTTCACACCAGCACTATTAGGAGTCTGGCCCTTGCTCCACAGTGTGTGGGGAAAACTGAAGAACAACGACTACTTATAATACCTCACTTCACTATTTACTCTTCCTCCTTCCTGTGACTAAATAACTTGACCAAAAAGGCTCAAGTAAAAAAGATAAAGGGAGACAAGACAAGGCTACAGAAACCCACAGCCACAGCTGACCTGAAAAAGGGGGAGCTCATGGAGCCCCAGCTAATGGAAACCAGCATTGGGTCTACTCAGATCCCCTGAACACAGGTCTCAGTTAGAAGGCCTGAGCAGTCAAAGGGACCTCCGACAGTGAAACCAGGATGCATCCCTGGTGCATGAATGGACTTTGGGAGCACATTCTCCATGCAGGAATTCTCCCTTAACTTAGAGGCAGGAGGGAGGCCTAGTCCCTATTCCAAATGACTTTACAGATTTTGTTGACCCCTTCTGGAAAGCATCACCCTCCCTGTGAAATGTGGGGAGGATGGGATGGGAGGGTAGTTGGGGGGCATGGGAGGGAAGGGAGGAGGGGAAGAGGAAGGGAAGGAGAGAGAAGTAGAAAAATATATATATATATATATATATATATAGTATTCTGGCTTGTCTTGTGATTGTTATCTTGTTTGTTTTGTACATCTCTATTTATTTATTTTAATTATTATTTTTACTTTCGTTATTATAATATAACCACAATTCTTTCCATTTTTCCTTTTCTTCTAGCTTATGTTTTAATGCACATACATTCCACAATGGCGAAGAAGGTACAACAGAAAGAGATTGAAACCTGGTCACATTGCATGAGCCATGAGGAAGGAGAGAGAGTAGTCACTGGGGAATAACTCCAAAACCTCAAGCACCACCTCCTGCCCACTGAGCCATCACCACCTTTCCAAACAGTGCCTAAGCTGGGAAAACATGTCCTCTGGAGAACATGAGCCTGGGGCAGACTTTCAAATTCAAACCCAGCACTCTTTCTTATAGTTCATTAAGTCTCTGAAATGGTAGAGAATTATTTTCAAAACACATAGCATAGCTGAAGATGAGAAAGATCTTGAATTAATCATTGTCACCCCTTTAAGGAAGTCTAACTATCTGCACAAAGGTGAATCTATAAAAGCAGTGCTTATTCTACCCTTATCTTCAAGGCTAGCAAGTACCTACAGAGATGTTGATACATGTGTATGTTAGATAGGCTTAAGGCCCCCTGAAAAAATATTAGACTCTTTTAGCTTCAGTTGCTATGGAGAGGTGTTTTTCTTTTGTCAACAACCCTTCAAAATGAAGCACCAAAGTCCTCTGAAAATATTGTTCTTTTTCAGAGCAGTGCTTGGATGCATTTGAATTTAGAACACTTGTAACCTTTGGGAAAACAAGAAATGCCTCATGTCTTACCAGACTACGTCAAGGATTTCATTGTTGCTGTGGATCATGGTTGTGTTAATCAGCCTCCATGACAAAATATGTGAGAAAATAACTTTAAAAGGAAATATGCTAGCTCAGCCTTTCAAAAATGCTCACTGGTCACTTGATCCCCCTGGCTTTGGGCTCATCTTGAGGCCAAATATCATGGCAGGGAGTGAATAGTGAAAGAAGGTTCTTGCCTCTTCTGGGCCAGATGTACAGGGCAAAAAGAACAAATAGCTCTAGAAAGCTATATCATAGGACAGTGGTTCTCAACCTTCCTAATAACATTATTTGCAATGCTATTTCATAACTGTAATTTTGCTACTGTTCTGTATTGTAGGATAAATATCTGTGTTTCTGATTGTCTTAGGCAATTCCTTTGTAAAAGTCATTTACCCCTAAAAGGGGTCATGATCCAAAGGTTGAGAACCACTGCCATAGTATGTTCCTAATGATCCCTCTTTAGAGGGATCCAATACTTTAAAGTTTGCATGCACCTGTCATAGATCATTAAATTGAAGTTTTTAAATCTATTATTCCCTCATGACATTAGAGTTCTTTTGATTCAGTCACATACCCAATGCCCTCTCTGAGAATTCTAAACAAAAGAACAAGCCCTAAGCATATAAGCTTTGGCGATACATTTAGGCTTGTGCAACCCATGGGCCATGGGATTCAGTGGGCTGAGGAAGGCCATCAATGTGGCCCAACACAAAATTGCAAACGTATTTAAAACATCATGAGATTTCTTTTAGAAAGGAGACCAGATTGCTGTTCTAGACCTGCAGAGGCCTGCCACTCACAGCTCCAGTAGTAGTTTTCTCCCAAGAGCCAGTTTGTGTGAGTAAACACACTTGACAGGCTTACTATTCCTGGAGAATGATGTTTCTGGAATAGGTTACCAGACTACCACAGGGCTTCAGAGGATTGCCCATGAAAATACCCCATTCTTGATAACAGAAATGCCTCCTCCTCATGCCTTTCACCTCCTTATAGTCATGCATTCTTACCCAGAACTACTTCCTTTCCCTTCGCCATCCTTGAATTAGAAGCAGCTTGCACTCTCCATCTGGAAACCTCTGGTTCCTCAGGAGCCTGCAAGAAGACACCTGAAGCCTGTAAGTAATAAACTCTAACCTGGCAAGCTATAACCCTCAGTAGCTTCCCAGAGGAGAAGGATGAATGAAAGAAAGGCAGGAAAATTTTATGCCAGCAGACACAGATTGTGAAGGACCTCTCTAAAGAAAGAGTAGAGAAGCAAATATTTCTGAGAAATCCAAAATGCAAAGGAAAGCATACATAGTAGAAGAACACTAGGATAACTCTCAGAGCTGAATAGTTGTGGCCCTGTGAGCTACTTTATAGTTCTAGAGATCTTGGAAGGGAGATATACAATATCTAATTTAAAAAAAATAGTCCACTTATCTCTTTAGCATGGGCTATGATGAGAACCTCCATTCCCAAGGGTAATCTCTTGGCCAGGTGATTAACAAGGCCTAACTGAAATGTTAGGATTCCACCTGAGCAGCAATTCCATTTATTTATTTATTTATTTATTTATTTATTTATTTATTTATTTATTTATTTTTTGATCACAGTATTTCCTAAATGTCCCCTTATTGCTGCTTTGACACTTGTAACCTGTTTGAAAATAAAAACTGAACAAAACAAACAAAGATGATTCGAATAACAGTAGTTAAATAACAACCTAGAGTAAATTTTCTGGCCTACAAATTTCATTCTCCTGCATTGCTCACTTCACGGATGAGCGTCATAGCCTTGAAAGTGGATATTGTATGAATGGCAGTCAGTTATGGCTAGACCAACAAGTAAGCTGCCTCTGTTTCAAACATATTATAATAAAGATGGAGGATAGCCAATGGCAACTGCAAAGCACAAAGTGACAGTAGAATGCTAGCTTCTTACTGGTTGCCTCTTGACTGAAAGATTGAGAAACCTATTTAACAAGGATCTCAGTACATTGAAAAGCAGGATTAGGAGTATGAGATTTTGAGACATCACATCCATTAGGAATTTGCCAGAAATTCCTTAGAAAGCCTGCTCCCTGCCCCTTAAAAGCAATAAGCACTTCAACTGTTCCTTAATGTGATGGTTTGAATGAAAATGGTTCCCCTAGGCTCATTTAGTTAAATGCTTAGTTCCCAGGGAGGATTGGAAAGATTAGGAAGTGTGACCTTGTTAAAAGATACAAAGATAGGTTGTCTTGTAGAAGGATGTATGTTACTGAGGGTGGACTTTGAGGTTTCAAAAGTTCACAGCAATGCTACTCCCTCAGCCTGCAGACTGGAGATCAGATAGCAAAGCTTTCAGATGCCTACAACATCATGCCTCCATGTTTCCTACAGTGATGATCGTGAACTAACCCTGTAAAACTTTAAGCGAGGCCTTAAGTAAATGTTCCCATTTCTAAGGGGTTGCTTTGGTCATAGTGTGCCTTCACAGCAGTAAACCAGTAACCAAGATACTTAAAATTTCAAAAATAAATGCAATTTATTATGTATTTATTCAATTATTTGGTATTTATTTATTTATTTTTGTGAGAAGTATTTCTCTGTTCATCCAGCCAACTCACAAATAAGGACATGGAGACTTATAATTAATTATGAAAGCTCCGCCTATAGCTTAGGTTTTTCCCTAACTGGCTCTTATAACTTAAATTAACCCATTTTTATTAATCTACATTTTCCCCTGTGGATTTTTACCTTTCTTCCATTCTGTATGTCTAATCTACTCCATGTCTCAATGGTGTCCCTTCTTTTCTTCTTCCCAGAGTTCTCTCTGCCCGAAAGTCCCAATGTATCTCCTGCCTAGCTATTGGGTGTTCAGATTTTATTACACCAATCACAGCAATACAGCTTCAGAGAGTGTACAGATATGCCACAGCATATTTATTAATTTGTTTATTTATTTATTTGTGTGTGTGCATGTTTATGCATACCTATCATGACACCTGTGTTGAGGCAAGAGGACAACTTATGGGAGTGGTTATCTCTTCCTACTACGGGGTCGTGAGATTTGTTCTCAGGCCTTTAGGCTTGGCAACAGATGTTGTTACCTTCTGAACTGTGCTACTGGGACACCAATTACCTATGTTTTATTTGAATATCTCTAGCTTTCTCAACTCTCTTTTAAGCAGCTGGTCTTAATGACAGGACTATTGTAACTTACAAATTATGGTGGTTAGTCTTATTTTTTAAACAAGAGTAATTGTGTCTGAAGTTCAAAACCTTTAAGGAGAAGGAGCAAGTGCTACAAGCAAATTTCAAAAGTTTGAGTGACAACTATTCATGGTACTCAAAGACTCAAAGAATGTACAAGATCTGAGAAATCCTATGAGCAGTGATGTCAGCAACACACACACACAAACACACACACACACACTCATGAAGCTTTTATGTAATCAACTTGTTAAATGTCATATGTGCTAGAGAAACTGTCAAGGATGTTACTTTGTGATGAGAGCAAACATTTTTCTTAAAAAATGCTTATAGTGATCTTTAACAAAAAATGAATTTTGTAACCCTAAAGAGATAGTTTGAAATCCCAGCTCTATCATTTCTATGTTTCTGCATTGATGAATGAAACAGATAAAATTCCCTTACACAGTATTTTCTTGTGGTAAGAAAGTGTGAACTGTATAATGATTATGGAAATTTAAGTTGATGAATTTGAAACACTGCATTCTTAAGAATGTGCTCAGAAAACAGAAATTAGCATCTCCCTAGTATAAAACTTTGTTAATCCTAAAGACAAATTAACTGACTATTTCTCCTAACCCTTTATTTGTTTATGAGACAGAGTGTAGTGTATCCTAGGCTGATCTAAATCTTACTATAGCAGAAGACAGCATTGTAGTCTGCATCCTAACAGTACTGAGATTCCACTACCCTGGTATGTGGTAGTAAACCCAGGGATTCATGTATGACACACAAGCACTCTGCTAACAGAACCACACACCCAGCTCTTTTATGTTAGTATGTTTTTGGAACATCCATAATAAATAGCTATGGCTCTATGAAAAAAAAATAGGAGGGATAGATTGGGTTTATGCTTTCAAGAACCAGTGTGCCAAGACCCTAGAAATCCAAGCAGTGAAAGTATGACATGTAGATCATTCCTTATGGTAGGACTCTGTTATTATAACTCCTTACCCTGACGAATACCTTTTACTGTGTTTCAGCCTATTGTGATATACATTATATCAACAGATAGTAATGTCTTGCTTGAACTCACTGAAAGTTCAAATCTGGAAGGGGATTGTCCTTCCCTAACTTCTGATCCAGCCATGTTTAGATCAAGTGTTTGCTAAGATGCCCTTTCTGGAGATAGGTTGACATCATTATCTCCATAAATGGAAATGAAGAAAACAGCTAAAGCATCTCATGAGACAGGAGTCTAGAGGAAGTTCCTATTGTTTATCCCATCATCTAAAAATGGTAGCAGTGGAAAAGGAACCAGAAGTGTAGCCTTTGGATACTTACTGTGGTAGCTTTATGAGAATGATTCCCATAGGCTCACTTGTTTGAATGTTTGATTCCCAGTTCGTGGAACTGTTTGAGGATTAGTAGCTACACCCTTGTTGAAGGAAGTGTATCATTATTGGTGGGCTTCATGGTTCCAAAAATCCAAGTCAATCCAATTAGCCATCTCTGACTCCAATCTGCATATAAGATGTAAACTCTCATCTATTGTCCCAGTACCATACTTGACTGCCTCCCACCATGTTCCCTGCAATGATAGTAATATACTTACCTGCTGATGCTCTAAGCAAGCCTCCAATTATATGCTTTCTTTCATAAGTTGACTTCCTCATGCTGTCTCTTCACAGTAATAAAATGCTGACTATGATACTCATTCCTGGAGAAAATGCACCATTGAAACTAAAGCTAACTGCCTCAAATTCCCCAGCAAGTCTCTACTAGATATTGTGGCACCTGGTTTGCTGTTTTTTCTTTTAACTTAGAAGCCTCACCAAAGGGGACATTCTTCTCTGTCCAGAACTTTCAATCACGAACTCCAGCTGGCTGACTCCATAGGATTTCTCCACTTGAGTGCATTATTTGAGCATCACTACAATCCCATCCTCTTCTCTTGAACCTGCAGTACCAACACCCCCCTTTCTCCTGTGCAAAGACTACTATAATTCCCTTTCTTTTACCAAAGCCTTTCTTTACACAGAGGATCTGACAGCAATCACTGAATACATGCAATTCTTCTCTTTTAAAAGTATTGCTAGAGAGATGCCTCAGTAGGTTAAGACACTTTCCACAATGCCTGATGATCCATGTTACATGCATGGAACTCACATAACAGAAAGACAAAAGTAAATCCTGCAAGTTGTCCCCCAATTTCCACACAAATAAATATTTGTAATCTAAAAATTTGATTCTTTGTTCTCATGAAATGTAGAAAAAAGACTTCATGTTTAATAAATTATGAATAATATAAGCATGAAATTAGTGACTTTTAATTATGAGTGTAAAGTTAAACATAGGATTCCACAATGGCAGGCAGGAATTTATTGACCATAGTTAAGGTTTTCTAAAGGGCTAGTGTTAGTGAGCCTATTTGAATCTACTTTTGAATATCTGAATAACTGTGATGAACTAAAAACTGTGGCTGGTATATTTATAGAAGATACATGGATAAATGCTACTAATAGGTTAAAAATTAGGTAAAAATTTACTATTAATAACTGGATTTTACTTCTGTACATAAAAAAACAAACAAACACAAAAGTTCCATAAACAAAAATTCATGCTTTCTTTACTTAGAATCTCAAATGTAAACAAAAGCCAAAATGTTTCTAAGTTAACCATTCACTCCTGGGAAGCCTGAGTTTAGAAAATGATGAACACTCAAATTCATTTCTCTGTGAATGTCATTATGTTATTTTTGTCTGACTTTCACAGTGGTTTCATAAATAGTGGATACTGGTCCCTCAGATGAAATCATAAAGGTTTAGAGATTTATGGCTGAGGAAATGGCTTAGTAGCAAAAGCACTTGTCAAGAAAGTGTGAAGACCAAGCTTTGGATCTCTAGAAATGATCTAAAACAGGATACTGTAATGTGTTTCTATGATCCTTCATGCATTATGAGATGGGAGATAAAGACAGGAGGATCCCTGGACAGTCAAAGACCAGTAGTCCTGGGGAAAACTAAATAGAACAAGACTATGTTTCAAAGAAAATAGGAGGTGAGGACCTACACAGAGGCTGTCTTCTGACTTTCTTATGTCCCCCCATGGCATGTTAATCCTTTCACTAATATACAACACACACAAACACCCACACACTATCACAAACAAAAATGTCGTACACAGAAATTAGAGAAAAAGACTCAGTGTTTTGCATAAAATTTATTTGTATCAGAGAACAATTTTACCTAATTTTATGTAATTTCTGTAGTTTTGTTGTGTGTGTGTGCGTGCAGATGCATTTCTTCACGTGCATGTGGGTGAATATGCAATGTGTACCACTTCATAAAGACACCGGAGATAGCTGTAACATATATTCCTCCATGGTTTTCCATCTTTTGTATTGAGACACAGTCACATTGAGCCCGGAATTCACCCATCTGGCTAGGCAGTTTAGACAAGGAACTCTATGAATCTACCTATTTCCATGGTACTGGCACTGGGGTTTCAAATCTGCACCTCCTGACCTGCCTTTATGTGGGTGCTGGGAACCCAAACTCTAATCTTCTTGATTTTGTTACAAGCACTTTATGAATTCATCAGTCTCTAGGGTCTTACATTTTTTCCTTTGGTTTTGACATCTCTTTATTTTGAGTGCATTTGTTGACACTCATGTGCTATGTAGGTATATGAATGACAGAGGGAAACTTGAGAGATGTTGTCCTCTCTTTCTACAATGTGTTTCCTGGGCTTTGGACTCAGGATTTCAGGCTTGACAGAGAACATCTTTACAAACTTAGCACTTTCCATGGCCTAAATCTCTTGAGTTTTCTTTTTGTCAGTATAGTCACACATTAAGAGAAAAAATATCCCAAGGGTATTCTGAGGTGAAGTGTTTCAAGGAAACAGAGATTTACTTGCAAATGCTGGTGTCTGCAGCTTCATAAATCCGTGATACAGATCCCTGTTGAAAAATTAAGCTTACTCTCTTTGAACCTGGCTTCTATGTGTAACTTTTCAAAACACTCTCACCCTTTCATCAAAGTCTAGGAATGCCAAGAAGCTGTCCACACACTGTGCTCTGTTCCAGTCCCGGAGTGTGTATGTCAGGGGATGATGCTCCACAGGGTACAAATGTTCTACTGGGACTTATACATTTGTTTCTCTAGTTAGAACACAGGCTCTGATACTCTTTGGCTGCTCAGTAAATATTTGTTCAGTCTCTCACTGCCAAAGGCAGAGTCCCAAATAGGAAAGATGAAATACTACAGAAGTGTCTTGCTGATGCCTTCCTGGCCTGTGTTTTTCAGATCTGAAAGATTTTGTGTCAGCAGACATCACTCATGTGTGGATTCCCAACCTTTTTTCTACTTTCTGCAGGGTTTCCTAGTATAAGCACTGAGTAAATAAACTTGGGGTATTAGATGGCGAGCAGATGATTCTGGAAGGACTGCCAGCTGCTCAAAAGCCACATTAAAGGAAATTACCTTACCTGAAGTACTAATGGAAAATTAAGGCCAGTTCTCACTTTGAAATAGAAGGAATCATTCAGTTGCTTTTAGCTTCCTTCTAAAGAGCATGGTCTAAGGCAACAATTTATTGGGGGAACTAATTACATTTTATTCTTGGAGAAATCCTGCCAATTTGAATGACCAATATATTCAATGGAACATTATCCTTTGCAAACAATAAAGGACAATTTTTAAAGACAATGAAAAAACATTTATAAAATTCCTTTCCTTGTGAAGCAAAAACAATCTTTACAGATAGGCAAAATGTGGTTTAAGTATTTTGCTGACAATTGTAAACTAAGCAGTCTTTTCTAGAAGTTTCATTTTCTTGCATCTTATTTTGTGTTCCTATAAAGCTATAATAATGAAATCTAGCATACCTATGTGCTGTGGAGCTTAAATGAGTTTGTGTGCATGGATAATTATGATATAATTTTAATACATATGCAATGTTCAGCTGAGAGTGCATCCTCACATTGTTGAGTAAAATAACATTTACTTATGGATGCTACTTTGTGGTTGGATGAAGTAAAAAGAGCATTCTGTGCGATGGCACTCTGTACAGTGGGCTACTTACTTTTTTCATTGCTCTAACCGAAAACCTGGCAAAAGCAACTTAAAGAAGGAAGAGTCTGCTTTAATTCAAAGCTTTAAGGTACAGACCGTCATGGTACAAATGTCAGGGAGACAGACATGTGAGTCAGCTGATCCTAGCACATGCACAATCAGGAAGCAGAGAGATGAAAGTAATTCTCAAGTCATTTTCTCCTTTTCGTACAAGTCAGGAAGCCTGTGCCATGGCATTGCATCAACTACATTTATAATATATCTTCTCACCTCATGTAACCTAATCTAAAATATCCCTTA
Organism: Phodopus roborovskii; assembly: GCF_943737965.1. Lineage (NCBI taxonomy): Eukaryota > Metazoa > Chordata > Mammalia > Rodentia > Cricetidae > Phodopus > Phodopus roborovskii. The sequence goes on along the minus strand of NW_026126585.1, from coordinate 1,209,246 downwards.
CGTAAACCCTCAGGGACCTGTCTACAAGGTTATTTTAGATCCTGGCTAGATGACAAAGAACATTAACCCTCATAGGCAGGTCATTCAATTTCCTGACACCTCTGCTTTGTCTTCTGTGAAAGACAATAACCATGTCCTGTCAGAGTAATCAGGAGCAGAAAGTTGCTCTGTATCATTGATGTAGAGTGCACTGCAGGGCAAGAGAGAACACAGTCTTCTCCATATCTGCCATCCATGGCTGGAAAGACCATTGTGAGTAAAGAAACTCACTTAGCACCAAAGCCAATCTTAATGTCTTTGGTAAGGGATGTTAAGTGTTCTCCATAGTGAACTTTATTCTCTGTTGGTTGGTGTCCTGATCTTTCACACAACAGTTTCAGGCATTATAGCCTGTTTACGGATGTTTGATTACTGCAGATATCGAAACTTGGCAATTGCCTTTCCCTTTCTCAGAGACTGAAGGAGTTCTATTCATGGCTTTTTCACTGCCTTATTAGTTGTACCTTCTGGCAGCTCCTTTCAACACACAAAAGATAGTGCATTGCAAAACTCCGCTTATTAATGGTATATCCACCTTAGCATACTATTGCAAAAGTAAAAACCAACATAAAACTAAACAACAACTAAGGAACAGGAAATACATTATGCACAGAGTGGTGGGTCACTTGTAGTTGTCTGATTCAAGACTGGCTTTCTAGGATAATATAGTGTGATGGAGAGCGTCTAAGGTAGAAAGTTCTTATTTTGGCTTATAGCCCCTTAAAACTAAAGACAGTTATGGTGGAGAAGGTTCAGGCAGAGGGTAGGATGCTCAATGGTCATATTTCCATCCACTTATACGAAATAGAGAGAGGGAAGAGGAAGAATGGCAAATCTATAGGTCTCAAATTGCCTCCCAGTGACTTCTACCCAAACTCCACCTCCTAAAGGTTCTATAACCTTTGAAATAGTCATACCAGTTGCGATCCAAGTTTCGACAACCAAAGGGACAGTTCTCACTAAAACCTCTGCTTATAGTATTTCCCTAGTTTTATGACTCAAGGTGTCCCAATGAACTGGGACTTCTTCATCAATGACTCCCATTTTTCATTATGGCCTCTTCCTAATGTTTTGGAATATATGTATGTATGTATGTATGTATGTATGTATGTATCCTGTGCCAGTATATGTTGAAAGCATGTGCTTTGATTTTGGTTTTGATTTTTGTAAGGGTTAACAGTTAAGAGATTTCAAGTATCATAGAAAAGACTTTTTTCTTTACACTTTTAAATAAATTAGAGACTCAGAGACTGTGGGAGTTTTGAAGTTGGACTGAATTCATTTTTACATTATGATATTTCTGGCCAGCCAGGGATTGGAATGTGGTGGTTTGAAATAAAATGCACCCAAAGGGAGCGGCACTACTAGGAGGTGTGGTCTTGTTGGAGTAGGTGTGGCCTTGTTGGAGGAAGTGTGCCACAGTGAAGGTAGACTTTGTGCCCTCATGTATGCTCAGCCACACAAGTGTCTCAGACTTCTTGCTACCTGTGAGCAAAGATATAAGAACTCGACATAAACAACCCTTGAATAAAACAAGAGAGAGGCGGCCCTCCAACGAGCGGCCAGCACGGCCCCCTTCCCACACCACATCAGTCCGGAACCTTGGTAGGCGCAGCAGCAGCTGAGTGACCGCCTGCCAGGTCCCTGAAAGCCCGGGGCAGTTCGCAGAGGGGCCTTGCCAAACCGGTGGGTTCTCCCCGACACCGCCCGCCCTCCTGCGCTGATTTCCGCGTGTGCTCCCTGCCAGCCAAGAGGGCGCGCGCACGGGGAGTGGGTAGGGGTGGGGGTAGGGGTGGGGGTAGGGGTGAAGATAGGGGTGGGGGTAGGGATGGTTTTAGGGTTCCTGCCTCACAGTGGCTGACGCTTCCCTGCAGCTGGTTCGCTTTGGAAAAACCACCCAAGCTTCTTTAACTCTGGGTTTTTAACGCGCTCCGCAGAGGGATTGTCTTTGGGAAGGGGCGCAACGAAGGCTTGCCTTAATTTCCAACGTAATCGTAAACAGACTCCGAAGTCCAGCGGGTCATCCTGTGGTCGCCTTAAAGTCACTGGGCTTTAACCTTGTTTTCACCGGGATGTCTCCTCCTGCCGGATCTCCACCGAGGTCACAAAACCAGAACAGCCACAGAGCCAAAGACAGACACAGGCCCTGACATCTCTGCTCGGCTTATTTACATTTGGGGGTTTTCTTCTTTTTTTAGGTAATGGGGAAAGTCTTCTGTGACATGTGACAGTTGGTAGTTGGTTTGCTGTTTTTTTTTTTTTTTTTTTTTTTTTTTTTTTTCTTTTTAACAATCGTGCATAAGTGAAAACTAAACCCAGAATTGTGGGCATTCGAGTCTTGAAATCAGCCAAAACAGTATCTGGGTTTGTATTGTGGGAGAGGGTATTCACCCCGTGGAACTCCTACTGGCGTTCCCCTCTCAAGCAAAATAAACCAATAGGAACGAGTGTGTGCGTAAGAACTCTGAACTTCCTCTCCAGAACCATGCCTTCTTGTACACCACCATACTATCCCACCATGATTATAACAGGGTGAAACTCGGAGCTATCATTGAACCACTACAATGAAATGTTTCCATTTATAAGTGTTGCCAAGAAAATTGTGGCTATTCACAGCAATAAAAATCCTGACTAAGACCAGCATATCCAAAGGAAGCTACACCTGCCACATGGACACTTTCTCTTCCATGCTCATTGGTGTTTTATTCATAACAGGCAGAAACTATCTAGATATCCTTCATTAAAAATATGCAGTTCATTTACACGAGGGAGTATTACTTAGCTGTTAAAAAGGACAAGAAATATGCAGGCAAATAGATAGAACTAGAAAAAAATTCCTGAGTGAGGTATCCCAAACTCCAAAATATAAATATGCTTTTAATTTGCTTATATGTGGATATTAGTCATTAAATAATGATAAACAAGCTAAAATGCGTACTCTCGGAGAGGTCATGAATCTTTAAAGGAAGGAACTAGGGAAAAACATGGATCTTCCAGGGAGGGGGACATAGATTAGATATTGTGGGTGAACAGAGGATAGGGGAGATTGAAATGTGAGAACCAGGTAGAGAAGGAGAAGGAAGGTTTGTAGTGAGGTAGTCCTTCTGTAGCACTGACCACGCCCATTGGAGGGTGGAGCCATGGGCGGAGGTGACCTGAGGAAGGAGGTCGGAGGGGGCCAGGAAGGCGCTCTCTTTCTGGCGTGACTCGGACAGGAGAGGATCGGGTTGAATTTCCTGGTGTTCATCTGTCTAGGTTGTAAGTTATTTCTCCCTGAATAAACATCTATTCGGCTTATTTGTTTATCCTGATCCTTATTTACCGTAATATCTGGTGTCAGAAGTGGGATTTACCTGGGTTTTGCCCCCAGGCGGCAGAAGCCGCCCCCCCCCCCCCACCTTCCCCAACGGGCAGGGTTTAACCAGGTGGACTCACCACAGCTTTGGGACATTTGCCTCTTCCTTACTGCAAAGGAGATCTTTGCCGCTAAAGCAGACCTGAGAAGGCACTTACCGCTTAACATTTTTTGCCCATTTCCGCACGGGACTTTGCATTCGCGCAGAGCCTCTCGGCGGCACCCGCCCGGCGGCACCCGCCCGGCTTGCACGCGTTTCGTCTTGTGTTACAAGTAACTCCAAAAGTCCCCTTTTAACAAAATTCTGCTTGCCATAGTTTGTTAAGAACTTTTTACAGGAACCGGGATCAGACGAGCCTGGGCGGCTAGGCGCTATTTGATGACACACCTCCAGGCGTAGCTACCACAAGCTGAGATATACAACTAAAAGCATCAAAGTTCCAGGACAGCAGAATTACACCTAAGGTAATTGTAACATCCTTTGCAATTTAAGCTGATATAAAATCTGAGATAAATTGTTCTATAACTATGGCAGATAATTTTACTATGCAGAACTTTAGGAATTATTTTACTTCATATGTAGAAGGGATTTTAGCAGAAGAAACTTATGACTGAACCAATATATACTTTTATTTTGTAATAGCAATGGGTTTCATCATTAACATGATATTCTTAAAGAAATGGTTTGAGATTACAGCAAACAATAAGGAACTTGTACAAACCATGGGAGACTTAGTAACAAAGATTCGAAACATTGAAAATGATAGAATTCAAAGCATAGAGACAAGGATTCAAAACATTGAAAATGATGGAATTCAAAACATAGAGACAAAGATTCGAAACATTGAAAATGATAGAATTCAAAGCATAGAGACAAGGATTCAAAACATTGAAAATGATGGAATTCAAAACATAGAGACAAAGATTCGAAACATTGAAAATGATAGAATTCAAAGCATAGAGACAAGGATTCAAAACATTGAAAATGATGGAATTCAAAACATAGAGACAAAGATTTGAAACATTGAAAATGATAGAATTCAAAGCATAGAAAATATAGAAAGAAAGATTCAGAATATTGAAGATGGCGTTGGCGAGCTGAAAGGTATAATTTGTTTAATGTCAGATACTTCAATAACCAGAACAGAAACAATGCAATGCATTAACAAACTAGCAGAAACATCCCACTCCTGGTCGGAGGAAGCTACTAATAAGTTTAAAAAACTGGAACATCAGATAGAAAGACTAGATGACAGAATCTCTTCCATGTCTGAGGATAATGGCAAGCTAGCAGATAGAACATTGTTTCTGGAAGGCAGTTTACACGCCATTCAGATAATATCTAAGGATGATAAGATTAAAAACATGGAATCATTTGTAGTTGGAGAAAGTAAGAAACTGACTGATACAATGAAGTCTCTAGAAAGTTATTTGATTCAAGAAGTTCAGACACTCAAAGAAACAATGGTGAATAGATTTCAGGCTTTAGAAGACCTTCAGTCTGATACATCAGAAGAAGAACTACAGGTAACAGGGCATGAAAAAGATTTAAAATTTTCCACACCATTTAGGGTCAGGGGAGCTTTCCCTGTATCTATTCATGAAAAGCCAGCAACGAAGAAACATCCAAAAGGTGTCGTTGCATATCAGTGGGAACCAATACGTATGAAAGATTTAAAAGGTATAAAGGAAGCAGTAGTCTCTTATGGCATGCACTCACCTTATGTGAAGCAATTAGTAGAATCATGGGCATGGAATAACAAGGTAACCCCTAAGGATTGGGATCAATTAATATCAGCTGTCCTTGAAAGCGCCTCTCAAATAGAATGGAGGGCTTTATGGAGAGAGGAAGCAAAAGCTCTTGAACTTCAGGGCTTAAAGAAAGGGTATAAAGCTCCCCAAGATAAAATTCTTGGTGAGGGTCTCTATGCTGACCCAGAAACCCAAGCTGCCTATGATGAACACATCTTGTCTCTATGCAGTACAGCAGCTTTGAATGCTTGGGATAAGGTTCATGAATTAGGAAAGAGGATAGAACCCTTTACCAAGATAAGGCAAGGACCCAGAGAATGCTTTAAAGTATTTCTAGAAAGATTGTTTAGGGCAGTACAATTAGAGGTAACAGACCCAGATGCTAGGCAAATACTCATAGAATCATTAGCTTATGAGAATGCAAATCCTCAATGCAAACAGGTGCTTTGGCCTTTAAAAATGCGATCAGCACCCTTGGGTGAATGGATCTTATATACAGCAAACATTGAGTATAATGTCAATAACACTGAAGCTTGGGTAGTAGAAGCCATATCTAAAGGTCAGAGAAGACATCAAGATAACAGAGTTCCTTACTATGGTGACTTAGAAGCTTGGGTAGGAGAAGCTATCTCCAAAGGTTTAAAAAAATATCAAAATACCAGATATCTTAATTGTGGTAAGGTAAGACGTAGGGTAAGAGGAAATTATAGTATTCCTAGGAATAACACTCCCAGGAATGAATCAAACAGAGGGCCTCAGCCTTCTGGGTTATGTAGAAGGTGTGGCAAAGGCCGACACTGGACAAATGAATGTAGATCCACCAGAGACAAGCAAGGAAACCCTTTATAATCGGGAAACTCCTTGGGGGGCCTCTAGAAGTCCCCAATGTCAAAGGTGGTCTGGACATTCCCAATCACTGTGGAGGACAATCTCCCACAGGACAATTAGAAAATTGTGTGTCTATTGTAAAATCTCATGCCTCTGGATGAAAAACTAATGATGGAAGGTGACTCAAACATGAATGAAGGAAACAAATGTTTATTTTGGCAAACTTCTATGAACAGTCAAAGACCTAGATTGATAGTTAAGATGAGTAACAGGCTTGTTAGAAGGATTGTTGACATGGCTGCTGATGTAATCATCATAACTAATAAATCTTGGCCTCCAAGATGGTCCCTGCAAGAGGTAAATGTTCAATTCTTAGGGATTGGAACCCTATCTCAGGTAAAACAGCAATAAATTTATGGGGTTGTGATCTATTGTAGCAATGGAATACACAGATAAATATTCCTCCAGTGTTAGATATGAACCAGAAACGAACTTATGGTTGTAGAAAAAAACATTATAAAGTACTATACAAGACAGACACCACATATACAGGCTGTACAAAAACAGAATACAAGTGCTGAACAAAAGATCTACCCTTAAAATGGCTAACAGATGAACCTGTCTGGGTAGGGCAATGGCCTATGACCTCTGAGAAGATAGAAGCTTTAGAAAGCCTGGTTCAGGAACAGCTAAATGCTAAACATATCTAGGAATCTACCAGCCCTTGGAACGCTCCTGTATTTATTATCAAAAAAAAAAAAAAAAAAAAAAAAAAAATGGAGAATGTTTACAGACCTGAGAGCCATCAATAAAGTTATCCAGCCAATGGGCTCTCTACAGCCTGGAATGGCCTTGCCTTCTTTGATAGCTGAAGAATGGCCTGTTATAGTTATTGATTTAAAGGGTTGCTTTTTCACTATACCTTTATAAGAAAAAGATAAAAATTTGCCATCACTGTACCTAATTGCAATAATTCTCAGCATACCTGCACAAATAAAAACTGACAATGCTCCAGCATATGTCTCCAGCAAATTGAAACCGTTTTTTGAGTATTGTAATCAATTCATCAAGATCCAAGTTGAACAAGAGAAACATCTTAATAAAGAGAAATGACAAGTCATCCACCAACGTAGTTCCCATGAGATGTGCAGAGACCTCTCAAAGGTAGGGGAGGTGCTCTGTTCTTGTCTTTACAGGAAAATGGAAAACACTCATCTTCAAACAGCCAAAAGACGCTGAACGTGTAGGTACCTACAGAAGAGAAGACAGCTCTCCAGAAAGAACCATTTAATGAAGAGGAATTGGATGGTAAAAATATTTAAATCTAGTGAGCTATTTCTACATAGAAATTCTCTTTACTATCTAGTATTCCTCTAGTCCCAATTCATGTAAACCAATGCTGGCTTTGGAGTTGGATTTGGCTTTCCTTCTCTAAATTCAAGCATGTTGTTAAGATTAAATTCACGGTTTCTGTCTTACATCAAGAAGCCAACTGGTGTAAGGCAGAATAAAACAAAATCTGGGGACTGCCATTTGTCTAAACTCAGTTTTCTCTCTGAAATCTTAATTTTCCTCATATACATTTTCATGCTTAATGTTGCCTTTCCCAATATGCATACTTTAAAGATTGAAATTTTTATGTTGATATTGTTCAAGTTTTCCACAAGGAATAATAACGATTCCTAACAGCAGTCTTTGAACTCTCCGGAAAGAAGATGGGGCCCCACATCATCGTTTCCACTTGACTCAACCTGATGCATCGGAACTACAAACATCACCCTAAAACCGGTTTGAGACTGTTTTGCTTGAGACAACTACTGACTAGCTAGCTGTAATGGTGCACCTTTTTATTACACCCTGGCCAGTTTCAAATAGAACTACAGTCAAGAATTTTCTGCCACACAGTGACTAACTACATATGTCACAGCCAGTTCTGTTGAGAAATTTGGTTGCTAAAAATTTTCTTCCTACAGGATCCATTGGAGCAATCATCGTCCCATTTCAGCAGGAAGTAATCTTAATATGACTACGCCCCCTTTCCCTACCCTTGGAAATTTGGGATAATAGTCATCGTCTTTGGATTGGTTTTAGTTATTTGGGATTGGGTGATGCTTACACTCGGGTTTATCTTTTAGACAGGAATAGGGAATGGTGGGTAAAGGTATGGTTTAGATGGGATATAAGTAGATTAGCCTATTTCCTTGAGAATTTGAGTATGATTGAGATAGTATTTTACAGCTTACATTGTTATGTATTCCTATGTGGTAAGCTATGTAAAATTAAGTTTATATTTTGTTATATTGTGTTAAATGTTTCCACTTATAATATTTATGCACATTATTTTTTACCATATTCTATGTATGTATACTTTTCTTGTGTTCAAGACATTTTGTATATTGATACAATTTGGGATATTTATCTTGCTGCCCTTTATAGTTCTACCTCTTGTCTTGACACTTATACTCTACCTCTATTTTAGGGATTTACATGTAGGTATATGTAAATAGTTATATTGTTTAAGTATTTGTTCCTGCTTTACTCAGGAAAGTTTTAATCAGTCTTTTTAGCTAAGTTCCCGAGTATTACAGATTATCTTCACTCACATTTCCTGTACCTATGAGATTAGTCAGATATAGATGCTTAATCTTCAATCCTTCATAGACATGCAGAACATGGCATTTAAATGTTTTAATATTAGTACTCCATTGACATGAGACACTGTTGCTCCTGACAGCACCGTGCATTTTCCCGAAAATATGTTGGACACTGTTGTTGCTCCTGCTGGAGTTCATTCTCGCCTCAGCTAATGGCCTGTTGGGCATAGAATTGCCCCCACCTTGACCACTGATTTGGACATGCAGTCCTATGTGCTTGCAGGAGACAAATATAGAAGACTGCTTGACCTTGCCAAGTCAGGGTAAGACAGCCATTCTATTTCCCTGCTGTTGTTGTGGTCTGTCAAGTTCTCTTGGCCTTAGCCAAATCTGGGTGTACCAACGTCGCTGTGAGACCTAGGGTGACTGTTCAGGTGGCTTGCTGTTTCTGTCCTTGCTGCACCGTTTTGGAAGTTGTCCATCCGCATTTCCTGTCTACTCTAGTATTGTTATTTTCCTTCTCAGGTCTTGATGAGGTTGAAGATTAAACTATCACAACTATTATTCTCTCTTCCTAGTTAGATATATTAGGTACTAGACTTACGTTTTCCAGCTTAGGACAACTCTATTGTAAACTCCATTATGCCCTCACCCTAGGACTAGATATGTAGGTCATTTTGTTCTCGATTTTCCTTTTCTTAGAGCACACTTGTTATTCACTGTTTTGTATATAGTTTTGTATTAAGCCTAAATCTTTTCTTTAGACTAAAAGGGGAATTGTAGTGAGGTAGTCCTTCTGTAGCACTGACCACGCCCATTGGGGGTGGAGCTATGGGCGGAGGTGACCTGAGGAAGGAGGTCGGAGGGGGCCAGGAAGGCGCTCTCTTTCTGGCGTGACTCGGACAGGAGAGGATCGGGTTGAATTTCCTGGTGTTCATCTGTCTAGGTTGTAAGTTATTTCTCCCTGAATAAACATCTATTCGGCTTATTTGTTTATCCTGATCCTTATTTACCGTAATAAAGGTTGGAGATGAGGGAAGAAATGGAAGTTAGGGCTGTAATCTAGGGGCTTGTTGGGGTGGTATAGAAATTTAGGGCTTCCTAAAATATCTGAAGGTGATGCTAATGAAGTCGCCAAATAATGAAGGAATAGGATTTCCAATTGGCTATCTCTTTTCACCAAACAATTCTTCTAGTACCAGAACTGGGTCACATCCAATCAAATTATCAGCCAAACAGGTCCCACTGAAATCTCCAAACAACCCAGGCAGTAGCAAAGTTATTAGGTCCCTCCCTGCAAATGCCCAATTGCTAAAAACCATGCCCACAGAACTCACTGAACATGGGGAGGTAGAACTGTTGCATCCCTAGAGTTTCTTACTCTCTCTTCCTACAAAGGGAAGAGGAAGAAAAAATCCCTCAGAGCTATAGGAAGCTACTGGGTTTCAGTTAATTCCAGATACAGTCAAGTTGACAGCCAAAGCTAAACATCAGAATCACCTCCCAAAACACCAGTACTGGTTAAGCACTAAGCTCACAGCACAAACCTTTGGGGGAGATCTCATATTCAAGATATAATCCAGTGATGCAATGTCAGTGCAAGTAAGAGTGTACTGTTACAAAGCCCAGTAAATCTCTATAACTGGATACAAGTGAATGAGTGGATATAATCTCAAGAAATTATTATACGGGTGGTGGGAACATGGCTTCAGTGTGTAAAGTGTCTTCTGTGCAAGCGTGAGGACTGACCTGCATCCTTACCATTTATGTAAAAGTTGAACATAGTGATATGTATCTACAACCATAGCACCAATCAAAGCAGACAGTAGCATTCCCAGAGCTCACTGCTAGACAGCCTAGAGAAGTTCAGTAAAAGACTATCTCTCAAAATATACAATGTAGAAGAACTGAGGGACAAATCCTGTATCAACGTCTGGTTCATATGTAAATGTACCTACAAACATACATTCACATTCATACACATCCACTTATACAGAGTATACACACGTCTCTCTCTCTCACACACACACACACACACACACACACACACACACACACACACTTCATTAAAGTAAGAAAAGACTCTATCTTTGTTTGGAGAAGGCTTGCTGACCTGAGTAGACACTTCATTATTGTCTTGTTTGTTTTTCTGTGCTTGTTATAAATCTATATCCCAACACATGTTTCTTCTGAGTTTCACCAAGTGTCCCAGTTAATGGATTTGGAACAGAGTCTAGTTATCAGGGTTAACAATGCGTTGACAAATTTTTCAAGATCACATTTTAAAAAGAATACCAGCACCTACTTTCAATCTACAAACCTCTACATAGAAAGAACTATGTGGGAAGACTCATTGCAAGATGGGGCACAAAAAAGTTATGTATGATTGGAAATGTTTCAAGGGCAATGAGGTACATTTTCAAGACCAGTCCCTCTGTGAAAGAATGACAGTTCCAGTCTCAGAGATGAGGTACTTCGGGGAGCACGTACTCTTAAGTGCCCAGAGAATGTTATTTCTAACTTCCATTTTCACAAAGGTGTCCAGGGAAGTTGACATGTGATGGTTCCTTTTAGCTTCCCCTGGCCACCACTACATAGGGGCTTTGATGAAAAAGATTTGGTCTGTCATGTTCTCCTCTGCACCAGAGCAATCTGGTGGCTTCCTTCTGTACCCTATCACCTTGTCACAGAGGTCATAGTAGTGAGACTCTAAAAGGCCACTTTCAAGTAAAAGTAAATGGCATTCACTGTGAATTATAGCAAATACGGATGAAGGAATACAAGGTTTAAGAGGGATATTAAGGATCAAAGTAAAAGTTCAAATTAAGTGAGAAGTAGATCAGAATTCAACTGGAAAACTACTTGAGAGGGTCATTTTGACAAACTATGACATTATTAAAAATAATTCTGAGTTGATCTTATAGGAGATTCAATGGACTTTCTCCAAGTATTTATAAAGTATGTATGATAGCCATGACAAGGCCAGTACATCAGTTCTTGGCCTATTGCTTTGAAAACCATATGAACAACAACAACAACTTAAAGAAGGAAGGGTTTATCTAAGCTCTCAGTTCCACGGTAAAATCTATCACAGCAGGGAAGGCCTGGCATCAGCTATGTTCAGAGATGGTCATATTGCACCCAGGCTGGGAGCAGAGGGTGATGGAAGCTGCTGTGCATGAAGCTTTCTCTCCTTGTCTTCTTTCTTTTTACTTGTTTGGATTGTTTGCTTTTATTATTTATTTATTTATTTATTTGGTTTCTATGAAGTAGAATTTTAGTAATTACCCTTGACTCACCTGAAATTCTCTATTTTAGTCAGTTGGGACTAGAACTCATTGAGAGCTGCATTACTAAGCTTCTAGAGTACAGAAGGTTCCATTTGACTCTCTCAGGCTTCCAGGACAAGGTATGATACTGGCCCTGTTTAGGGTAGAAGGTCCAGGTCCATTAACTTAAATCAAGAAACACTCTTCTAGGCATGTCCAGAGACTAGTCTATTTGTGGATTCTTGATACTTTTAAGTTGACAATTGATATTGAGCATCATGGATAGGATTCCAGAAGCCTGGGTATTCTCAGAGAAACTATCACTGAAACATGGAAGATATACAGAGAAAGTGAAAACTCCAAACAACACAGATGGTTTCCAAGAACTAGCAGGAAAACATCAGACATCTAGAAAACATCTAGATGGCTCATACTAGACTCCAGAACTGAGAGCAAAGGGTCTAAGACGTGGTGATACTACAGTGTCTGCTAGCATCAGGATGGAGTGCACCATCTACTATGAGGGGAGTTTTTTCCTCTGGGGGTTGCTGAAAGATTCTTCGCATGTGAAGCTGGAATGCAGATTAGAAATATTTCTATCTGACCTAACGAGAGATCCAGGGGTGAGGTAAGGTAACTTTCTATTGAGTTCAGTGAAGTGAGTAAGAAAGAATTCTTTGTTACGTATTTGTTTGTGCTTTTTGTTCATTTATTGTATCTAAGAGTTTTCAATTCCAGAAAGAATGAAAAAACAGTGAAGTAATTATCAAAGGATGTATATCTTATTAGAAGCAAATTAAAAATAGAACTCAGAGTTTTAGACAATTTTATAGAAAATATGAAACAATTTAATCACCCCCCCCAGCCAACAAGTTATTTCTAAGCTTCTTGTTTTAATTATTTATTTTTATTTATTCATTTATTTATTTGAAGAGACAAACAGGTTTCATACATTTAATAGTATCACCATCATCTACAAGAAATCCTAGACATCAAATGAACCAAAGGTTCATGCTTCACATTTATTTTTTTAAACTATAAATGGTTACATATTTATTTAGAAAAATAACATCTGCCACTCATCTGTACTCCAACAATGCATCATCTTTTGCTTCTCCCTTATGGCCTCATATACAGAATGCCAATCTTGTAATTCTGAGGAATGGGTTCATCCGACAATACATCCATGTATAAAACTCATTATCAACCCACACAGAGTATTTCTTAAAACATTTCATTTATATATCTAGTTATTCATGGGTGTGGGCCAGAGGGAAAGTTTCTGGAATGGGTCCTCTTCTTATACTCTGTGAGCCTTGGGATTGAACTCAGTTTATATTGACTGCTGCTTTTGTGGTAAGTACCTTTACTGTTGAGTCATCTCACTGGTCTAAGAAAGTACCTTTGCTTGTTTGTTTTTCTTTTATTGAAAATAATTTTTTTTCTCATACCCTGATTCCTCTTCCCCTCCCTCTACTCCTCCTAGCTCCTCCGCACCTCCTCTCACATATGGATAAACCCTCTTTCTGCCTCTCATTAGAAAACAAAGAGGGTTACTAATAAAATAAAATAAGATGGAACAATGCTAACACATCAATATAGGAAAAACTAAAGCAGAAGGAAAAGAATCCAACAGAAGGCATAAGAACCAGAACTGCTCACTTGCACACTCAGGATTCCCATACGAACACTAAACAGCTGTAGTATATACACATCGGCTAATAACAGAGGAGAAAAATATATAAATAAAATAAAAATAATAAGACAAAATTTAAAAATTAAAAGGCCAATTACATTACATTACATTAAGAGACAAGGGATCACTAAAGATGTTTTGAGTTGATTTTCTCTTGGCTGTCTACAGTTGGGCATGCCACCTACAGTTAAGAGCAGTTTTTCCCCTAATAAGACCAACTTGGAGGGAATTAAATTTTCATTTGTTAATGGTTATCATTGGAGATTTTCTTCTGGGTTAGGGATGGGAAATGCGTTCAATTCTTTCAAGTCTATAACCCCATCTAGTGCACATCCATGTATGTCATGTACATGCTGTCTCAGTCTCTGTGAATTCATTTCATGTGTATCTATTTTTTTAAGAGAACCTTGTTTTCTTGGTGTCCTCTGTACCTCTAGATCTTACATTCACTCTGCCTCCATTTCCATGGAGTCCCCTGAACACTGAGGGGAAAGATTGATGGAGATATTCCATTTAGGACTGAATGCTCCAAAGTTTCTTACTTTGTGCATAATGTCTGGGTGTGGGCCTCTGTATTCCTTTCCAACAGCTACAGAAGGAGGATTCTCCAATAATGGCTGATAAAGTCATAGATTTAAGAGTATTTCAGAATGTCATTAGGAGTAATTTACTGATTTATTATTATTATTATTATTATTCCCATAGAATTGGTTTACCCTAGGTCCTTGAGCAATCAAGTCTCACAGTCTTGTTCACACAAGCAGTGTTTGGTACAGGTCTTATCTTGGGGAGACCTTAAGTCAAATCAATTAGATATTGGTTGGTTATTCCCACCATCTCTGTGCCATGATTGCACTTCTGTATCTTGCAGGAAGGACACTACTCTAGATCAAAGGGACTGTGTTGTTTTAGAATTGATGTGTCTCCTTTGGTAGCATGAATAGTACCTCCATAGAAGTATTATGAACATTCTCTCCAGATACATGTTTCAAGGCTGGAGAAAATATTTCATATCTGGTTTCAGGCAACTACAGGGTTCTTTAAAAGAGATGGGAGAGACATACACAATGATGTGATTGCATACATATAGATGACATGTTTCTAGAAAAATATTGAGTGACAATATGCTGAAAGTAAAGATAAAAATTACATAACCAATAGGGTGCTAATTATGCAAATACCCCACATTTTTGGGAGACTGAATTTGGAGCATGCTAATCAATTACAGAAAATATTAATTATCAGACTTTAAGAACATGATAATGCTTGATATTTAATGCTTACGTTAAATATTGATGAAAATAAAATTCATAAAAGCAAACAAATGTTCCATGAAACACAGAGTAACAGGTTAAAGTCATGAATTCACAGCAGCAGCTGTGGTTGCCTCCATAAAATCTACACAAGACTGGGCTTGGCAATGTCCCATCAAGTAAGGTAGGGAGCTCCTGCGACCCCACTCCACGCTGAAGAACTGGAAAGAATTTCTGGATTCTGGTGTCACATTTTCATTGGCGCAGATAGTACTAATTTGCCCATGCTCTAGTAAATAATCCCAAATCCATGTTTATGCAAAATGCACTAATTATTGGGTCTCATCTATACACATATACAAACAAAGAAACAAAATTTGAAATGTGGTGATTTGGGAAGAGGAAGGGGTTCAGCAGGAGTGGGAAAGGAAAGAAAAGATGCAGTGTAGGTTGATAATGATCAAAGTATATGACATATGTATGAGATTGTCAAAGAAAAATAAAAATAAAAATAAGCTATTAATGAGATGATTTGTTTGGTCCATGAATGGGTAGACTAAATAAATCGAAACAAAGGATATGTAGTTTCCTATTAACTGTGATTGGTTTCTGATAAGTGCTTGGCAGAAGAAGTATCCTTAATACATACTGATTTCTCTCAAATCTTTTATGTTTTCATACTTAACATAATATTAATAAAGTATTTCAAAATGTCCAAATAGTCATGAGACAGATTTGTGTAATAGTACTTAATTCCATGAGTTTATAGAGAACTCCTAGGTTTCCATAATGATTTGACTAGGTCAAGTATTCAGCCCAGCACTTAGTAACTATTCTGGAAAATCACATGAAAAATCAATAATAAACATGGTAGGTTCACCACTCATCAGAAGACATCCCCATGTTCATGCATATATGAGCAACAGTAATTGTAATTAGAAGGTCAATGAATAAATAAATGGTATGAAAGGAAGATATGAAATTAGGAGTGAGAGATTGTAGGGTCCTGTGGGAGTAGGATGCGAATAGTGAAGGGTGAATATGGTAAAAATATATCGTTTGTATATACAATTTACATAAAAACATTAAACTTGAATACTCAAAATCAAATAATTGCAGCTAAGTAGATACCCCTCTGAAGTGATGATGGAGGCTACATGCAGTTGTCAATTTCAATTTCACATTTATTCAAGACTTTAGATGGTTGAAAGAAGTTGCTTAAATGAGAAACTATGAATGTGCAGTCCTGGGCAAGTAGATGGAATGAAGAGGTGCCTCTCCACTTAGCACTCCAAACTTTTTGCCTGATTTGCAGTATCCTTGTTATAATCAGCTTGAGCCTGCATGCATTCAGTAACTTATGCTTTCTCACCAACCAACAGAATGACCAGTATAGGAGACAGATCTAGGCTGTTTCCTATGTCTGAGAATCTGAACTCTAACATTGCATTCACCATTTTGTCCAAAGGGTAAAAATGTGGAGCACACACTATTTAATCAGTTTGTTTTTATTTTATTGGTATATATTATGGTATACATAATGTGTATACATGAGTATGTATATCACTATGGTATACATAATGGGTTTCATTAGGACATTTCATTCATGTGTAAATGTATCTTATTCATATTCATTTTATTACCATCTCTTGCTATTTTACCAATCATTGAACATAAGAAACACTTCAATTTCTCAGTGACCCCTGAGTCCAGGGGACTGCTCACAGGGAACCTATCACTGAGGACCACACCATCCACAGTCTTCTGATTTAGGGTTGATAGTCCTGCCTCCTCCCACAGGAAGAGGCAAGCATGGAGCTGTTTTTGGCCTGCCCTCTGGGGCCCTGCTAGGAGCCACCTGAGGCCTAGGGACAGCACTCTAGGGAACACATCCTGGCAGAGTAGGCCATTCAGAGTCTGCCAACAACACAGTGCTAATCCTGCCTCCATCTATGGGAAGAGGAGAGCCATCAGAGTAGTAGATCTGCTTATACCCACTGGAAGAGAACTTTGGACCCAAACCCACCAGAAGAGGGAGAGACCCCTCAGGCACCCATTGGAAGAAGGGATGGGAAGAACAAATTCAACAACAGAAAGATCAAGGTGATGACATCAGAGTCTATGAACTCCACACTAGCCTGACTGGAACATCCTAACACAGATGAAGCAGAAGAAAGCAACTTTAGAAACATCTTTAGGAAGATGATAAAGACCCTCAAAGAGGAAATGAGAAAATCCCTTAAAGAAATGTAAGAATAAACAAACAAAAAATTCAAGAAAAGGAGGGAAAGACAAACCAAAATGCAAGAAATAAACAAATCTCTGAAAGAAAGCAAGGAAGGCCAAGGAAAACAAACAAGTGAAGAAAAAAATTTAAAAAGTGCAAGGCTTGAAAGCTGAACTAGAGACAGTAAAAATAAACAAAGTTTGAGGGAATACTGGAAATAGAAATGCTGTGTAAACCAGCAGGAACTACAGATGCAAGAATAACCAACAGAATACAAAATATGAAAGAGAAAATCTCAGGCATTGAAGAGACACTAGGAGAAGTAGATTCATTGACCTAAGAAAGAAAATCTTAACTCCCATGACACAAAATATACAGGAAATATTAAAAGTCCAAACCGAAGAATGATAGGTATACAAGAAGGTGAAGATGCCCACCTCAAAAGTACAGAAAACATTCAACAAAATGGACACTTTCCCACCCTAAAGAAAGACATGCTAATGATAGTACAATAAGCTTACAGAACAAATAGTGAACCAAAGAAGAGTCCCCTCACTACATAATAATCAAAACACCAAACATACAGACAAAGAAAGAATATTAAGAGGAACAATGGAAAAAGGCCAAGAAACATATAAAGTCCAACCTATCAGAATTAAAACTGACTTCTTCATGGAAACTCTGAAAGCTAGAAGGTCCTGGATAGATAGTTTACCAACACAGAGACCAGGGATGCCAGCTGAGACTACTATACCCAGCAAAGCTTTCAGTCACTATACATGGAGAATGCAAGATATTCTATGAAAAAAAAAAAACAGTTGTAAACAATACATATCCACTATTCTAGCCCTACAGAAAGTTCTGGAAGGAAAACTCCAACCCAAGGCCAATAACTATACTCACAAAAGTATAGACAATAGGTAATCCTACTTTGCCAACAGCCAAAAGAAAGAAGGGAGGGAAATCCCCATACGATACCATCAACAACAAATCCAAAACAAACAAACAAAAAAAGAAATAACAAACAATTGTCATTAATATCCCTCAATATTAATGGTATTAACTTGTCTTTAAAAAGACACAAGACCAACAGAACGGATATGAAGACAGAATCCATCCTTCTATTGCATACAAAACAACATACCTCAACTTCAAAGACAGATGTTACTTCAGAGTAAGGAACGGAACAAGGTTTTCCAGTCAAATGGAACCAAGAAACAAGCTAGTGTAGCTATCCTAATAGCTACAATATAAAATCAATTACAAAGAGATGAAGAAGGTCATTTCATATTCATCAAAGGAGAAATCCATCAGTACAAAGTCTCAATTCTGAACATCTATGCCCCAAATACAAAGGCATCCACATTTGTAAAAGAAACATCACTAAAACTCACATCATGCATAAAACCTCACTTATTGTGAAAGACTGCAACACCCCATTCTCATGACTAGACAAGACCACCAGACAGAAACTTAAGAAAGAAACAAAGAAACTAACAGAAGTTATGTACCAATTGGGTTTAACAGGCATTTACAGAACATTCCATTCGAACACAAAAGAATATACCTTCTTCTCAGCACCACATGGAACCTACTCTAAAATAAACCACATAATTGGCAACATAGCAAACCTCAACAGATAATAAACAAAACAAAACAAACAAACAAACAAAAAATGGAATAACCCCTTGTATCTTAGGGGATCACCACGATTTAAATTTACAATTCAACAACAACACAAATTGCAGAAACCCAACAAACTTATATAAATTGAACAATGAACAATGGCATCATTCCTGAGTCAAGGAAGAAATTAAAAAAGACATTAAAGACTTCCTAGAATTCAATGAGAATGAAGACACAACATACCTAATCTTATCGGACAGATTGAAAGCAGAGCTAAGAGAAAAGTTCATACCACTAAGTGCTCACATGAAGAAACTGGAGAATAGTCACACTAGAGAATTAACAGCACAACAGAAAGCTCTACAACCAAAATAAATAAATAAATAAATAAAAATAGAACAAAACAAATAGAAGCAAGACATAAAACCAATTGCTCTTTGCAGATTTCTGCTGGTAGCTGGTGCCATTGCTTCAGCTGCTTTTGTTGCTACTGCTGGTGCTGCTGTCTGCCTTTGCACCCTGCTCCCCTGCTTTGTGCTGGTAATTTGGGGAGGGGTTCCTGTACCAACTCTGAGGGGACCTCCTTCCTCACAGTTCACAGCTGGAATAAGAGTTTTGAAATATGCAGGATTATGGCTAGTTGAAACTAAGAAAAGTGAGATCATTGGTAATGGGGGATTATTGGTACCATGATATTTGTAAAGAAATTCTTAGCGCTATAGTTCCAAGATGTTTCAGTTGTTATTTCATCCCATTTACCCAAAATTGTGCTTAAAATGTTGGATATTGTGTCTTTTAAAAAGTACTTTGAGACATGTGTTTATTTGTAAATATGTATGTATGTTTTTATGCCTGGACATTGTGGATAAATTTGAGGGAATCAGCCAGTTCCCCGTTGTAATTATAAGAGCAATGTTAACTATTACTGAATAATAAGTTGTGCTCGAAATTTAGATTTTAAGATTGAGCTCTTTCATCTACCCTTTTACCTATAAAAATAGCATTAATGTTTTCATTTTTTTTTCTGTCTTCCTAACTTCACTTCCAGATTTTTTCCCAGTGAAAGTCAAAGAACTGTTGATAGACAGGAGATGTCTGTGGTATGCTGTTTCTCAGATAAATGTATTAGCTGCTACATTTCTCCTTTTATTATTTATATGCCAGGGTTATTCTGCTTCTGTCAGTGTTTATGCTGATGTGAACAAATCTTTTCATGAGAGGCACCTTTCATTGCTGTCATATGTCTTCTTTCTTTCTGGTGTTCTTCTCTTCCATAAATAAATATTTTACTCACTTGTCCACTTGAACAAATAGTTTCCAGGCCACTTACACACACACACACACACACACACACACACACACACACAAACACACACACAAACCCACACACAAACACACACACTCACAACACGGAAAATATAAATTTTGTGTACATAATATATTTAGGGGACTACATCATGCTTGTTGCATAAATCATGATTTTAATGGCAAATAAAACAAGCATCTCAAAAAAGAAAAGGCAGAAAATCATCATTACTATTAACTTAGAGGTAGAAATTTTCCTTACAATAAATAGATGTTTTCCTTGGATTACTAATACAAATGGTTGTTTATGATGTATGAATTGCTTGCGTGGGAATATGTACATATGTGTGTAAGTGCATGTTCACAGTGTTTTTGTATAATTTAAAAGTTAATGTTAGATGTTTTCCTCATTAATTCTCTACCTTGTCATTTGAGACAGGATCACATTGTCTGTCATTGATTTGTCTAGGTTGGCCAACCAGAGAGACCTGGGGCTCTTTTTGTCTCCATGGTCAACCCCAAAGCTGAAGTGTGGAAATCTATGCTCAGGATTTCCACTGATGAGACCTGGCATGGCAAACTGGCAACACTTTACTGAGCCATACTGCACCCAAAATGAACCATCTTTTTCTAACTGTGTGTTTTTGTTTTCACAGAATCTGGTCAATTTAAATTGCCAGTAAAATGTGAGCATAATAAAAGCTGATTAATCCAAACCTTCTGAGCTTCTCTTTCACACAAGTGAAAGGTGTCTCTGCTGAAATTAGACTGTTTGCTTTGATGGCTTCAGTGTCTCAGACCAGGTTCCTGCCTCTGAAAATTTCATGTGAGCTTCTGGAAAGACTTTTAACTATCTTAAGACTTTCCTCATGTCTTTTTAATGGAGAATTTGGAGATAATTTAATAATAGGTGTAGACTACCTAGTAGAGTAGCATATTTAGTCCTTGCTCTTATCGTCCTTTCTACTTTTGTTGCATCCCCAAGCATTTTCCTTCATCTATCCATCTCTTTCATTTAACAATCACTAACTATGAACTTTCTATCTCATAGAAACTCAGGACAACACCCATGCTGAAATGGAAAGCTGACTACTACCATGAGGTTCCCTAGGAATTTGGGGTTACAGATAAAAAAGAAAAAAAAGAAAACAAAGAGAAAAAAGAAAGAGGAACATAATGATAAAGAATTTCGGAGAAAAAAAAACATCAAGAAAAAGCAAACAAATCCAAAGATGTGGCATAACCCCAATCAAGCCTCTAATCATCGTAATAATCATCTTATGGTCTCTGTTTTCTAGTCATTGATTGTAAAGGGGAAAGAGGCAATATGGTGCAATTTAACTAGTTAAATATAAAAATGGGTAAGTCAAAAGGCAAGGCAGACTTGCATACAGTATGCTGAGTAAAACTGACAATCCAAAAATCAGGAAACAAAGCCACTCCACTTGGCTGACGTGTAGAAGGACAGGAAATTGAAGAAGCTGATGATGGCTGCCAGGAGATGAGGTGTTGTCAGCTGGGAGCATCAGTCATTCCAGAAGGAGTTCAAGAATCTGTTGAACACCAAGGAGCAAGCCATTGGCATTGTTGAGATTACACTTCATTTTTTTTTTTTTGTGTGTGTGTGTGTGTGTGTGTGTGTGTGTGTTTATTTTCCCCACAGTAAAATAAACAGCATGAGAATGAGAAACACATACAATGTGAACACTAATTGTAACAAGACTGGGGCTTTTGCCATGACTCAGTGGGTAAATGTGATCATTGCTAAGTTGACACTGTGAGTTTCAGTGAAAGGGGAGAATTAACTCTTGAAAGCTATCCTTGCTGGGCAGTGAGAGCACACATCTTTGATTCCAGGACTTGTGAAGCACAGCAGGTGGATCTCTACAAAGAGAGTTCCAGGAAAGTCAGGACCATTGAACAAAGAAAACCTGTCTTGAAAAAAATAAAAAAGTTGTTCCCTGACATTAACATGCCACATTTGGGTTCTGACACATGCATTCAGATACTCATGCACACATAATAAATAAATGCCTGTAATTTAAAATAATGCAGGTAACTATAATGATAAAATGCAAAAAATAGTATTCAGAAAAATACTTAAAAAACAAAAATGATAATTCTTCAAAATGGCAAAATAATATCTCAAAATCATTATAAGTGCTGCACATTAGAATATCAAACTCATGAGGCAAAAACTGTTAGGTCCAACAAGAGAAAAAGGCAAATTCGCAATTAGGATCTATAATACCAACACATCTCTGTTGAGAACTGTCAGACCAACCATGCAAGAAATCAATAGGGAAATAAATAGCCTCATAGTACTGTCGGTCAAATAGCTATGATTGACATCTATGCAGTTATTTACTCAATACCAACATAACTCACCATCTCAAGGTCACATGGCAAACCACCATTGTGTTTGTAAAATGCATCTCAACAAACATAAAATAACATATATAAAAAAAGTTCTTAGAACCAAGTTGGAAATCAGCAGAATAAAGCTGGGGAGATGTTCATGAAATATGTGAAATTTTAGACCCAGAATTTTCCCATCACAAAAAGATTTTGAGAAAATTATTTTAAAGTAATATTCTAAACTAAACTAAATGAAAATGAAATAAAATCATTCAGATTTTTCATATACACCTAAAGCATTGCTTGTAGGGACACTTGTAACACTGGGTATACAAATTAGAAAACAGAAAGAACTATCATCAAGAATATAAATTAGCAAATGAAACAAAAGAGGGAAAAGAACACAAAATCTGTTCCTGGGCAAACAAAAGAAAGAAAAGAACAGAAATTAAAAGAAGGAAAATTAATAGAGATCAATGAAGCATACTGGATAATAAAATTATATTTGATAAAACTCTAATCCATCTACCCAGGAGAAGGAGAGGGAAGAAAGAGGTAAAAGAGGTAGAGAAAGTAAGAAAGAAGAAAGTAGATTAAGAGCGTCAATGAAGAAGGGGAGATGTGATGGGGGGTATTTCAAGTAGCTGATTGATTATGGGCAGACATAGTCTTTAAGCTAGATGCAAGTAGTACTCAGGGATTGTGAACGGAGCACCCAGACCAACGTGTAGAGATGGAATCTTGGCATGAATCCAATAGTAAAGAGTATCACCACCAAGGGGCCTCTTAGCCCCTTGCTAGCTCTAGCAACAGGATTCAAGGTTGACATCATAGTATGTTGCCATTCTCTGAAGAGATCAAGGGGTCATCCAGTCATGACATTGTTTCAGTAGCATTTAGTCCTAGAATGGACGCATGGGCCTAGAATCGTTTGCATGTAGACTAGAGATTCTCAGCCAAAACTTTTATCTAAGGCTTACAGAGTTCTTGAGATCCACAGATACTAAATGGCATACACCATCGTTTCTGACCAGGGCTAGTTTCACAGTGAAAAGTCAGCAGCAGTTTCTGTAACCATGGATTCCATGGTTGTAATGAGTAAGGTATCACACAAAAGAAGCATGCTATGCCTGGAATATGGCTTTAATAGTAGAGTGTCTTGGGTTTCATCCCAAGCAAGGCAGGAAACTAGATATGGTGACACAAGTATGCCTATAATTTCAACCTAAGATTCAAGGTTTTTCTCAGATATATAATGAGGTTGAGACAATGCTGGGCTACAGGAGAGTTTTTTTTCAATACAAAACAAAACTAAGTATAATAGAGCATTGGAATGAAAGATTACAACTGTTGAGGATGCACCTGAAAAGGCTACTTAGAGACAATGCTCAATAATGGAGTGACTTCGTCCACAAGCGACTGATTGACTAAGTCAGAACTTTCTCTGTGGCATGCTCTTCCAGAAGGAAGACCGTGACTTTCAAGTTATCTACTATGCTGTAACACCACTATTTGGCATTCTCAACAACAAAGAAAAACTCCGTCTTCAAAAGAACCCATGTCCAGAAACATGTATGGAACTCAAGGTAATCCAACTATGACCTTAAGAAATCTCCTCAAACTACTTCCTGCAGGTAAGGGGCGCTGTCATGGGGGAGTCTAAGAAGATGCAGAAATCATGGCTGTAGTCTGTAAGGTTGCTTTGTCCAGTTGTTTTGAATGTAGGATCACCTGGTATTCTGTTTCAGGCGGTCTGGCTTGATCAAACCACATTAGTCTGGATGGAATCCACAGCTTTTCATTTTCTGTGGAAACAAAAATAGAAATCCTTTTCCCCAGTAACTTGTCCTTGAACTTAAATTTTGGAAAGAACGATGCCCAAATTCCCAAATATTGTCTATAAATGTTTGTTTTCATTTAAATGGACTTGGTTATATAAAATAAATAAAAAAAGAAACCTCAAATGTCAGCCAGTTAGAAAAGACACTGTCAGTGTAGAGGATTGACTCTGCTTATCTGAAGATTTCTGTTGAGCAGATCAGGCAAGAGGAGGGTGTGTGGGATGCAACCTACCTGTTTACTTTCTCCTTGCTTTTCCTTAAACTACTGTGCACAGAACAAGTAACCTTGTCCGAGGCTGAACTAGTCTTCAGAGATTGAGATGCCTCAGCACCGAGATGTAGGTCACCTCACTAGGCAGGCTATCAAAGTCAGCAGATGAAATACGGTTAGTGTGTCAGAAAATGAGTGGATTGGTGTCAGATAGAATGACCAAATACAGAGTTAGAAATGACATTTATTCTAGTAACCTATCTCTTTTCGCAGTCATCTACAGACATATAACCCTAGGAAACATTGAGAAATCTACTCTCAGAACACATTGCAATTCAATGATTGATCACAGTTGAAGGTAGACAATAGTAGTCAAGGAGTCCTTGCTTCATATCTGTTTCAAAAATGAATGGGCCTGTTCCTGCTTCAAGGACCTGAACTAAGTTTCATGCTGAAGTCATACATTCTTCATATCTTACATAATACGAGCATAAGGTTAGTGGTACCAGGGCCCTCTTGTCCTAGAGTTCTTAGCCTGAATAGTGTGTTTGATGACATGGACATGGATAAACCACCCATGTTTTTTTTTTTTTTTTTTTTTTTTTTTTTTGAGACAGTAAGTAACACGGCTGTTCTTGTTAACCAGAGAGTCCAAGTTGTCCTCCTATCTCTGCCTTCCCAGTTCTGGCATAACATGTGTATGATAGCATAGCTCATTTCGCACAAGGTCTTCATTCTACTGCAGGATTAATTTTAGTGATGGCGTCATCTCTAAGGCTCCAGACTTGTAAGTTGTAGCTTCCTCTAACCAAGTGTGCCTTACCCTCTTTCTAGCTATCATCAATGTGTCTTCTGCAGCCTTACCCTAACTTAATGCACATATTCCTTGGTGCTCCAAGCCGACATAATATTTAAACATCTTATAATTTAGCTATTCATAAATTTATCAGTAATAAGCAAAGTCCTTCTCTGCCTGGATGCATGACTTTGATATTTTTTTAGGACTTTCTGGGAAAATGGTCCTATAAATCATGATTAATGAGAAACACAATTGTTAACATTAGTAAGTCTTGTATATTTTAATTCTGCTACTTGAGATAATTTCAACAAAGAATAAGAAATAACATCATGGTCATGTCCTAGCTGTTCCAATACACTATTTTCAATAAGTTAATTTTCCTTAAGCATGTAAGAAAAGTCTGTTTAAAATTTACACTCTGTCTTCCAAATGGCACTTTCCTAAAACCAAATAAAAGTTCACACTTTAAGATTTGCTTATATATCACACTTTCTACTAAAATATATAATGGTGTTTGTGATACTTATAGTTTCATTCCCATGGATGTTATATGAACAATATCAAAATGTTGTATAGCCATCAGTGGTAGTATTAATTTATGCAACTAAGTTATGCAGTGATTCTCTACAGTTCTATAAAAGTAGTATTAACACAAACAAAAGTTGATGAGGATCACTCCCTTGTAAGGATTATCTATTGTTTTTCCACTGCTTGTCCTTACCACCTAGTGATTTTTGATTTTTTTCTTTAATCCCAGTGCTTTGATGCTCTCACAGCTTCCTTCAGATACAAAATTTGTCTTGGAAAACTCTGAGCCTGAATTCCCATGACAGCTTACAGAGGAAATCTGTTTCCATGTGCATCGAATCTGAAGTCAGTGTCCCTGGCACCTGTTCTGAGATTTAGTTACTGGGTTGATGAGGACCATATACCTAATGTCTATCATGAATTTCCCCTTTTCCCTCATTCTATATCAATTGATTTGGGATAATATCCATCAGACACTGAAGTTATTTTTATCACTTTCTCTCTCATGGTCTATACATTTGAATTACCACTACCCAGTTTGTATACCTGTATACATTTCAAATGCCCCATTTGATTTTTCATTTTGATGTCTCTCTCTCTCTCTCTCTCTCTCTCTCTCTCGTGGGTGTGGTGTGTGGTGTGTGTGTGTGTGTGTGTGTGTGTGTGTGTGTGTGTGTGTGTGTTACAGTGATCTAGTGGATGTCAGAGGAGCTTGGTGAATTTGCTTTCCTACTTCAACCATGTGGCTTTTCTGAGAATGTAATGGTAGAACCTTGCTGCTATACTTGCTGCAGCCCCTGCCCTCTCACAGAAGTGATAGGTACCAACTGTGTGGGTCCCTAGCTGCCAACATCCTCCAGATTTCCATCTAGGAATCAAAGGCCCTGGATTTAGGCCTGTGCTAATAAGCCCCTCCCACCTCTGTTACACGTGTTCCCATTCGATGCTTCAAGACCGTTGATTCTATTTGTCACTGGCTTGGGGGCTAAAACTCTCTTTAGAGCCTCTGCCATGCCCTTGTCTCTCTGTCAACTGTATTAATGCATTTTCTAATAAACTCCTCACTCCCCAGTAATCTATCTCAGTGTAGCTCTTGAACTGCAACCCTACACAGCATTTAGTAATTATGTTTGGAGGTAAATGTCCTTAGCCTGTGAGACATCTCTTTGACTCCCATAGTCCCATTACTCCATATTTATTTTTTGCCTCTGTTATTTACTCCAATAGGGCTTAGTATGTCTGCCAGAGACAAAACTACCAAACACCAAACAAAACCTCTAACATAGAAAAGTAAACATTTCATTTGCTCATCAAATCAGACACAAATCTATTAAGATGTTTCTTATATCTTTTACTTATAAACATACCATGATGACTTATTGAATACAGAACCATCTGAAGAGTAAAAGGCAGTGACAAAGATTAAACATGGGCATATATTTTCCACATCTCCATCTTACCATTGAAGCATACAAGTAGTGTCTATTTTCTACCTACAGTTTTTTGTTTTTAATTACTATATTCACTGGCCCTCAGAAAGTAGACAATTTTCTTAGTCCAAAATCCAATAAAGTATTTTAAAGTTTGTTTTCATTTAAGGTCCAGTATTTGTCTGAACAGCTTTGCTCATGCAGAGTTTTCCTACTGAGTAATACTTGGAGTCTGCTCTAGGAGGAACAGATATTTATTCCTCAAGTATACAGAAGGACCCTTAGAAGCTAACTATTCAGAGCCACAAAATCAGATAGGAGCATAGGGAACGCCGACATGAACATCTGAATACATGGAAGTAACACCTCGCCAACTCTGATCATGTCTTAGTTGAAGTTAACATTGCAAATGCAATTGCCTGGGGAACTTAAAAACATTTGTTACCTGAAGGTGAGATGATGTCTCTGTGTGTAAGAGCTCTCACGGTACACACATGAAGCTCTGAGGTCAAGTCTGCATTATCCACTTACCCACATGAAAAACCAGGTATCGCTGTAACCTCTTTGATATGAAGTTTGAGACTGAGTGATGGCTCAGACTTGCTGGCTGTCAGCCTCAGTAAGAGAACATGTTTCTAAAGAATAAGGCAGAAAGTCATAGGGCAAGCTACTCATGACCCCCCTTTGGCTACCATACATGCATGTGTGTATATATCACACAAATATATATAAAGTATAACCGTACACACATTCAGGTATACACACAGAATTGACACATGAGAGTTCTGAAAGAAAAAGAATTGACAGTCATTGTATCTCTAGATTCCTTTCCTGATAAAGCTCCCTACATGATTCACAGAACAATTCTTCAAGGCTACCACATAGCTGAAAGAAAGAGCAATTATCTCAATTACTTCTATTATGTCTAAACTTATGAGGATATTAATCACAGTGACAAAGTTTTCAGCATCAGAATAATTACCTATTAAAGGCTCTACTTCCAACATCCTCATTTTTCCATGTGTATATATATACATGAGTATCCCATTGAATATATTGCTATAGAGATGTATACATATACAAATGTAGATAGAAAATAATAATTATGGATATCAAAATATATAGAATGTATAGATGTATAGATTATAAATTATTATAAATATTATAAATGTATATATTCATAGAAATGCCTATATGTGTTTGTGAGAGAGAGTAATGAAACTACATATGTATATGATTTTCCTTACTATTTATATTGACTCTTAGAAAGAAAAAAATATCTTAAAGAATAATAAAAATCTACAGCCCAAAGTTTATAATCACTTAAGTTTGAGCATTTCCTCTGTGTGTGTGTGTTTGTGTGTGTGTGCGTTTCATTGTTTCATAGGTTCACATGACTGATGACTATAGAGGCTCAGAGAGTTATCATAACATTCTGTCTTCAAACTCAAGAATGAACAATGGCATTGGTATAATTCAGTTTAAGCCCAAAGGCATGACTACAAACATGGCAGGCAGCACTCTCTATTCCAAAGACTCAGGAATCAAGAGTTCCACCATCTGAGGGCAGGAAGTGGGTTTCTCTGCTAAAAAGAATGGGGAATGTGTTTTCCTCATTTATTACCATTGGGGTTGTCTTCTGCTTTCTTCAAGGGGTTGATGTCTTTCACGTGTAAAAGCAGGTCTATTCTTAGATGATAGATTTACATTGTTCCTGACATACCCTTAGCTACATCCCTGGAAATAATAATTTGTACACCATCTGCACATTCCACAGCCAATCCAAGTTGAAATCAGGACCAGTATTTCACTTGAAGAATTCCAGGTTAGTGCAATTTGTCCTTTTCACAAAAGTTAAAATCACTTTTGAGATGGACATCTATCTGTGCATTTGTCTGGGAGATTATCTTTATTACATTAATTTATATGGGAAGGCCTTCCTATGATTGGTGGCCTCATTCCCTGTGTATACTTGGAGCAGGATGAGGAGTGACAGGATGACATCCTTCCATTGCTCTCACTGAGCTTCTGCTGTTGTGACATCCCTTGAAATGATGGACTGTAACATTGATCTGTGAGCTGAAGTCAATATTTTACCTTTCAATTTGCTTGTAACTCAGAACCAAAAAAAAAAATAAGACACAAGAAAACATATTTTCACTTCATCACATCATGGCTATCATCAAACTTGTTGTTTTTTTGAGATGAAACCTGGCAATGAGGAACCAGGCAGAGGGGATACATTAGAATGTCTCACCATGCTATCTTTCTGCTTTAAAGAGGAGTCTCCCTTCTAAGCTTTTCCTTTGCCATTGAGTTCTAACTGTTCCAACAGTTATTAACTACCAGAAGCCATTAAAACTTAAGCTTACTCAAGATGTTATACAAGGTAGTCTCCTTTAGAATAGAAAGAGATGTTGCGGTGATATTTTGTTTGCGATACAACATATAAAGCTTTCCTGAAGATCACACAGTGCAAAGCTACTACTAGCACTAGCTAGTAGTGGTGGCACACACCTTTCATCCAAGCACTCTAGAAACAGGCAGACAGAGCTCTGTTAGTTCAAGGCCACCCTGAGATATACAAAATTGATCCAGTCTAAAAGAGAAACAGCAATTGGGATCTCATGTCTTTAATCACAGCACTAGAGAGGAATATAGGCTGGAGGAGATAGGAACTCAATGGAGTCTGAGGAGCACTGTTGTTGGGAGAAGTCTGAGGTTCCGTGGATCACAACTTTGTTTTGAGTATGAGTAGAGGTGAAAACTCTAGTTGCTGGCTGCTTCGCTTCTCTGATCTTTAGCTTTAACCCAGATATCTGTCTCTGGGTTTCTATTCTTCATGCTACAGAATTTTGTAGAAATAAAAAAGAGATTTTGATCTGTGCTTTATAAATACCAGTTAGAGAGCCCTGCTCAGTTTCTATCTTACACTGTGGATATGTCCTTATACTTTTATTGAGTGCGCGGAGGTTTTAGATGCATTATTCTTGCCGCTGGTCCATCACACCATCCCTAATGAAATGTAAACTGAACCTAAAGATAATCTCAGGGGGATGATAACTCTCTCTTACAAAAATATCTAAATGGTTGGGGAGATGACTAAGCAGGTGAAAGCAGGTGTTCTGTAAGCCAGATAATACACAGTGAAAAGATGCAACAGACTTTGCACTGTATTCTAGCCTCCACACACAAGCCGGGGAATACAGCCCCATGCCACACAAATCTTTAAAAAAGTATCTAGTAATGCTTTGCCCAGTGAAAGCTATTTCAATGAGATGTGAAGCAGTGAAAGCTAGCAGCCAAATTGCTGACATAAGATAATAGAAATTGACACATTATTAATGTCCCTCTCAGAAAGAGATGTTTGGTTCTTGGGGACATCTAAAACCTCATGGGTCTTACTGGGAATACTAGCATTTGAATTTGGGTGAACTGTAGAAGCACAATTCCTAGTGACAGCTAATTCTCTGGTCCTTGTGGCCAGAAACAAAACAATTAGTGTACCCACCCATCTACCCACAGTGATTCTGTCAGTGATATGGAAGGGCATCTTAGTGATGGAGCTCATGACAGCTGTTGGAATGGGAAGAAAGCTCAGTAAGTAAAGTATTTGCTACAGCCGATGGACCCTTGTCTGATCCCCAACTCCCAAATGACAAGTCAGGATTGCAGTATACAGTTTAAAACCCTTCACCAGGGAGGTCAAGACCAGTGGAACTTTGGTGATTACTAGCCACCTACCAAGTCTACTTGGTGAATTCAAAATCTAGATTCATTTCATTTGAGGAATCATGCTAAGGTTGTCTCTGGACTCTGTGTGTGTGTGTGTGTGTGTGTGTATATACATGCAGTGCACATGCAAGTATGCATAGACACACACACACACACACACACACACTAAAGAGAACTTTTTCCCAATGTTACAATTTTATTCTGTGTTTTGGGGGATCATGGGAACATCTATAGGCAGACTGGCCTCTTTTCTGTCCTGTTATTGTCCCAGAAGCCACAGGATCCCATTCTGTTCCTCTTCTGAAAAGCAATTACTCAGATTTACTGGATGGAGACAAACTTAATTAGGTCACAAATCAAAGCTGAACCCACACAAAACCATCATAACCACAAGGTGATTTCTCAACCCCGTTATATATCTTCATTTCATTATTAGTTCATGTAAGACAAGGGAGTTTCTAGCACAGATGGTGAGATAAGAGCAACAAAACCCATCTGGACCAACCAGATGGACAAATGGATTAAAGTTCTGCAAGTGGAGTCATGAGCTGGAGATCTTTTATTATTATTTTATTTTTTAAAATGACAGCATGAAGATCATTGTCTTGTACTAGAAGAACAATAGGGAACACTTAGTCATTGCAGCTAAATTCTAAGTTTTAGACTTAACTAAATTAAAATATTTTTGTTACTATAATAGTCTAAGATAAATGAATGGGTAACAATATAGATCATATGTTTACATATATTTAAACTTAAGGATTATGACTGTGTAACAACAGAAGTATGACTCAGATATACTAATATGTTATAATTGTTTTGAGTTTTGATAGTTATTTGTTCTGAATAATTTTGTTTGTCTACTTGACAATGTAGACACTGCTAGGGAGGGAGTCTCAACGAGGAATTTTCCAGATGAGTTTTGTCGGTGGTCCAGTTTATGGAAAGATTAGCTTGCTTATATTAAATGTGGTGGAGACACCCTCTGTGGGTGGTGTCATTCCTAAACAGGGCACTCTGTACTGTGTATGAGTGGAGACAGCCAGATAAGCACAAAATGAATGTGTCAATTTGTTGTTGTCTGTTCAAAACTGTGCATGTGCCAAGAAGCTTTCCCTTTGTGACTGGCTGTAACCTGGAATTGTAAGCCAAATAGACCCTTTCTCCCACAAGTTGCTAAAATTAGAAACATAATTATATAAGATTTGGAGTATATAATAAAAGTATAGGTTAACCTAGCTGTGTATACTCACATCTCACCTTGCATTCATACATTTGACTTTTTCAAGTGTAAGGTGGTGTTAAAAATGTAAATGTAGTGAATTGAGACTGGTGCATGTCTAGAAGTAATATGCACAAATATTCCAACAAGAGGAAGGGAGAATTGACTAGGCTAACTTGAGAAAAGCTGAGCAAGAATGTGTATGGTCTCTAAGAACTGTGTTGTGTCCCCCCCTATATATATACTTAAATGGCATATAGTTTGTTAACATATACATATGTGTGTGCATATATATCTTCTTTTCTTATTTATTTATTTATTTATTTATTTATTTATTTATTTATTTATTTATTTATTTATGAGTAAAGGTATCTCTTCATAGAACATAGTTACCCTAGCCTGGATGATCTTCAAGCCCATGGGGTCTATCTGTCTCTTTCACCCAGAGCTGGATTGAAAAATGTACACTGACATTTTAATGAGAGTTGTTTTGGGGATTGAACCCAGATCCTAACACTGACATAGTAAGCACTTCAGTGATTGAGCTATTTCTCAAGCCCAACACTAAGAAACTCTGAAACATCCCGAGCAAAGTGATGCATCTCTACAAACAGATGCTTCATTCATTTTTATAATAGTGAAATGGGTGAATCCTTTTAACTTATCCATTTTGGAAATACGAGGCTAAGAAAAAAAGATAAGATCATCATTCTTTAGTATCACAGTAAATTAATACAATCTAGGCCTATATGATAGATAATCTTTGTTGTACAATAATTGGATAAGGAATCAGAATTAAAACAGAAGGTAACAGAATGCCTCTGAAGGATTTTCTTCATCTGATTACTTAAAACAGGAAGACACACACTAAATGTGGATGGCACATTTGTTTGTAGCACAGATACAAGGACTTAGAAGATGGAATTATTGGTTTCTGTCTGCTTGCCCTTACTCTCTCTGGCAAGTTAATCTATCTAGCTTCTGTGGCCCTCTTTCACTAATACTAGAGTCTATTTCTTTAGCATTTTAATGTGGAATGAAGAACGACAGATCTCCAGGATATTTCAGGCCTCCAGCCCCACAGGCTAAAATAATTATTAATTAACCATCATTGAACTACCTCCCATACCATATACTGTAATCCAATCTAAAAAAAAAAATCCATATAGATCATTCTTTCAGTTCTGTCCCTGGCTACTACATTCTCTAACTCCTATCTAGAATTAAATACAAATTATATTTCAAAATATATTCAATAAAGAGCTTTAAAAACTACTTGAAAGAGTCACCACATTGTTCCTCTTTATTTTATTGAGTTTTCCCACTTGCAGCTGGGACCATCTTCCCACAAATGTAAAACACAGGCTAAACATTCATAGATTTGACTTCTGAGAGTGTCGCTCTTTACTGGATGCATACATAGTTCCATAAAAGTTCAACAAATGCGATGCCTACAACCCTAAGAGTCCCAAACAAAAGTAAGCCTCATTAAACAAAAGTATCACTGTGATTCTCTTCACTCCCCCAGGCTATGATAGCACACCAACATAAAAGCTCAAATAAAGTACGCATACTTCATATTGAATTCTGTATGTCTACGTCTATGATATGTATGTGTGACTATGTGTTTGTGTGTATGATTATACGAGTGTGTTTGAATGTGATTGTATGAGTGAGACAGCAGTACACATGTGACAATCAAAGGATAACATTCATGAGTCAGTTCTTTCCTGTCTGTCACCTTGTTTTCAGGCAGTCTCTCGTTTCTACCAATTCACCAGATGTAGTCTGAATGGTCTTGCCTTTGAGCTTCAGGGCATGTTTCCTTCCTTTCTATCCCTGCCACATTGCTACAGGAGTTCTAGATTTATAAATGCACACTACTATGTCTTCTTGGCTTATTTATTTTAAATATGCATTCCAGAGATTGACTTTTGCAATCACGTCTTGTGTGGAAAGTGTTTTTATCCACTTTCGTACTTTATAGTTCCTTTATATGTCATTCCTACTGTTGTGTTATTGGTTATGAAGTAAAATTAGGTATAACCATGCAGTTATATAAGAATAAGATGGCATTGGAATGTAAAAATATAAATTAGTAAAAAATATCATTTTTATCTCCCCCCAAAAAAAGACAAAACTAGCAAAACGACAATCTATCATTTTATCTTCCATAATGAGGGAGAAGATATGTCTTTAAATAAATAGACATAAATTTATTTAAAGTGTTTATCATTTCTTTAAACCTATAGTCACCTGACCAATTTCCAATGCAAATAAGTCTCAGCTTTCTTGATTTTCTTTTTCTTGGATTGTACAGACAGACTGCAAATGTGTGCTCTCTACCTCTCTACTGCTTAATGTACTTTCCTTTACAGCTGACCCCTTTCTCAGTTTTAATCTGTCCTTTCTTCCACATTATTCTCAATCTCATTCTAGGAGCAAGATTTTTGTTGTGTTTTGTTTCTTGGTTTTTCAAGACATGGTTTCTTTGTTTAACCATGGCTATCATGGAACTCACTTTGTAGACTAGGCTGACCTTGAAATCACAGAGATCTCCAAGCCTTCTGCCTCCTGAGTGCTGAGTTAAATGGATGTAAATGAATGTACCATCACTGCCTTGCTAAGATTTTTAAGAGGAACCATTTTCTTATTTAAGAATTTCATATATATATATATATATATATATATATATATATATATAAAATCAAATCCACCCCGGTGCTCCTTTCTCTCCAGCTGCTCTCATGACACCTGTGGGGATTTGAATACGAAATGTCCCTTATGGGCTCAGGCATTAGACACTTGGTCATCAGTTAGGGGAATTATTTGCAGAGGGTAAGGAAGTATAATACTGTTGCAGGAAGTACATCACTGATGGTGGGTTTTGAAAATCCATAGCCTAGCCCTACTTCCTGTTTGCTCTCCTGGACTTGTGTTAGGATTAGAAGTGTTAGTTTTCAGCTTCTTGCTCCTGCTACCAAGCCTATCACTCGTTACTATGTCTCTCAGCCATGATGGACTCCTACCCTCTGAAAATATAAGTCAAAAATAACTCTTTTAAGTCCCTGTGTCCCTAGAATTTTACACAGAAGAAAACTACCTAATACACAATTCATATGCCACTCCTTTCCAGCCACATGTTTTCTTTGGAAAACCCACTGAGTCTACTTGGTGACACCAGCATGTGCAAGGGTACTAGGCCATCAATTGGCTTATGGGCAGCCTACTAGATGTTACATCCCTGAAAATAAATAATTCTCTTTTTACATGCAGCCATCAGTTATCAATAGCTCCTCAGCTAGCAGTGAGAATCATGAGCCCCTGATGGGCAGGTTTGTGTGAAATTTCTCAATGAAGTCGTATTTAATAGTTTCCTATAATTTAAAATCCATACTAGGTTCAATAGTTTTTTTTTTAATCCCTTTGTGTCTTCTATCTAACCCTCAAGTACATGTGCTCTATACTGACTATATTTAATCACTACAAATAGGTGTGTTATGTCTCAGAAGCTATTCGTCTAGTTTTTTGACACAGTGTCTATCGCTACCCTGTAACTTGCTGATCATCAGATCTCAAAGATGTGCTTGTCTATATCTCAGTAGTGGTTTGGATTCTAGCATTCCCTCCCACACCTATTGGATTGAAATACATGATAATGCAGATTACCCATTAAGTTATACACTCCAGCCTTCCTCATTTGTAATACGTATGACATATTCTGTTACAACTCTATAAATAGAGGAACAGACATTTGTTTTCTGCAGGACTAGCATTTAAGCAAGTATACTATTGAAGATCAAACCGAACTTTATTTTGGGAGAGCATTTCCATGACCAATGTTAAGCCACTATTGTACTAGCCTTACCAATGCCTTACTATAAGCCCTGACTGCCTGGCAAGTCTCCTAGAATAGGCCACAATTCCCTTTACTGCAACTTTAAGAGAGTTAAAATTGGCTGTCGTCTGTTTTGTGACTTGTTAGTTTGACTAATACTCATATCTATATCTTTGTACGTGAGACTGATCTGTGGAAATATTTGTTTATTTTCTCATTGTAGGTCTAAGTGATTTTAGAGAGGACTTCTATGTTAGGCTTCATTTCAGAAACAGTATCTGAATTTAGCCTTATCAAAATGCAGTATATTAGTTACATTTTTCTATTGCTGTGGTAAAACGCCATGATCAAAGTCAAATTAAAGAAGAGATCATTTGTTTTGGTATATGTTTCCAGAGGGGTACATCATGGTAATAGAGTAAGTAATCAAGGAGCTGGCATAATGGCAGAATATGGAGCTGAGGGATAACATTTTAATTGCAATCAATCATGAAACAGAAAGAGCAAACTGAAAGTGTGATGATTCCATAGGTTCTCAAAGTTTACCTTCTAGTGATATACATCTTCTAGCAAGTCTCTACCACTGAAACTTCCTAGACGGCACCAATAACCAGGGACAGATATCTGAATACATGAGCCTCGAGAGATAGTTCTCATTCAAACCACTATATTTCTTGTCTTCATAAGTTCATGGGCATACTGTGAAAGACATATAATCCAACTTCAAAAATCCCCACAGTTATTCATAGTCTCAACCCTGTTTAAAATGTAAAGGTCTATATTTTTGTTTTGAGAGGCAATCTCTTAATTGTGAACCTTTGTGGAACAAATGATAATTAAATAATTAAACACTTTAAGCATACAGTGACACAGAAATTGTGTTACCATTCCAAAATGGAAGGAGAAAGATATAGTAAGGAAATATTGTCCCAAAGCAAAACTTAATCCCAGCATGGTACATATCAAACATTACAGCTCTGTTTCTGATGTCATGACTTTAATTTTAAAGGACTTAAATTCTCCTTCCTTCTGACTTTGCTATCTTCAACTTACATCTCTCCCTTAGGCTGGTCCCATTGCCTGTATGCAGCGCCACATGGCACATGGTAGGTTTCTAGCGGCCCCGGCATCTCTAATAGCTTGGGATCTCTACTGTACCAAGGTCTAATTTTCATACCTTCCCCAGGACCTTCCTTAGCCTCTTGCCCTCTCTTTTTGTCATTTCCAGGGTTCCTTGGCCAACCACAAGGCCATCAGCATTCAGAAAAAGTGCCCAGTCATCCCAGGTGTTAGCATTTCCAGGCTTGGTCATACATGGGGAATCAACATTCAGGCAAAATGCTTACTCATCCCAAGGCCTTATGAACATATGCTGTAGCATGGCCATGTAATCCATGCCTATCCATGGCATGATTTCATAAGGCCCCCATTCAAATATGCCAAGCACTAAGTGACTTTTAAAAGAAGATATGCATGGTCTACTTTCTCTCTCACCATGTTTCTTCCAGACAGGCCTGTGTACACCCCCTCTCCATACTCTTTACTATTCGAATTCTTAAATGGGTTTTGTTGTTTATCATGTGGTCTGTTCTCCAGCAAGGTAAATAACACTCTCAGGGTCTTAATCGCGTAGCCTTCTGCCTCCTGCTCTCTGAAACCACAGACTCCTCCATGTTTCTGCTCCTCAAGACTCTAAAGATGTTATACAGATAACACTGCCAAATTCTGCTCCTAGTTTAGAATGGACCCTCGCCCCTTGAATCCTTTTTGTAGTTCATTTTGTGTTCAGTTGCTAAGAGCAAAAATCTACTTAGGCTCTCTTTCACTATTTAGAAGCTTAGTTGGGTGTGGTCTTGCCCTGGGAACATTCTTTCCATTGTTCTTGTGCAGAGCAAGAGATCTTATTGTAATCTCCTTGAAAATTAGTCTTTCTGACAGCACCAAACTTCACTGAGATATTGAGCTTGAAATACTCCTTTCTCTCCAAACTTTATACTTCACAGTTCCTTTTGTCTCTCTGGTTTTCACTGTGCATCTGCATAAGAAAAAAAATCAGTAAAACACAAACTATGCTGTTTTACATCCTCTCCATTCACGAAGTTCCTCCATTACTTTTCATCTTAGCCTCAAACTTCATTCTCTAGAATGGGCAGAAGGCAACTGTAGGTCCAAAGTGGGCCCCCAAATAGGAGTGCCACTAACCATGTCCTAAAGTTCATTCAGGGTTCTGCCCAGGCTGGACTTTGACTGAGCAAACAGAATGAGTGTTAATGGATTAAAAAGAAGAAGGAGAAGGAGAAGGAGAAGGAGAAGGAGAAGGAGAAGGAAAAAGAAGAAGAAGAAGAAGAAGAAGAAGAAGAAGAAGAAGAAGAAGTAGAAGAAGAAGAAGAAGGAGAAGGAGAAGGAGAAGGAGAAGGAGAAGAAGAAGAAGAAGAAGAAGAAGAAGAAAAAGGAGGAGAAACTCAGAATCCTTAAAAACAAAAACAAAAAAACAAAAAAACCCGTGGGCCACCAATGGTTTATACTTGGAGCTTGGAGCTTGCTTCAGGTATGGCAATACTGCTCACTATTCAAAGAAAAGCACCGCCCATGTCTCCTCTGGAGAAAGAGTCCTATACAAGCTGTAGACATGAAGGACACTGGAGGGTCAACTGCTCCTATTTGCCTCACCAATGTAGGTAAGTCAACTCCAAGTTGCTCACAAGAAAAGCTTTCTTATCTTTTGGACCTAATCGCAAAAGATTGGCATGGCCCTAGGATCACAGACCCAGTGACAAAACCATCAATATTAACATGAATTCAGATTAATTATGCAAGCACTGGGTAATTCTCTGTCTTCTTTAATTGATATGGAGGCTGTTTAGTCCATGCTTCCTGCTTACTGCCATAAAATTTCTTCTCCTTAGATGTCTCTGATGGGCATTGAAGGCTGGCCCCACCTTATCATGTGCACTATCAGACAATTTAGCAATCCCACCATCCACTGTTATAGTAGGTAGCTGCCCTCAGCCACCTCCTTCACAGAGGCTGCCAGATCAGTCCACAAATAGTTTAAAAAATATCTGTTTTTACCTTGAAAACAACCTTGCTTTACAGACAGTATACAAGGAGAGAGAGAGAGAAAGAGAGAGAGAGAGAGAGAGAGAGAGAGAGAGACCTTGGAACACTCAGCTCTAAATGGGATGTCTCTATCAAATCACTCCACTGAGAGCTCATGAAAGTCTATATAAGTGGCAAAAAGAATTAGGAACCAGAGAGAATGGAAGACACATACACTAAATAAATGAATAAAGCCCTCTAAATCAATATGAGAAATGTGACTTAGGCATAAACCGATGCAATCAACATGCACAGGGCCTGCTCAGACCTTGCACCATGTCTTCTTTGTATGTGTTATAGCTTGCAGTTGAATGTTTCCATGGGATTCATACGTGTACAAATGTGTGTATCTAGGATCCTTCTGCCTTTTTCTGGGAGCTCTTTTCCTTCTATTTGTCTTATCCAACGCAGATGCCATAATGTTTGTGTCATCTTGTTATATTTTATTATCATCTAGTATAAGTGTGTTTTCTAGTGAGACCCAGGCAGGACTGGAGGTTGACAGTGTTGGGAAAAGGTAACTGAGGGGAAAATATAGTAAGGATACATTACATGTGAAAAAAAATTCCTCTTTTCAATAAAAGGAAAGAAAAGCATTCTGGCTTTACAAAAACTTTGGCTACAAAGGGCACACAAGGTGCTTGTAGATGACTCAAGTCCAAGTGCTTTAAAGAAAGTTCAAATTACCTGAGTCTCTTAAACAATAAAGCTTCAAGCATGAAGCTCAATTACCCACCAGCATAAATCGGTTTAAAGATTGAAAAGCAGGCATTGCTATTTCCTAGAGCTAACAGGCTTCCTGCTGAGGTAAGTAAACTCAGAAACAGTTTTAAAGGAAAAGCAAACTCAAAACTCTCTTGCTTTTTTAAGGGACTTAGAGCATTACTTTTTGCTTTTTTTATGCTCCAGTGATGACTTAATAAAGATTTGCCTTTTGAATAACTACTCTCTGCAATGTAGCACATTTGTGTCCTGGGAAATGATTAGATGTTTGCAGATAGAAAGGAAAGTGCACAGTTTAAAGATAAAGATGGAAGGACGTTTCCAGGATGCAAAGGAAAAATACCAGATTTATCCTGCAGATGAAGGGTGTGAGGAATGTGAAAAATGAGATTTAAAGATGCTACCTTGACATTAAAATATCAAAGTTCAAAATTTAACTAACCCATCAGTGTTAAACTTCTGCTTAAACCAATAGAGTTGTCACAAGTGATCAATCTAATTTTGGTGACAGTTAAAATCACAGGCTACTAAAACTATAACAATAACTAAACTAAAATTATCAAAACCACAGGTTCAAAAATAGAAACTTCCTTCAGTCATATGATTTTCTAACTATAGAATAAAATATGGTTCTCATTTTGCTATAAACATTTGTCCACTCCAGTTGTCTTGAGGTAGTGTTGTAGGACAACAGGATAAAGGTAAGGTTGTTTATTCTTTTACCCCAGGACCATCTTCTGGGCCTTCAAGTTCTTCTCTTTTGTTATATTTCCTACCAGGAAAAGTCTGATAACTTTTACAGCTTTATTTTTGCTATGGATCAAATAGTTCAGGTTGCTTATACCGTTTGTAGATAAATGTTTACTGTTTTCTCTACAGTGAAAACGTCATTTCAGGCTATCAGATTAAAGCAGGAAATGGTCCTTTTTTTGTACCTAAATTTTACCTCTTTTTGTCAAATTTTAAAAGTCCATTCAACCTTCAGATAGTGGATATTTGGATCCATTTGTCACACCACAAATGGGCTCAGGATCCAATTCTCAGAAGTAAGCCTGTCAGTAAACAGGGGTTGTTGGTATTACTATAAGGGAGTAAATGAAGGAGATTTGCCCTTCTGCATATTACCAACATCATTCC
The DNA here is from genome assembly GCF_943737965.1 of Phodopus roborovskii. NCBI lineage: Eukaryota > Metazoa > Chordata > Mammalia > Rodentia > Cricetidae > Phodopus > Phodopus roborovskii. Next base: position 1,168,381 of record NW_026126585.1, on the reverse strand, counting down.
AGATAGTACAAGAATTATATACAGGGAGTATAGCCATTTCTCAATTTACAATGGTGATCATAGCTTTTGCCTAGCATTTGTCATACTTCCCATTGCTTAGTAATTGTAGGCTTTATAAAGGATAACATCTAATGTAACCCAGGATCTATACAAGTAAAAATCCCATATTGTAAAGTTTCAAAGAACTATATTGTTTCAGGAAGGAGAGTTTACATCGTGAGCCACATGAAGTATTTCACTTGACCAAGTTAATTTACCTTACCTGAATAAGTCTGGTAATATCCTTTAAGAAATACTTTCTTAATATTATACTCTTATAATTTATGAAAGCAAACCTTAATTTCCCTTATCTGATAATGAGATTATGTGCCATCCTAGACCCTTCACCCAGTAGCTGATGGAAGCAAAAGCAGACACCCACAGTTAAACATTGAGGTGAATTCCTGGAATCCAGTTGCAGAAAGGGAGGAGTGATGAGCAAAGGGGTCAAGACCAGGCTGGAGAAACCCACAGAAACAGCTGACCTGAACAAAGTGTATGTGTGGGGGGCTCATGGACTCCAGACTGATAACTGAGAAACTAGCATGGGATGACCCAGAACCCCTGAATATGGGTATTAGTTAGGAGGACTGGGCAGTCTGAGTTCTCTGGTAGTGGATCAGTATTTATCCCTAGGATACCAATGAACTTTGGGAGCCCATTCCACATAAAGGGATACTCTCTCAGCCTAGACACATGGGGGAGGGCCTAGGCCCTGCTCCAAATTACATGACAGACTTTGAAGACTCCCCATGGAAGGCCTCATCCTCCCTGGGGAGCAGAAAGCATATGGGATTGGGGTTAGTGTGGAGGGGGGCAGAGGAAGACTGGAGGGTGAAGAAACTGGGATTAACATGTAAAATAAGCTTGTTTCCAATTTAAATTAAAAACTTATCAAAAAAAGAAAAGTTCAAATTTATTATATGTTTGTATTACATGTATTTATGATATTTGTACATTTATATATCCATAAACACATATAACTAGAATTACTGACTGAGTCATGATGGGAAATGTCCTTCTGTATATGTGTGTCATATGTTTCTCTTATTGGTTAATGTATAAAACACTGATTGGCCAGTAGCTAAACAGGAAGTATACACAGGGCTAGGAAACAAGGAGAATACTGAGGAGAGGAGGCAGAGAGAGGTCTCAAGAGAGATGCTGTGTAGTTGAGAAGGGAGTGAAATTCTCCAGTAAGAAGACCATTTGGAAATATTTAGACTAATAGAAATTGGTTAACAATTAAGAGAGAGTTAGCCAAAGAAATCTGAGCCATTGGCCAGTCAATAATTAATATATGCATCTGCGTGTTCATTTGGGGCTAAATGGCTATGGGATCATGTGGAATAAGAAACTCCACCTACAATGTCACTGTATCCTATCTACATTTTTTTCTGCTATCTGTGTATTTAAATAAGTTGTTGTCCACACAACCATGTCTAAGGAACTTCAAGACACTCATTTTTAAAGTCTTGTTTCACTATCCCTTGAAGGTGTTCACGAAAAAAGTGCTACTTAAATCCATTATTCATTGCTTGGTACAGTGGCTCATCCTTATAATATCAGATCTTAGAAATTCAAGGAATAAAAAAAGATCTTTGCAATTTTAAATATATTTGTGCCATATGGTGAGTTCCAAGCCAGCCTGAGATATAGCATTAAACCAGACCAAGCACCTCAGCTTACAATAAAATAAACCCATTATATCCCATTCTTTAGGACTCCAAAAATATCCCTAGTACATTCTCCTTGCCTTTTTTCTACATTTCTTTTTTTCTTGCACATTGCTATACCACCAAGGTAAACAAAAACACTGGAAGAATATTGAATGGAAGAAAATTAGCTATAATATTTTAAATTCATAATAAAATTTTAATAACCATTGGTGGCTTGAAAATAAGATTAAGATAAAAAAGATCACCATACTCAGAGTTAGGAGGTAGTATTACCCTTAAACCACTTACAGTGGATCCTATCCTTTGCTGATATAGTTCAAGGTGGTAGGACGTGGAGGATAATTAGGGGATTGTCTTCCTGAGAGAAGCTTCTGATATCAGGGATGTTATGGCAGCAGAGTGCAAGTTCACCCATGAAAGGTGTGTGTGTGTGTGTGTGTGTGTGTGTGTGTGTGTGTAAGAAATAGGAAATTAGTATCATTCTTCAAGTTTTGAAAATGTGGGTTAGGCAGTCTGCTTATAGTATTAAACATGCAGACATGTAGGTCATATGGTAATATTTTAAACACAAGAAAAAGAGTTTTTCTCTGCACAGTGAGCAATATTTCCCTTATTGCCACATTTTTTGGTAATTTCCTCTCTCCCCTGTCTTTCTTTTGCTTTCTCTCCTCTCTATTAGTAATAAACCTTGGACATCCCCTATGATACTTAAACCTTCTACTGCTGAATTATATTTCCATAGCAACAATACCATGTTTCCTAATTAAAACCTGTTAATTAGGATTTATAAATATTAATTTAAGTTTAACTTAGTGGTCACCTTAAGCAACATCCCCCTCCTTGCTATCATCCAAAACATACCTTGTGGTCTAGAGAATTATTTTTTCCACACAGGTCCAAAGAGGGTCCATACAAGAAGAGCCAATATAATTCCTACAGCTTGTATGTGCATCTCCTCAAGGGAGCTGTTAGAACACCTTGATTAGGCTCTTTCTTGGGTTTATCTATTCTAGGAAGAAACATTCTTTATGCCTCTCCTTAGTCATCTTTATATGAGCATCTTAATGAATTAATTCCAAACCATCACTATGAAAGTGTCCTTTCCACGCTTTTCTTGTTGTATCAAAGCTCTTACTCTGTCTGGAGTAGAAATAGAACCCTCAATAAGAAACTATATGTGGAGGGATTTTCTAAAGGACAGGCCATGAATTTGTAACCTATTTAGTTCTTAATCAAAAGTGATTCCTTAGGTAAAAGTGTAAATGAAGACCAACCCAGCAGGAAATGAGGAAGACAAAGCAGCTAGCACGAGGTTAAGTGGAGAAACAAATAATGTCAGCATTCACTCAAGGAAGAGGGTTGAGGTGGTGAACAGCTGTTAGAATGTATATCAAGTCAGGACCAGACAATGTTATCAACACTGTCTGCTGGATCTGCAGCTTCAGGCAGGCAAACGTGACCTTTATATAACTAGTTAACATTCATGTCAGCAAAAGCCAGGGAATAATTTAATTTAGATCACTTGCATTAAAGGAATTCTAATGCATGCATTAGTAATCGACATCCTTTCATAAACCATCAGCTGAAACAAAGCATTTTCAGGAAAGTGCACTTGTCACGAATTTTGAGATCTGTTAATGGTGACTACTTAAACACATCATGTTTCCTTTGGAAACCCACAGACCCTCTCACAGTTGTTGTCACCCTACCCCTACACTCTCATATTAACCAGTATCTTCACTTGTAATACTCAAGACTAATTCTGGCTCCTATTGAATTTCAAAAAATGATCTGGTGTCTAGACTCCCTCACCCCACAACTATGTCAACATCCATCAGTTTGTTCTTTGTAACAGCATCTTCCCTTCAATTTTCTATAAAACGGCAAAATTTTGGTGTATCAAAAATGTTTATGCATGTCAGGTGGTGGTAGTGAACACCTTTTAATTCCAGCACTCAGGAGGCAAGGGCAGGTGTATCTCTTTGAATTCAAGGCCAGCCTGGTGTACAAAATGAGTTTCAGGACAGCCATTGCAGCACAGAAAAATCCCGTGTCAAAAAAAGAAAAATATTAAGACTGTGCAATGATTTTGCAAGACTTTAATCCCAGCTCTCAAGAAGCAGAGGCAGGAAGGTTTTTGTGAATTCAATGACAGGCTAGTCTACAGAGTAAGTTTCAAGATGGGCAGAGCTGCTACACAGGGAGACCCTTTCTCAAAAATACAAAAGATTTATTGTTATTGATATTTAGATGATTAATACTAAATTTTGATTCAACTGAATGCCTTACTCTCTTTACTGAAACTTTTCTTTTGGTGATCACATACCACTGAATATGTGGTTTTTTCGTCACTAGAATGAAATACTTGATATAATTTATTCTTAAAGAAACATTTTATTTTGGTTTTGGTTTATGTTCATTTTTGTGTGTCTGTGTAGGTAAATGTGCCTGTGTGTGTGGTGTGCCCATAGAGACAAGAGGGGATAGAATTTCCTAGAGCTAAAGTTGCAGGTAGTTATGAACCATAAGACATGTGTGCTTGGAACTCAGGTCATCTGTAAGAGCAACATGTACTTCTAACTGCAGAGATGTCATTCCGGTCTTAGGTTTTATTATGTTTTTAAATGCACTGGCTGAACCAGTTCTGTGTAGGACCCTGGCTGGAGTGTTGGGAGCTAATGGCATGGAGTATGTGTGATAACAGAAACTTTCCCTCTGTGACTTGAAGTAGAAAGACTAACGTCCCCACAAAGGCCTAATGAAATGCCACTAAAGTCTACCTCCTAAGAATTCTACCAGCTGCCCACAACTTTACACTGGGAACAAAGCATTTGAAGTCACTCAAAGATCAAACTGTAGCATGTACTTGAGTGTAGAAATATCAGATTATACATAATGTATATATTAAGATAGAATTAACATTTAGTTGGTTATGTCTATTGTCACATGAACTGAAAACTAGATCATCTGCAAAAGTTGATGTTAGCTTATTTTTCATTGGGAAATAGATTAAAATGGTTCAGAGCAGCTCTCAGATGATGAAATTTCTTAAAAAATATGCTTTATCAATGTAAATTCATTTTGATTCTTTTACAGTTAAGGTTTTGGTACTTGCTACAATTTCAATGAGCCTCAAAAATATTGTACTAAGTAACAGATTTCAGAAAAGCAAATTACCAACATCAGCATTTTGAAAATGAAAGAAAGATATACTAAGTGGTTACGAAAATGGTATTGTCTTTTCTATTGTTACGAAGAGACACCATGATCAAGGCAATTTATAGAAAATAGGGTTTGTTAGAGCTTACAATTATAGGGGTCAATGGTAGGAGGCATGACAGCGGGCTGGCATGGCATCAGAGCAATAGATGAGAGTTTATATCTGATCCACAAGCAGTAGGTAAAATGGAGGATAACTGAGCAATATGGGCTTTTCAAGTCTTCAAGCCCATCCAAAGTGACACACCTCCTCAAATAAGGCCACACTTCCTAATTCTCCCGAATCAGTTCCACAAAAACATTCAAATATATGAGCCTGTGAGGTCTATTCTCATTCATAACATGGCAGCCATTTTAGCACAGTTTCAAGTAGTTTGAATCCACTGCGGACATAGAAAAGAAACTATGACTAGATGCGAGCATAACCAGAGATTAAAATTAAAGAAATGAGTAAAGGAGTTGAGAATATGTTAGTTTAGAATATAGTCAGAAACTTCGGTTGGGTTTTAAGTCTATTGTGTTGAGATATTGAGAAAGGGTAAGTAAACCTTGAAACTTTTTCATTTACCTTTCCTTCCTTCCTTCCTTCCTTTCTTTCTCTCCTTTTCTCTTTCTCTCCCTCTCTCTCTTTCTTGCTTGCTTCATAATGTAGAGACACTGAAAGATGATAACACTGCATCTTTTCTTGAACTTATTTCCCACAAACACATGACCATACAGCATAAAATAAGGTCAAAGTATATGCTGAACTTGACTTCAATACCAGTATCTTTGGGAATATCAGAATGGATCCATACAGCCTAGCAGTTTAGAACTTGAGCCATACAGCCTAGAAGTTGAGAATTTTTAGATCTTTGCTTCATCCTATATATGTTTACATCAATGCCTGAGAATGCAACTCAATAGTTATGGAGGAAAAGGGACAAAAAACGATCACATTTTCTTTTAATTTAGTGTACAGTCAAATTTTTTGATAAGAAAAGGAAATTTGTGCACATCTCATGAGGTGGTGAAGAAAACTGAAGGTCAAGACACCTCTCTTTGCTGATATCCATAAGTTATTAGTTAAAAAAGAGAGTTATGCTCTCAGAGGGGGAAACACAATACATATTTTATGAGTGCACAACATATCATTGAGATGTGAACGAATCTTAGAATGGACTCCTTGTTCAGAACTCTTTCTCATTTATCTGAAATACAAACCTGTCAAGTCCATCAGCAATCCTCATGGATTTGAATTAAGAGCACATCCTTAACCTATTATGGGAAAATAAATACTACTAGCTCTTCACCATCAGCAAAATGACTTCAGACACAATGATGAAAGGCTAAATTTTCCCCAAGGTGACTATGCTATAAGAAGAACAAAGTTACAAAGAACTCTCCATCAGTTCAATGTCCTCAAATCTCACAATCAGTTATCCAATGTCTTAGTGTGGCTTCATGTTGGCATCCCACCCCCAATCTCTGTTAAATATGTGTGTGAGACAGAGGGTGTGTGTGTGTGTGTGTGTGTGTGTGTGTGTGTGTGTGTGCGCAACATGTACACAGCTGTCTACCATAAATAATCACAAAAGTCACAGGAAAGAATTGTGTGGTGCTGTGTGCTCCTTTATGCTTTTTTGACTGATTCCTTTGAGACAGTGTCAATCAGTGAACCTAGTGTTAGCCCTGGAACCAGAAAGACCCAGCAATTTGCCTGACTCTTTTTCCACAAAACACCAGTGTTACTAGCATAGTCAGCCACTCAAGGTTTTATGTCAGTACTGGGGGCTTTAATTCAGATTTCCATGCTTGTAAAGCAAGTGACCACACAAACTGTTAGTATTCAGGCCCCTTGACTGGCCTGTCCATGGGGTTCTGACAGGATACACCCTCAGCTGTAGCCACTGAGAGCACCACTTGTGCACATTCACTAGGTTCCCTTTGAAAAGGGCCCCGCCCACCTCCCATCCTCTCTCTCTCCTCTTTTTCTCCCTCTCTGTCTGTCTGTCTGTTTCTCTCTCTCTCTCTCTCTCTCTCTCTCTCTCTCTCTCTCTCTCTCTCTCTCTCTCTTACTGCTTCAGACCTTGAAGGCCAGGCTCCCCTGACTCATTTCCACTTTCTATAATCCCTTTTTCTTAATGAAAAAAATCTCCTTTGCTTGAACCCTGTCACGTGTTGTCTTTCTCTCGTGTGCTGCTTTTCTTACAGCAACTGAGCCATCCCTCTATTCCCCCATCAAAAGAGCTATTTTTTTTTCTGGCTCATCTCTAAGGGAAGAAGATTTTACAATGCATTGTAAACCCATGCTGGCAATTTAAGTTCTGCATGCCACCTTCAACCAAGAGATGTTCTAGCTAAATATGTCTCTAGAGTCCTGGGACTGGCCCTAATTAGCTGGGCTGGCAAGTGGCTAAGAGATGACCTCTGATCTCTGTGTAATAAGATGGGATACTTTGGCTTGGTAGAGAAATGAATAGGCTTCCATCACAGGTGATCATTGTGTAAAAAGCTCTCCTACTTGAGAGCAATGGTACATGCATCCTCTTTTCAGATAAGTATGACCTTTCTTAGTGTTTCTAGAACAACTGTTTCCTTTCAACTCTTATGTATCTTTTGAATTCCTTTGTCTGTATTAAATATCTTTCCTTACTGTTTTGACTCTGTAAAAGACATGAAACTCTAATGACTACCATGTCACAAGAAAAATCAGTGATTTTCTTGTTTATTCTGTTCTGAGTTTTTAGACTGTACACACTACCACTTACAGGTGCTATCTTAAACTGGAATACTTGAAAATTACTCTGATAACTTTCTCATTTATTGAGTAAAAATGATAAATTTTATTAAAATAAGACTCTTGTACTTTAGAGATTGCTCAGTGAGTGAAGTGCTTGCTGTGCAAATGTGAGGCCCTGAATATGGAATCCCTGGAACTCATTTGGATGCTGCCAAGCTGCCCTTGGAGGCAAAGACACAGCACACTGGTCAGCAAGACTCAATAGAACTGGTAAATTCTGGGAATGCAGAGACTTTGCCTCAATGTATACAGTGATGAGCAATCAAAGCTTGTGAGCACATATGCATCCTATGGATCTTTTGACTCTCTGTGACTGCATATGCCTATTTCTATACTATTATAAATATGTAAGAGACATATGACACTATTGACTACTATGCTACATCTATGATCAATTTTTTCTTGTTTATTCTATTACTGTAAACATCACCATTACACATATGAACAGACATGGATACTTAAATTTAATCTATAGAATAAAACCTGACAGATTTTTACTACACTAAACCACTGTTTGTTCTCAGCTTCTCCAATTTTTTTTATTATTTCAACTCTGTTTGCATCTGTAGTTTGGGACATTGGAAGTTCCTGAACCTCATAAGTATATTATGTATAGCATTTCTTTATATTTTAGAACACTCTGCAGTTTCAATTTCAAAACAGAATTTTCAACAATGCACAATGACCTACTTTTTTACTTTTACTTGTAAAAACAAAACTCAGGTTAGTGGAGTGTGCTCAGTTGGTTAGGAAAAAAAAAAGCTTGAATTCTGCCACTATTAGTTGTATGGCTGAGTATTTAAATTTTTGATAGTGCTAAGCCTCTCTTCTCTTATCACAGTAATAGAGATAATAATTCCTGCTGGGCAGACTGTTAAGGAGACTGTAAGGCTGTTTAAGGATTGGTTATGAGTTTATATTGCACAGTAAATTCTTAATAAACTTAAGCATTATTATGATCACATCAGTGATGTCACCATCTCAGAATACAGCTTATAAAGAACAGTGTAACATTCAGGCACCAGCATTTCTCAACAAAAACCTATATCCTTGATTATCTGGGTGGGTCAGTCCTTCCTCAAATTTAGATATTTCAAATGGGATGCCACGCTGAACCTTTCCTGCCATGGCACAAAATACATTGGACCACAAAGAGAGTCCTAGGCTAGAAGTCAGATTCTCAGAGTCTATGGGTTCTAATTTCTTAGGTAAGTTGATCTCCACCTCTGGGACATGATCTCTTTGGGAAGGAGTCAAATGACTCTTTTGTAGGGATCACCTAATAACCATTAGAAAATACAAATGTATTATATTTGATAAAAGTAGCAAAATTATAAATTTTGAATTCATAATTGTGAATTAGCAATGAAAATAATTTTATTGTTGTGGTCAGCACAACATGAGAAACTGTGTTAATGGGTCATGGCAAGATGAAAACCACTGGCTTAGATCCACTCACTCCAAAGAAAGCAGAAAACACACTAGAGAAAAGTCAGTAAAGAATTTTAATAAGAAGACTCACTTTGAAAAAAAAATTAAAACATCAGCATCACTCCTCATCTTCAATGTACTGACATGATTATTAGGTTTAGGTGAAGAAAGAATCAGGGGAGGAGGTATATGTAATTAGACAGTGATGATTTTTGTTAGTGCCTCTACAGGATAGTTCTGAAATCCATATTGCTTAATGAAACAGTAAATTCCCAATAGGTAGTTAATTCTATTTGTGGGGCATTTCATCATGAGGTGGTATATATTTGTGGCACTCCATGCTCTTAAAATCGAAAGTATAAAAACAAGGCTTACAAAAATCACCGATATCTTTGGAAAATTTGTTGTAAGAGCTGACAGTAAGATGCTACAGTTACTCTGAGCATTTAACCTTGAAAAGGAACAGATTGGTTAGCAATTTTGGGCTTTAGTGACATACTTTTCAAGGGATTATGATGCCTATCTGTAGTATTAAGTGTAGCAGTGTCAAAAGGAAAGGAGATAGAATAAGGAGGAAATATGGTATCTCTATAGACAATGTCCTTGTTTATTGTTAACAAAACCCTTGGCTCAATCCCAGTACCACATGAACCCCTCACAGTAGTGGATACCTATATTCTAAACACTTGGAAAATGTAAGCAGAAAGATCAAAAGTTTAAGGTGAATTTTACCTACACATTGAATTTGAGTTCAGGCAGAAGATAAAAGGAAAGCACAGATGACAGACCTTTACTCTGTCGGGGGCGGGGGCATTGAGGAATCAGTACTTTAGATATCGTTTGGTTGTAAGCCTAGCCTTTAAAGGCTGAGCCAGCTCTCCAGCCACAATCAGTGCTTTTTAGCTAAGGCAATTTCTAAATACTCATTAAAGGATACCACTCAGTTACTAACTGACACTTTAATTATCAGCAAATTCCTTTCCAGGTGCTGACAACTAATTGAAGTGACAAAACATAAAAACAGTATCACATGGAACAGCTCCTTAGATCACAAGAAGCAACATATGTAATTCTGAATTCCAAGGATAAGAATGTTCATGAAGGGGTTGACAAAGGGGACACTGATCAATAGAATTTCATTTCATTGAGACATGATGTAATTTGAAATTATGAATCATTCAAGACAGTAGATGATGGTCTTGAAAAAAAATAAAAAAACTTTTTGTAAGAGAGGTTAGCCAGACACAGAAAAACGAATGACATCCGTTCTCATATGTGATTTCTAGCTTTAAATGTTTATATATATATGTATCTGTTTCTGTGAGAACAGGTCTATAATGTAGCATTATATTATTAAATTGTCATGTGCTGTCTGAATTTGTGTAAGTCAACTCTGGGATTGAAGAAGTACTTTCTTGTCTCTGACTCAAGCATCCTTATGTTAAATGCCCTACTGACTCCATCCACCTTCCACCTTCCACATCTCCTTCTCTTGTACTAGTTCATTTCCATGCTCTAGAACAAGATGGAAAGACAGACAGCACTTGTCATGATATCCTTTGGAACTGGAAAGTAAGTCATTTTCAACAAAGGTCATTGTTGTGTATCCCATGATACAAAAATGCCTGCCATGGGAACAGGAAGTTGGAATTCATCAATGGAGACAATTGGGAAACACAACGTGGCTGCTTCTTCTGGTCAATTTCTGCGGGATGTTATAAGTGCCCAATTGCTGTTGCTACTTTTCCTTGCTCTTGTCTTTCCCAGAAGTTATAAGTAGCTTTCTGATCATGTGATGATGTTTTACATTCAATCTGGTGTGTCTATTTAGCTGTTCCTTGCTGCTATTTTTCTTTCATTTTTGCTTGCTACATGCTTTATAAACTCACACATTCAAAGCCCAAAGTACTGCTACCATAAATCATTCTTCGGACTATCCAGAACATTGTCAGTCATGTAACCAAAAGGGGATGCATATGAGGAGGGAGAAGGTGTGAAGGAACCGTGAAGCAGAGAAACTAAGGTAATTAATGCTGCTTGCTACGGGTGAAAGGGTATGAGGAATGAATGAGGGAGAACAGTGGGGGAGGGGACTCAATAAGGTAGAAAAATTAAATTATGAAACCTAATATTTTATATGATAATAAAATTAACATGAAATTATAAAAGGAAAGGTTCTGTTAATTATCATCTTTAGTGTCTTTGGAGTCAGCTCCTTTGCCTGAAATAGAAGAATCTGTATCCCATTTGGAATATTCTAACAGTTGCCTTCCTTGGTCATCCCTAAACATTTAGCTGGGACACTTTACTGATACTCAAACCTGTGCAAAAATTTGCATGACAAATGTATTGAGGGATTTCTCAGTGGAAGAGTGTGTGTCTGTGATATATGAGACTCTGGGTTCAATCCCCAGCACCACAAGGTATAAAGCTAAGGATACAGAAGAACTGGGCCTTCATGATGGCTCAACAGGCACCTGCTACATAAACAAGGTAGCCCCCAGGATCAGAAAGAATCAACTCCTGCAAGCTGTCTTCTGACCTTATTACATGTGCCATAACATGCACACCCACAAACATGCATACAAACCCATGCATGTATACAAATATGAAATAAATAAGTAGACTAAACAAAATAATTTTTGAAAAGAGTCTATGCTAGTTAAAGATTTTGCTTCTCTGACAATTAAACTTCTCCCTAATAAGTATAAGCCCGGTAACAGATTTGACTGTGAAAGAGGCTGCAAAACACTATCTCTCTTATCTTTCAAAACATTATAACACAAAAAAGATTACTAGGTTGTTTTTCAGCTCAGCTGCTCATAAACATATATGAGCATTCAAGGATATTGAAAACATAATCCCTGCTCTCTTGCTACCACGTTCCCATAGGAGTGGGACACAGCTGCCCTCAGGACACACAAAGACAATGCTAGGAGAAACTTTAAGCAGTCTGATTTATGTGGAGTTATTACAGCTCATTTCATCAGCTCCTGGAGCTTTGTCCATTTTGAATCTCCCTCACTTCTGGTGACCCAGAGTTCAAATTAATTCCCCATAGATAAGGGCTGTTATTTAACACTGAACTCCTATTAATAAATCACATTAGGACAATAGTTAATTAGCATTTTGAGGGTACTAAATGCAACTACTTTTAAATGACCTCTGGGGAAACATGAATATAACTTGACTTTAAATGGATCTCAGCATCATCCATACTCATACAAATTCTGAAGTTTATTTTTCATGCAAGTGATTATAAAAAATTAATCATCCTATTTTATGAATAATTCAAGGATCTGGCTGAATTGGCAATACAAATAAAGTCTTGACAAAGGTAAGACTTTCAGTGAGATGATCTTGATTTGATTTCTAATATTATTTCCTGTGGTTAGAGTTAAGCAATACAGAATGGTTATCATAACTCATCTTTCCTTATGTGTCTATTTCTCTGTTCACTGCAGCCTCAAAATAGAACTTCGGTGTAGTTAGGAGATGGATCAGACAGTAAAGGGCTTGCAAAGTACACGTGGATCCTCAGAACTTAGACAAAGAGCTAGACGTGGTACCAGATACTCAAACCCTGGGCCTTCTGAGCAGCCAGTCTTACAGAACTGGTTAGCTCCATGAGGGCAGTGACAGAGGAAGGCATCCAATATTGACTTACAGTTCACTCTTGCATGTGCCCACACACCTGCAGACATACATGAACACATATGTTCATGCAAAGACCACAAGGAATGTGCTGTGCTGTATATCAGCATCCACTTAGTGGAATGTAACTGAAAAGGAACAGGAGACACATCTGGTTTGAGAACCTTCACTGACAGACATTGTTAATTGTTAGAAGCCAAGAAGTATAGCACCAAGTTTAATAAACAGGATGTCAGATAATACAAGTTTAAACATAGAAATAAAAAAGAATGGATTTTCCAACAATAGATGGGGCACAAAACTAGTGTTAACTTGTTCTCATGCCAGGTGTGAAACTTGTTCATCCTTTGATCATTGTGGTTCAGTTAAATAATATCTGTTAAATAATATTAAATAATATTAATGCCTTTAATAGAAAGAGATAATTTAGTAAAGTTTCAAAGCATAATCTTGATTAAATTGAATAAGATAGTCATGTAGGTGTTTCTAACACAGCAATTCAAATCATTGTCCACCCCTTTTGCTGTGTTTTAATAGCCTTCTTAGGTATTGCATTACATTCCTGAAGGATTTTTCCAGAAGTTTAGTCACTCCCTTAGTATCACACCTCCCTGAGGATCATCCCCTTTTAACAGAGTTATTTGAATTGATACCAATTTAATCTCAACTTTGTATTCCTGTCCCTGCCCTATTTAATGCTGTCCTTTAGTTTGGATCTCACAGTTGTATGATCAAACTCCAGTTACAGCTTTATTAAGGTTTATGCTGAATGTGCTTCAGGCACAGTCTGAGGTATACAGACATGTTTCTACAGTTTCTGTATCTCACGTTCTGTTTACGAGCTTGCTCTTGACTTGTGGTGCTCAGTGCTTCATACCGGTTCAATCTACTGGCTGGCATCCTTTCATTTCACATAAAACTGGCTTTTTTTTCCAGTGGCTTTTGTTTTTGTTCTTCTGAAAGCATCTTAAGTTTTATGAAGGAATGGTTAGGAAGTCTAAATTTTTACAGGGCAATTTTTCTGCCAGTATTTTGAACATGTCATCCTCCTATCCCCACCCAGATTTCAGTCTAGATGGTTCCGAGGGGAATTACTTATCACTGTCAATGGAAGTTAATATTCATATGAGTCAGTTCTGTCTTCCTGTTTCGCAAGTCCTCCATCACAGCAGGCTGCTGTTTTTCTCTTTTCCTCACTCTAAGATAAGGACATCTTTTTTTTTTTTTGTATTGTGATTAGTTGTAGAGATGTTTGATTTTTATCTGGCTTCAGGCAAATGAAATAATTTTACCATTTTCTTCCATTCCTGGGACATCCAATGTGTATATTTATACATAAAATCACATGAATATACCCATGTACATCTATATACACATGCATTTGTATATTCTTTTGCCTGTGCATGTGGATATGTATATTTGATTGTGACCTACACAACTATTTAGTCTTTTCTGATTATTTTTCATCCTCTTTTCTTTCTGTTCTCCAGACTATTTGTTGTCAATTTGCATTCCTTATGTTTATTTACTTCACTGGTTGTTAACATTTATCCTTGAATCTTTTGAGAATATTTTTAAATTGGTTTTATACTTTCCTGCTCTAGAATTTCTCTTTAGTTTTCTTTATAATGAATATAGGAACAGTCATTCCCACTGTTCCTTTTATTGCTTGGTCAGTTTTATTGATATTTGGACATATGAAATTAAGTGTTTTAGAACTGTTCTGTAATTATTTTATCATCTAGACTTACTTATGGGCAATTTTTATGCATGCACTATATATTTAAAATTTTTTTCTTCTAGCATATTATCAACAACTTCTATAGTGTTTTCCTTTAGTTTTCACATCTCTTGATTTTGTTGACAAATGTTACATGGTGAACAACAAAAATAAAGGATTCCCTCTCCACATAGATTAGTATTTTCAAGTTCTTTGGATGGTTGAACAATTTTTCACAGGGTTTACCTAAGGCCATCAGAAGACAAAGATATTTACAGTATGATTCTTAATAGTAGAAAATTACAGTTATGAAGTAGAAAAAAATAATTTTATGGTAGGAGGCCACTACAGCATGAGGGATTCTATTAAAGAGTCACAGCATTAGGAAGGGTGACAACTACCACCATAGATGGTCGCTGCTGTCTGTTCAGTGACTACTCATCATGGTTGCAATGTTGACATATCATCATATGCATATTTTGGATTTCTCTTCAGTTCTCTTAGTAGTAACTTGGCCTAAAATATATCTTCTCTGTATGTCTTTCTGTCTCTCTCTGTATATATTGCTCGTGTGTGTGTGTGTGTGTGTGTGTGTGTGTGTGTGTGTGTGTGTGTATGTGTTTGTGTGTGTGTGTTCCCCGTGTGTTTGTAAATGCGGTTGGATGCATGTGCCTAGAGTGGTCACAGCAGTCAACTTTATTGTTCCTCAGTCATTCCCTTGCTTTTTTTTTTGCTTTGAGGCATGGTATCTCACTGAGTGAAATCTTTCCAGTTGGCCTCAACTGATTTGCCAATGTAAACCAAGTTTTCTCTGGTTTCTGTGTCCCTGGAGTTACAGGAATGCATAACCATTCTCAGCATTTTTTTTTAATTCTATATTCTTGTGGATCACACTTAGATCCTCCTGCTTAGTAAGCAACATTTTTTTTTAAAGCAATCTCTCAATCCTGAAGGAAAATCCTAAATGCTTGGAGGAGTAGCTCTTCAGGCTCTTTCAAGCAGATCTGCTGTGGTGATACATTATATATGATCTAATAAATCTTGCCTGGAGATCAGAATGCAAAAGTAGCCCCAACCAAACAAAGAAGCTGGGCAATGGTGGCACACATCTCTAATCCCAGGACACAGCAGACAGAGGCAAATGGATCTCAGAGTTCAAGGCCACCCAGATTTACATGAGAGCTAATCAGCCTAAAAGAGAAACAGAGCTCACACCTTTAATTCCAGCACTAGAGGAGTATGTAGGACAGGAAGCAATTAGTTTCCAGCCATGCTGAGGGGAGGATTGCAGTCTGAGGTTTGGTGAGAAGCTGTGCAGTCTGGAGATGTAATCTGAGGTTCAGTGGATAGCACCTTCAGTGTGAGCATCAATGGAAGTGAGAGCTCTCTGGTGCCCTGGATGCTTTACTTTTCTGATTTTCAACTACAACCTGCAGGTATCTATCTTAAATTATGTAATCCATTGAACTCCCAGCAAGCTTCCATTCTACATTCTTTCTCTTCTTGCCTACACATATAGTCAATGTTGTCGCATGGTAATTCCTTTATCCCCCCCCCTTTTTATTCTTTAGCATGTACACAAATGCAAAAGTGCATACATACTTTTGTGCTTCAAAGGCTGTGTTAGTGATTTCAAAATCTACTAAATATTTGTTAGATGTGTTTGGATTTGTGTCTGCATACATTTGTGTATGTTCATTTGCAGGTGCAGATATGTGTTTGCACAGGTAAACATACAAAATAATCTGCCTTCATGCAAAAGTCACGTAGAGGCCAGAGATCAGGGTCAGTTATTGTTTTTCAGAACACTGTTGATGTCATGTTTTTTTGAGATATTGTCTGTCTCTGAAATTGGAAGTTGCTGATTCAGCTAGCCTGGCTGAGCCAAAGCCTTAGGAATCCATCCTTCCCTGCTGCCCTAGGAACCCATCATTCCCTGCTTCCCAAGACTGGAATTGTAAGAATGCATGCACCACACATCAGGCTTTTCTTTGTTCATGTCTCTGTGTTTGCACCACAAGTATTTAACTGACACAGACATCTCCAGAGCAATAGATTTTGCTTTTGAACATTTTGGTCAGTTTACTTTTTTCAAATCCTCTCCACCATTTCTGCATTTATGTGATTAAGCCACAAAAAGTTACTGACAAATATGTCAAGGGCAGGCTTTTCTCATAGACCCTTCTTCAGTGTTGAAGTATGTTCTTATATTAAACAGGCTAACCAGTACCCATTCTCTTGGTATGGGTGTCCCAAGCTACACACTCATCTTATCCATTGCTGCTTCTTCCTATCACCTTTCCTGGGGATACTGGTTTGCTAGGCTACCCCAGAACTGAAAAGATAGAGAAAGCCAAAACTGCCACAAACTTGCTCTTCTGGGATAGGTAGATGACTTAGTGTAAAGTAGTACATGTGCTTACTTCCAAAACTGATAATATGAATTCCATCTTCAGAGCCTAAATAGCACAAGGAAAAGAACCAACTCCTGAAAATTATATGGCTTCATCAAGCATACCATGGCATGCACATGAGTATACTCAAGCAAATACAGGCACACACACACACACACACACACACACACACACACACACACAAAATAATAATAATAATAATAATAATAATCTATAAATTTAGGATAAATTATTTTTAAAACACCCTAATTTCTACTATTTGGAAACTTTTCTTAAATCAATATAACAAGCCTTTATTTAATTCTGACATTTTTCCTGGCAGTGATTTTGATAATTTTTGAGAGAGTGCTCATTGCTTTTTCACAGGAGAGGATGGCATTTTCATTGGCATCCCAGAGCTTTAGTTATGAGAAAAAAAAGAGCACACAGTGAAGGGTAAGACATAGGTCTGCCTGTGGGCATGATAGCAGGAACTAACAGCTGTCAGTCAGAGGCTCTATCAGCTGCACTGAAGCAATGGGAACTTATGAAATAGCTGACAGGCATTAGTATCAAGCCCTACTGAGTTAGCTAAAGAGAGTCCAATCAAAACTTTCCCTCAGGAAGTATATGTATGATCCTCCCACCGTATAGGGGAACATTATTCCCAGAAGATGAGGCTTCCTCTTTAATGAAAGGTAACATAGTATGTGTTGTTGATAATTATTCTCTCATTTGTGATGAGAACAATAATCAAGCTTCTGATTCAAAGAATCTAGTTGTGATGTTAGCAGTGAGGGAGACTCAGGCATCAGGCACAGCACTCTTCTCTCAGCAGCATGAGGAATTCCCATAGTCCTTTATGTCAAACATGATCCTTAGCTTCAATACAGAAGACCATTTCCAAATGGATAAGAAGGAAGCAGAGCTGGACCATATTAAAATACATACTTGTGTACTCCAGAAGAATAAAGGATACATGAAAATATAGGCATCCCATCTAAGTGTCATAACAGCATATAAATACCATTGTAGTAGCTCTTGGGGTATACCTGGATTAGGGCTATTAAGAAATGATTTCTTCTGTTTGACAAATGAGGTCATAGAGTGGCTCAGGAGGTGAATTGGATAAGATTTTAATGTAATAAAATAAAACCAGGAGACTTTACATTAGCAACATGACATGGTGAGATTGCTAGACACTTGTAGGTTATATCTGGGAAGGGAGAAAAGCCTAATGTAAAATTCATTAATTGTGTTGGAGTGTGTGTGTGTGTGTGTGTGTGGGTGGGTGGGTGTTTAGTTTGTTTACCCATGTACCCATGAGGTGTCTACATTATGTAATTGTCTGGGTAGTCATGTATGGCATCCAAAGGTTGAGCTTGGTCATACTCATCTATAACTTCTCTTGATTGCCTCCATTTTTTTTTAGAGACAGAGTTTCGTAGTGCAGTTCAAGTTCACTGATTCAGGAATCATATATCTCCATTCCCCCAGCACATGGAGTTACAGGCTTTTGCATAAATGAAGGATCTGAACTCAGAATCGCACAGCAATCGCTGTACTCACTGTGTTGGAATTGCTGAATCTCCACTGGTAAGTGTCTTCTACCAGATTCCAGGAAGGGGGAGCTTCCTTTTTTCCCATGTCTATAATTTTCTCTATCTATCTTGCTTTGAAACTACAGCAAGAACATCAAAATAGCGGAGTTGCTTGAATTTCCTCTTTCTGCTTTAGATGTAAAAGGAGTTACATTAAGTCTTGTACCAGCAAATAATTGGGGTATTTCACATCTACTGATGTCTCTGGGCTCAAGTAATCAAATAGAGAAACTCTCACATGGGAATAGTACACATAAAACCTTCACATCTGACCAGCAAACAGATAAACAGACACAGTGCTCCTGGGTAGCAACAATCCTCCCTGGCCTACACTAGGTTAGGTACCAAGCCTCCCACCATCTTTGCTAACTACAAAACAGGCCAGCTAGAACCAGAGCATGTGAACAGTCATGCCATTTTGTAGCAATTGGATATGTCCTTCCATGAGATCTCCTGATGAGCAATCAACTGACCTTCCCTCACTCCACTGCTTAAGAAGTGATACCTGTTAAGCAAATGTATGTCTGTGCAGTTTCACCTGTGTGCATGACTTTAATTATAAACACAGAGACTGTGGTTTATAATAAAACCTTAAAACCCTTTCTTCTCCTTCAAATATACCCATTTTTTTTTTCTTGGAAGTAGAAAAATAGATTATGTAAGCAACAACTACAAGTTGAAAAAAAAAGCTCAAAGGAACATTTTCATCTAAAGAATGTGATTTACTTCAATATTACATCACACAAACAACACAACGTATCAGTGGGCAGAAATAAAATTTAAAAATTTAGTCACTATAGATTTGTCTCTTTTCTACCCCTATAACCATCTGCAAAGTCCCAGCTCAGCGTGTACAGTAATGTTTGAAAACAAAAACAAGGGAACAGCAAAATCACCCCAAATTAAGTCTGGTTTGCAAAGAAAAGCATGCCCTAATATTTCCAGATTCTGTTGTCTTGCTAACACTTGTTTGCATTTGTGGAAAAGCTTATGAAAACAGAAAAAGATCATTTAAAGGAGAAATTCATATATTTTACTTGAGTAACATAATCCTCCATTTATTCTGAACACTACATAAATATGTAGCTGAATATACATAAATACATACTTACACATACAACAAAATAGGAGAGCATAGACACGCATATTTTAAGTTTCCCCACTACCTTACTGGAGAGATCTGTATTAAAATGCCTATGTAGCCTTTATGAAACAAATACTGTGACCCCATTTCGAGGTTCTCTTGAAGTTGGTTTTTCGTATTTTTCTATGCATTCATCAATCAGTGTGCATTTTCTCCTGTACACTTGTCGAAAAAGAATCCCTGATACATTTTTCTGCACTTCCAAGAAATTAATTCTCACCAGATCAGAATTCCATCCTTCTAAACTTAATCGATTCTATAGTCTCTGTCTTGAATAACTCTGATTGGTGTTTAACACTTCAATACATGTCTTTCAGGGGAATGGGGCTATGTAATTCATAACAAGGTTCTCAGTACTGATATGTCAGACCTGGATGCCACAGTTGCTGCTGTAGTTCAGTCAATCTGATTTTGAACTGATACAAACTAATAAATGTATTTATGTATGTGCACGTGGGTATATTTGTGTAAGTAAAGGCAGGGTTATGCATGTCATGACACCCATATGGAGACCAGTGGACAACTTGGCTGAGTTGTTCTTTCCATCCATCATGTGAGTTATGAGTTCTAGCTATCTGACTCAGCTCAAGAGACTTGTGGAGAAAAAAAATTACCCAATAAGTCCTCTTAATGGCCCAGAAAGTATTCTTTCTCCTCATCTTGATTTGGGTGCTATAATCATTTGTAGGAACCTTTCTTTCTTCCTTTGGTTAAGGTCATGCCTTATTGAGAAATAATAGGCAACATGTTCCAGTAACTTCCAAAGCTCATATTAACTCCCTCTTCTTACTGTACAAAAGATATGGTAAAGGCTTAAGACTGATTGTTTATTTTTACTTCATGATGCATAACTTGAGTAATGTAATAAGCTATGGAAGAATTTCATGGTACTTCTCAGAGGCAATTTGATAGCCTGAAGGTTAATATTGAAAGACAGGCATTAAGAAAACTCCCAACCATTTAGCACCCTCAGCGGCAGCTCTGCAAGAAAGCTAGCTTACAGGGCAGACAGATGGGAGATGCTGCTTGAGGTGGTTGGAACATTTGGTTTTGCTGCTGGGAGCCTAATATCATCAGGCATGCTGGCTTTACTTAGGGATCAAGAAACTCTGTCAACAGTTTCTTAGACTCACTCATCACTGTATATGAATGAGATTTCAGATTTTTTAGTGTCACATCTGCACAGGCAAAGCTTTGTGTGAGAAAGCTTTCACTTTCTGCTGAATATATAGAGTATTTGCTATGCAGTTACCTATGTACCTGGTGTTTTATATCGAGAAAATGATTCTGTGTGTTTTCTGTCTATCCATCAATCAAAAAAAAAATGGTGGGAGAAATAACAATAGTTATATCATGCTTAGAAAAAAGGATTTTTTTTTTTCATTTTTTATTCACTCATACAATATGCAATTTCCTCTCCCTCCACGCCTTCCCTCAACTCATCCTAGTTTCCTCTTACCTCTCTTCACCCCTAGAGTTACCCTTCCAGTTTCCTCTCAGAATAGAAAAGATATCTCAGGGATATCAAATGAAAGTAGCATAAAAATTTACAGTCATACTAGGCACACAACCTGTTACCGGGGCAGAGCAAAGCAAACCAGTAGAAAGAAAAAGATACCAAGAGAAGACAATGGGGCCAGAGATACCCCAATTCCCACTGTTAGGAGTCCTGCAAAAACTACAAACCAACAACCATAACATATTTGCAGAGGACTTGCCTTAGATCCATGCAGGCTCTGTGATTGCTGCTTCTGTCTCTGTGAGTCCCTAAAAGCCCTGCTTATTTGATTCTATGGGTCATGTTCTCCTGGTGTCCTCAAATGTTCTTTTACCATTCCTTTTAATCTTCTGTTCTTTGTGCCAATACCAAGCTGTTTTCAGTAGTAGAGCTTGAAGTCAGGGATTGGGAATTTCCTTTATTGTACAGGGTTGTTTTGGCTATCCTGGGTCTTTTTCCATATAAAGTTGTGTATTATCCTTTCAAGGTCTATGAAGAATTGTGCTGGGATTTTGATGGAGATTGCATTGGATCTGTACATTGCTTTTGGCAAGATTGCCATATTTACTATGTTTATCCTACCTATCCAAGAACATGGGAGATCTTTCCATTTTCTGGTATTTTCTTATATTCTTCCTTTAAAGACAGAAAATTCTTGTTATATAGGTCTTTCACTTGTTTGGTAATCATTAACCCAAGATACTTTATGTTGTTTGTGGCTACTGTAAAAGGTGATGTTTCTGATTTCTTTCTCAAACCATTATTGTTTGTAATAGGGCTACTGATTTTTTTTTAGATAATCTTGTGTTTTTCAGCTGTAGAAGTTCCCTGGTAGAGTTTTTCAGGTCACTTAGGTAAAGTATCATATCATCTACAAATAGTGAGAGTTTGACTTCTTCCTTTCCAATTTGTATCCCCTTGATCTCCTTTTGATGTTTTATTTCTCTAGCTAGAACTTCAAGTACAATATTAAAGACATATGTCGAGTGGGCAGCCTTATCCTGTTCCTGGTTTTAGAGGAATCACCTTAAGCTTATCTCCATTCAGTTTGATGTTGGTTGTTGGTTTACTGTATATTGCTTTTATTATGTTTAGGTATGTTCTTGTTATCCCTGATCTCTCCAAGACCTTTATCATGAAAGGGTGTTGAATTTTGTCAAAGGCTTTTTCAGCATCTAGGGAGATGATCATGTGCTTTTTCTTTTTCAGGTTTTTTATATGGTGGATCATGTTGATAAATTTTTGTATGTTGAACAATCTCTGCATCCCTGGAATGAAGCCTACTTGATCATGGTGGGTGATTTCTCTGATGTGTTCTTGGATTCAACTTGCCAGTATTTTATTGAGTATTTTTGCATCAATGTTCATGAGAGTTATTGGTCTGTAGTCCTCTTTCTTGATTGTGTCTTTGTGTGGCATGGGTACAAAGCTAATTGTAGACACATAAAAAGAGTTTGGTAATAAACCTATTGCTCCTGTTGTGTGTAACAATTTGAGGAGTATTAGTATTAGTTCTTCTTTGAATTTCTGGTAGAATACTGCACTGAAGCCATCTGGACCTGCGCTTATTTTGGTTGGGAGTCTTTTGATTACTGCTTCTGTTTCATTAGGCGTCATAAGTCTATCTAAGCTGCTTATCTGTTCTTAATATAATTTTGGTGAGTGATAGCTATCCAGAAAATCCCCAATTTCCTTTGAATTTTCAATTTTTTTTGGAGTACAGGTTTTCAAAATATGCCCTGAAAATTCTCTGGATTTCCTCAGTGTCCATTGTTATGTTCCCCTTTTCGTTTCTAATTGTGTTGATTTACATGTTTTCTCTCTGCTTTTTGGTTAGTTTGGATAAATGTTTGTCTACCGTATTGTTTTTCTTAAAAAAAATAAAACAATTCTTTGTTTACATTGATTCTTTGTATTGTTTTCCTAGTTTCTACTTTATTGATTTCAGCCCTCAGATTGATTATTTCCTAGTGTCTTCTCCTCTGGGATCAGTTTGCTTCTTTTTGTTCTTGGGCTTTCAGTTGTACTGTTAATTCTCTAATGGGACTATCCTCCGTTTTCTTTATATGGGCACTTAGTGCAATGAACTTCCCTCGTAGCACTTCTTTGAATGTGTCCCATAAGTTTGGGTATGCTGTATCTTCATTCTCACTGAATTCTTGGAAATCTTTAATTTCTTTCTTTATTGTTCAGTTTCCATGAGTTTGTAAGGTTTCTGCAATCTGTGTTGTTGCTGAATTCCAACTTTAAAATTTGGTGATCTCATAAGATGCAGGGGGGCTATTCCATTTTTTTTTTTTTTTTGTATCTGTTGAAGTTTGTTATGTTGACTATTATGTGGTCGATTTTAGAGAAGGTTCCATGTGGAGCTAAGAAGAAGGTATATTCTTTTGTGTTTGGATGGAATGTTCTATAGATAAATCTATTTCCTCTAGTTTATCTTCAGTACCTAAGACCCACATTCTGGCACAATGCTTACCCCTACTAGCAGGCCCAGAAGTACAAAGGGTCCTAAATAGACTTTATAATAATGAAAAGCTTAGACACTTAAAAGATATTTAGCAAAATGTCTATAAGAATACAGATGATAAGGCAAACTTGACAAGGTGAAAAGGCTTCAATATATGAGGAGATTTAGTTTCTAAAGACAATTTTTCTTAAGTTCAGTGTATTCCTTATAGACATTCAACAAGGTTTTGGTCAGGCAGTGAATTTTTTTGGTTTTGCAAGTAATTTGCAAGGAAATTCTAAACATCTTTGAGAAATATAATGGAAATCTGGAAGGCAAAAGTATCAAGAAAAGTAATGGGAATGTAATATATAAATTACGGGAAAAACTACAAAATTAAAACTATTTATGTATATAGGCTGATTTTTGAATGACGGTTTGGTGAGATGAGTCAATGGGTGGAGGTATTGCTGTGAGCTTTCTAGACCCGAGTTCAATCTTTCTGTTTCATTCACATAGTGGAAGGATAGGATCACATCCTTCAATAAGTTCTCTGATCCTCAAACAGTACCATGGCTTGCACATAAACATATGCATATTGCAAGTAGTAAAACATAGTTTCAGAATAGAACATTCCAGACTCACTTAGAAGACCAATTTAAAATCAATGGATTTATAAGATGAATGAGGTAGAAGAAAGTGTTTCAAAGTGCTTTTAACCATATAAACAAATGCATGAAAAATAAGGGACTTTATCCTCTATGTAGTATCCTCCTAAGAGAACAAATGGATTATGTAAATATTTACAAAAGTAAATAACCTAATCATTAATAAAGAAGTGAAGTAAAATACCAAATGTAAAAAAAAATCTGTGGATTAAAACTAACAAATGTGTTACTACATATATATGAAAATGAGTTTACATGTAAATCATTTAAAAAATACTTTCACAAATTAGCAGGAATATGAAAAAAACTTTAAAATGGCCAAAATACATAATAGCCATCTCAGAAGGGACCACAATAAAATTTCAGGGGAAATAGAATATGTGAAATATTTTTACTAATAAAAAACAAAAGTGGAATGGTTTTCTTTTTAATCTATTAGAAACACTAAAATTCAAAGAAGCAAGTGCTTGCAAGAGGATATGTACTTTTTCATTACAGTAAGATACAAGTACTTTAGCTGCATTTATTATACAAAATTAAAGGTAGTACTTGTTTGAACCCCAAATATACCACCTTTTATATTTTCTTATAGATAGTGAGACATACTTCCAAAAAGCACACTTGCCACATGAACATTTTGATAGAGGCTTATTTCATAATGGCAAAACCCAAAAAATAAATTCCTATTAATGGGAGAATAACTACCATGTTTTGGTATGCTCTTAAAATCCTCGAGTGTTTCGCAAGCATTTGAACAAAATGTATGGATGGCCTTCACTAGTCAGTGAATAGAAAATGCAAGCACCTAAGGGTGTGGTTTCTAATATTATATATTAAATTAAATAGCAAATATATCTATATCAATGAATAATGTTAGAATAGAAGCTTTCTTATTTAAGAAAATTGATTGAAGAATTGAAACACAATGGAACACTCATGCTGAAACATTTCTATACAAATTAAGGAACACCACACATTTGTTAGTTATTCAATTTATGAAGTTAAATGGAACCTTAATATGATACATACACACATACACACATATACATACATACATACACACACACACATGCACTTTAGGCCATATATATATATATATATATATATATATGGATAGCCTAAATATGATTAAAGTTCAGGTTTTTCCCATATAATTCACATAAATTCTAGAAATGATTACACGTATTTTAAATATGTTCATATAAAATTAAGAGTGAACAAATTATATTCCCAAGGTACAACAAAAAAAGAGCCATGGAACAATCGAGTAAGAAACAAAACCTGCTATATTAAAAGTTGAGGTGATGTGCACCATGGTTCTCGATCCTTTAGGAAGGAAGTAAAACCTAACTTTTAAAGGTTAAAATTCACCACAGTGGAAGAATTGGTATATTTCTCAGGCAGAAAGAAAATTTCTTCCTGTTATTTGTCATAATGCACATGGGACTGAGCATTCTCATGTTATACAGACTAAGTACTCACAGAAAGGCTAGGACTGTATGATCTCATCTACACTAACGTGTAGTGCAAAACATTCCTGTGTCAGATAAGGGGAGATTCAAGTATGCATTTTCACCATAGGATGAGTAGAGTTAATAGCTATTACTATGCAGTTTAAAGGCCTAGAAAAAGAACTGTGCTGGATATTCTAATTGTCAAAATAATAAAAGTGGACCTGGAGAAATGGCTCAACAGCTAAGTCCTGGCTGCTCAGTTATGATAACCTGAATTAGATCACAATATCTGACAGGTTGGTGTGCACTTGTAATTCCAATGCGAGGAAGTCACAAATGGGCAGTTCTAGTGCGTTGACCAGCCATCAGAGACAAGTTAACAAGTTCAAGGTCAGTGAGAGATCTGATTTAAAGGTGAGAAAATGAATGACACCTGTGGTTTTCCTCTTGCCTACACACACACACACACACACACACACACACACACACTCATATAAATGTAAAAAATAAATATGCTTAATTAAATGTAAATGTTACACAGTGAACACCTGTATTAAACATCACACAGTGTTCCATAAATATGCACAACTCTTATGAATTTATTCTGTTATTAATAAATGTAAAAATTAGTAAATCAAGTTACTGAACAGAATGTAAAATGATTGACTTGTGGGGATTCTTGTAATGCTCTGTTCCTTGAATGGCGAAATAACTGTATAAGTTATTTCTTCATGAAAATTCAATGAGATGTAAATAATAAAAGTCTGGTTTTCTGAATCTTTGTTATTCTTCAAATAAGTTTAGTATCAAAGAAAGCAGTTGTTTTTTCCTAATTGTAATCATAATACTTAGTAAATATTTATGTAAATAAATTAATTTAAAGCATGTATCCACTTCATCAGAAAATAGAAAATCAAATTTGCATTTGAAATATATTAATGTAAAATTATATTGATACAATTGTGGAGAACAGCATAAAATTATATCCAGGTATGAATACATGTAATTCAATACTTAATAATTAAATATCTAACATCTATCCAATGTGATATTTATCTGTAACAAGTTTAAAATAGAGGCAAGAAACCTACTAATTTATAACTTTTGGAAAGTGTGTTTTTTTAAGAATCATGATGGGAAGACAACTGAGTGCATAAAGTAGTTGCCAACAAGTATGAGGACTAGAATCCAGATCCTAGCACCCATGTAACACATATGTAGTTACCTAGCACTCTGAATGTTTGTCATGGTGGTTTGCTTCTAACTCAAAACCTTAGGAGGTGGCGATGGGAGATCCATGGAGGTAAAAGGCTACCTGGACTCATGGAGGCTGTCAAGTAAATTGAGAAACCATAGCTTAGTAAATAATTATCTAGTAAAGCAAATAATTATCTAGAAACACTTAATAGTAGCTTTGTGCTTCCATATTTATGTTCACACATATGCCCAACACATGCATGCAAAACAAAAGAGAATCAATCTACAGAGCACATGTTACAAATTTAAGAAAAATTACATGTGGTTTCATTAAAGTGAGAAGAAAACGATGCATTGAATCTCTAAAGGGTTATGTTGATCTTGAAAAAAGAAAATATACACACATACACAGAAGATACAGAAGGAAGGTTGCAGATGTGCTGCTGATATTAGCAATTGGATGAAGTTTATAAGTTACTAGAATTCATGAAGGAATTCACCAGCACTGCTGTACATGAACAACTCAGTAAATTTAACGGTGTGTGTGGACAGGTACAGAAAGGAAGCTGAAATCTAATTAATAAAATACAGAGGACTCAAAGACCTGGCAAAGTTGTAACTGAAAACTACGTAGAAACAAGACATCCTAGAGGATGGTGACACCATTAACCAATGAAAACAAATATCTGTATAGGTGATGTTGTCCCAAGTGTTTGACTAGAGACTCTGAATTAGACAAAGTCAAGCAACCTGAAATTTCAAGTTCATCCTACCATGATAGGCATGGAATTTGTCTTTTGGATTTATATGATACATTACAGGCTAAGACTTGAGAGGGCACTCCAGAAGATAAAGAATGTGTGTGTGCACAAAGGCTACCAAGCATTTTCACTGCTAAAACACTACAAAATGTGGTACACAAAAAACAAGTCACTATATGAGCATTCACGAGTAGGGAAGAATGGTGTATACTGATACAGTAATATAAAACACTTTATTATACTACTTCCTATAAGCAATTATATCAAAATAAAATATATTTCAACCAGGAAATGCTTCCATCAGAGTTTTATGTCTCTATTCATATCCCCCAGGGATCCACTTTTCATATTTTACCCCCCTGTTAGGTACCTAATTTGCTTTCAGTAGACCAAGTATGACCATTTTGTTGAGTGACCTGGCCTGAATATACTGAGGCATGAACCTACTTTCACCTTTTCACCTCTTTCCTCCATTACCAGCTTAATAATTCTGATCATTTCTCTGAATTTAAAAAAAAAAGCCACATTCACTATTCAAAGCATGATCTAGTACACCATTTCTTTCCTGTTTCTTTCTTTCTTTGTTTGTTTTATTAACTATCTCTCAGAAAAGGGTGTCTCTGTTAACTTGTCTCAATATACTGTGCAGAATGATGAGTTGAACACACCTATTTTTTTTTGTTTCTTTTCCCAAGTGATAATTAGAAATTTTCTAGGAATCACAGCCTATATGGAAGGGAGATTGCATAGATGATGTGGGGGATCACAGTAATTGGGTAATGTTCCCATGAAACTTGCCTTCAGTGCCTGCTGGATGGAACAGAAACCTTGTCCAGTTATAAGGCCTGGTAGACACGAGGGCTCATATTTGTGACAGACAGCTAAGGTGGCAGAATCTGTACCTGACACTCCATATTGAAGTTTTACTGTACCCCAATATCAAGGCGGAAGTGAAGTTTGTCAACATAGGCTAAACACACGAAGATGTTGGAGGACTCAGTTCATTATTACAGTCAGTAATATGAATGGCATAGAGGGATCTGACAGATGTTTCTAACTGTATGCAAGACACTTCTACTTCCAGAATTTTCTGTTCTTCTGAAGTTTGCATCTGCCTTAATCCAATTTTTGTGTTTATCAATTAAAAATAATAAGTACTTAAGTGACTATAAATAGGTCACAAAAATGCAAATGTGAAATATTCTATCTTAAAGTGCTTCTCTTTGACATCAGGATGACTAGATGAAATGACTTACCTTTTAACATGGAGAGAGTATATTAACATTTACTGGCCATTGTATCTGTAGTAATTTGATGAAATAGACCTGCAAGTTTATAGGATTTATTATCCACATTCAGAAAAGCATATGTCTCACCAATATAGTTGCTACTTTTCCCAAGTAGCAGTGGGCATGGTGACACCAATATGCTGGGTTAATATAAGGTCATCAATAAAATGAGTCTACCTGAGGTCATGAAAATGAAGGGTCAGCATGATAGCATCAATGTGATAAGCATTAGGTTATCAATGATTTGAGTGAGTTTAGCAGGAAATTATCAGTGTGGTGGGTCACCATGTTGGCATCAATATTATGGTCAATGTTAAATCATTGATGGGATGGTCAGCATGAGGTCATTAAATGTTGGGTCATCGTGACTTCTCATGAAAGAAAAATTGGATCAATTGGTTCATGACTGAATTTTGAGAATCTGTAAATTCCACCCTCCCTGAGGTGAGCTGCTGATAAAAATCAATAAGAAAAGATGTAACTGAAAGGCAGGATATTAGTCATGAAGGTGGAAATACTGCATGTCTAGTGGGTAGATTAAAAAAAAAACTGGAACCATTAGAAAAGAAATGAGAAATTAATATAAGAAAAGGAAAAATTTTGATGTGACTTTGGTGTCCCTGAAGCATGGGACGCGATCTAGTGACCCTGGAAAGGTCTCAAGGAAGATGAAAAATCTTTGCAGGATTCTTTTAAACATGCCATTGTTCTAATTAAAGAATTACTTCGTTTTCCCTAGTGACTTTTCAAATTAAATTATTTTTGTTCTTTAACAAATCTAATTTTAGTATAAACATATAGAAATACACACATACACCTAGAAATAAATACATACATTGTGGCTGCTTAACTGTTTTCAAGTCTGCCAGTTAGATATCTGTAATATTTCTTAAGTTTTGTTGATTTTCTTTATTTGTTGATTTTTTTCTTGTTTTAGTGATGATTTTTCTGTATTTACTTATTTGTGTAGCTCTGTTTGTAAATGAGTCTTTAAAGCATAGTCTATATTTAGTCCTTTATCATATACATGTGAGTTAATCTTCACTGAAAAAGTTGCCCTGAAATTACATTTTGAAAGTAAACTAGAACATATTTTCATTACCAATCAAATTTGAATCACAGAACAGAATAAATTTGACTCTTAATAATTATAAGAAGCCAGCACACTATGACATTTCCCTGACTAAGGGTAATCTCAACGTAGGAGTCTGAATGACATGGGTTTTCTGACTTTAATTAATGGATTCACCTTTTTGTAAACTTTCAACCTTCCTGAAATTTATCAATCAATAGTTCTAGGAATACAAACTCCATGGTAAAAGTCAGAGGGATTTTTCTCCTCAAATTCCCCAAATGTCATCAAGTATTTATAAAATGAAGGAAACTTTCGAGTCTCGTCAGGTACTCAGGAGAAAGCATGGTCCTGGCCAGAATGTTCACCAACTGAGCAGGACAAGAAGACCCACAGGCATGCCCAGAACAGTCTGCCCCAGGCAGTTTCCAGCGAGGAAACATGACCCATCCTGTTCAGTGCCTGGGAGGAAACATGACCCATCCAGTTCTTTGATGAGCCAGGTACTATTATAGAGAGCAAATGTATGGTTTGGTACTGGAGAGAAAGAATGGTTTGTGTACTATAGACAGAAGTATATCTAACGAGGGAGAAGTAGCGAGGAGCCAACTGAGGTGGGTAGCTTCATTGTCACCCAAGGCCATGCTGGGCCTGGGGTGCTGCCAGGGCCCATGTCTGGGCTCATGGCCGTGTTGCAGCAGCATTCTGTTGATGTCTGGGGCTCCTGCTACAACCAAAGGCCAAGAAGATGGGGCTGTATAGATGTGGTTCCATCCCGTCACTGGCTGTAGAGCTAGGGAGAACTCCAGAACTCATCAAATGCCGCTCTCCACAGAGCACGTTCTGAGACTAATTTGGGCAGAATAATAGAGTTGACCCTGTTCGTGGTAATACAGATGAGCTGGTCGTGAGGGCCTAAGAATGGGAGAGAGGATCCTGGCCCTCCCCTCTGACATGTGGCAGCCTGGGAAAGGGGAAGATGCTCCCCCAACCCCTCCACCCCCTGCAGCAGGTGAGGGAGAGCTGTTCATGCCCCACACCCAACCAATCCCCTGCCGTTTACCAGCTATAGCTCTTTGGAATCCGACCTGCATCACTTCTGGGCAGCTCAGTAGAGCTGACCCTGTTGACAGGGATGTGTCTGAGCCAGCCTCTAGGAAATGAGCATGGGAGATCTGACTCCACTGCTTCTCATGCAAGAAAGAGATGCCCTCCCTTCACTCGGCTGCCTGAGGTGGGTGCGAGAGCTGGCCCTGAGGTCAAGAGAGCTTCAAAGTTGTCCCTGCCCCTCACCATCTGCAGCACTTGAGAGGGCAGGCCCTGCACTCCTGGGCAGAGCAAACCATGCACCTTGTCTGGGTAGCACAGTAGAGCTGATCCTCTTGGTAGGGAGGGGTGTGGGTGAGTTGGCCCTGAATGTGTGAGCTGGTACAGCTGGACCCACTCACTACTCATCTGTCACACTGCAGTGTGGGCAAGGGAAAGATGTTGCCCTTTCCCCTGGCCTCTCACTATCTGTGACAAAGCAGAGACATATTCTCCCCCCTTAGCAGCTGTCGCCTTGGGGACAGTAGGCCCTGCTCCTCGCCTAGGCAGCACAGTAGAGCTGATATTGGCAGGGGTGTGAGTGATTTGTCCCACCCACACCTGCCATATGGAATCCTTAGTGAGGAAGAAACAGCCCAACCGCCACACCTTGCCTTCTGTGGCAGTTGGGAGGGCTGGCCCTGAGGTCATAAGAGAGGGAGAGCAGTCACTGTCCCTCACTAGCTGTCCCACTCCTGAAAAGGACCCCTGCACCTCTCCTGGACAACACAGTAGAGAACGATCTGGTATAGATGAGTGCAAGCCAACTCTGACGGCAGCAAAGCAGTGTTCATTCCAAAGAGTCTGATTCAAGGTGCCTGGCTTTTACTACACAGTAAATACCAGCCCAGTGTAATGGAGACACTGTAGCATTGTTTCTGCAGAATATAGCTCCCCATGTGCTCCAGATGATGATAGAATGGGGGATGTTGGGGTGTGCCAATTTATAAAGCTTCTTCTCAGTCTGGGCATGTTCAGTATTGGCCAGCCTGCTAACTCTCCTTACTGCCAGGGTGAGCTCTCCAGTATTTCCTGGGTTACTTCGACCCACATATCATTGAGAAACAGGTGGGGTGGGGCTTGCCCTGTAAGTAAAGATATATGAACAAAAGGATATACCATGTGACTCACTGCATCACAGTGTAGCTTCCAGAACAAGATTTTTCTTATCTTTTTCTTTTCTCTCTCTCTTTAAATTCTCTCTTAAAAATTATTTTATTTTACTGTGTGGGCTGGCACGGGCAGAGGGTAGACATGAAGGGACAGGGAGATGAATGGAATTGAGATGGGTGATGTAAAAGAAACAACAAATAAACAAAAGGAAAGTTTAAAACTGAAGAAAACTTTGATTCTTCCAATTCTGTTTTCCTAAATTCTATTTTATGGGAAGCCACAAGCTTAGGATAAGAGAAACATACTGTAGAAAATAAAAAGGAGCGAAGACTTATGTGATCAGATACACAGTATCATTTCTATACCTTTAAAATGCTATCATAGTGTGGCACACTTCCACAGCATATCCCAAACTTGAAGCGAGGAGCTACACCAAGTGCTCATCACTCTCTATCCTTCTTTCTTTCTGTCTCCCAGTTCCTGCCCTCCATGATTTTCCTGTCTTTGAAAGAGCAAAAAGGGAACATATTCATGCATGTTTGCCTACCTGCCTATTAAAATGTTGATAAGTTCTCTATTCTTTTACCACAAAAAGTTCACATTGTAAATATTTCAACGTATATTAAGTTGTGTGTGTGTGTGTGTGTGTAACACACAACACTATAAGAACTAACATGCTAAATAAGATGATTGTGGCACTGTTTTAAATGCATTCTACATGCAAGCAAAGTAATTTACTATCTTACAAATACACTGAAACTACTTGTGAGTAAGCACTTATTTAACCACAGTATATGATGCTTTTATATTTAGAACTGATTCTCTGGTCCTACATGGCACACAGAATCTGGTCTTACACAAATGTTGCTTTGGATGGAATTGAACATTGGACCTAACACATACTAGTTAAACATTTTACCACTGACGTATATTTGCAGACCAAGATCCTTTACCTTTGTACCTCAGGAATTAACTGTTGAACTCTTCTTATGGCCCCTGGTTTGCTTCCTCAAACCTTGCTATCTTTTTGCTCTCAGATGCAAGTTCGATTATGTGCCAATGTCTGATGAAGGAGTATGCTATCAGCCAGGCAAGGTGATGGTATTGTTTACAGATAAACTAAAAAGGGGAATCTTAGCAATCAGAACAAAAAATCACTGAGGCTTAGAAAGGTGGTTTAGGTTGGGTGAAGCCTCATCTGGACCTGACCCATAAACAGAGTTCACAATCCCCGCCCAGACTTTAAACTCATAGGTCACATGTTCTGCAGGACTGAAGCACAGCCTATTTCACCATATTTCATTTTACCACATGGTACAGTTATTCCTTTCTTGAATTTCCATTTAGTTTTCACTTTTGATTCAATCATTTATTTTAAATGTAGTAAGAAAAAACAAAACCATCACCTTGAGGTTGGACAAAGAAAACCAATAGGAGGAAAAGAGCCCCATGATAAGGCTCAAGTATCAGAGACCCACTCATTCACATGTTCAGGAGTCCCACGAAAGTACTAACTTTTACACTATATGCAGAGGACATGGTGCTGAAGCATGGAGGCCTTGAGTTGCTGCTTGAGTTCAGATGAACTTAGAGTTGATATGAGCTTTGCACAGTTGATTTAGAGGGCTTTGTTCTTCTCATGTCTCCATCCTTTTCATCTCCCACACTCCTTCAACCTGATTCCACATGAGGGATGTGTATCTATACACAGAACTTTATGCTTTCACACCAAGTAATCTTAGCACTAAACCATCTCCCCAGCCCTTTCTTATGAGAAATGGTCATTTTTCAAAGGGTTAGTAACTGAAGAGTATTTCCTTTTTCTCCAGAAACCCCACACACAAGCAGTCTGTACAGAGCCATTTGTCAAGACCCTGGGTTGTTACAAGAGGTTTACTCCTCTGTAAAGTCTCCAGAATTGTTATTATGTAAAGATTTTGTATTCTAAGAAAAGATGGAATTACTAATTTAATACAATCAACCTATTCTTCTAACATCAAAACAAGAGTATATGTAACATAACACAGAACATCATCAATTTGGAATGAGAGTTTGCCAGAAAAAAACATTATTTTACCAATATTTCTTGTAATTATAGATGTCTAAAATGACAATATTGAAGTAAACCATCAGTCATAACCTTTAACAGATAGTTAGGAAATAAAACTTAAAAACTCTAGTTTTATCCTTTAGTTACTAGTTTCCGGGAGTTTTATACTCCATTGCAATTTTACTTTTCTGGATAAATATTCTTTCCTGTTCTTAATAAGTCCAGTTATAATCAGTGAGAAACAGAAGAATTGATACTGTTAGTTCTAAAAATATCTCACCCTCATTCTCCTTGACACCGTGTGTGTGCCTGTGTGTGTGTGTGTGTGTGTGTGTGTGTGTGAGAGAGAGAGAGAGAGAGAGAGAGAGAGAGAGAGAGAGAGAGATGTCTGTCTGTGTCTGTGGTCTTGAACAGAGACACTCTTGCATGTTTGGGAACACACACTTGTGTATGTAAATTGCAGCAGTCACATTTCAGTATTGTTCATCAGACGCATCATTAACTCTTGCTTTCAGAGATTGTCTCATTGTTCTGAGGCTCAAAAACTTGAGTAGACTACCTGATAACTGAACCTTAGGAATGCACTTTTCTCTGCCTCCCTATTCTACCGTCATGCTTGCTTATTTTCCTTTGGATTCTGCCCATCAAATTCAAGTTCTCAAGATCACAAGGTAAGCACTTTGTCAACTGTTTTTTCTCCTCTGGTTAACAATGCCATTGCTGCTGTGAATGGACGGGCTGAGTATCCAGTG
Source organism: Phodopus roborovskii (assembly GCF_943737965.1). Lineage (NCBI taxonomy): Eukaryota > Metazoa > Chordata > Mammalia > Rodentia > Cricetidae > Phodopus > Phodopus roborovskii. Next base: position 1,133,330 of record NW_026126585.1, on the reverse strand, counting down.
TTAATTAATCAACCTCAAGTTTTTATTCATAGCCCAGATTCCTTCTATGTTTCTGTCCTCCCACATTCTCTCAAAGCCTCTGGATTTCTTCCCAGGTGAAGGCTGCATAGCATGAGAACTTGAGTCTCTCTCAGTGTAAGATTTCAGGCACTGAGCGTCTTTTACTGTGCTCAATCCTCAGTGGTTGCCTTGGATGTTCCATACAGCACCCTGGAGCACGGCTGGAGTGTGTGGCCACTTCCAGAACACAGGTAGCACCAGAGGATGAAGTTGAGCTTTTTTTGGGTGGAAGGAGGAAAGTGTTTATTTTTATTTTTAATCTAATTTTCCATTTTTTATTTTACAATTTTATTCATTTTACATGACAACAACTGTTCCCCCTCCCTCCCTTCCTCCTACTCTTTCCACTTCCTCCCCATCCCCTCCACTTCTCAGAAAGGGTAAGGTCACCCATGGAAAGTCATCAAAGCTATGCACATCAGGTTGAGTCAGGATCAAGTTCCTTCAAGGTTGAGCAAGGCATCCCAACACAGGGAATGGGCTCCAAAAAGCCAGCTCATGCACAAGGGATAGATCCTGATCCCACTGCCAGAGGCCCTACAAACAGATCAAGCCACACAATCTATCATCCAAATTTGCAGGTCCTAGTTTGGCTCATGCTGGCTCCCTAGATGTTGGTCAAGTGCCCATGAGCTCCCATGAGCTCAGGTCAGCTGTCTCTGTGAAAGCATAAAGTTCTGAGTATAGATACACATCCCCCATGTTGGAATCAGGATGAAGTTTCATGCATACCTGTAAGCATCCAACTTGAGGTGTCCAGAGGAAATAAAACACAGTCATTGGGATACTGGGTCACTGGAATAGCTGTCCAACTAGCCTAACCCAATTGTGGAGAGTTCCAGGTCCAGTGAGAGATCTTGTCTCAAGAGAATAAGGAAAAAAAGTGATAAAGCAGGACATACAGTGTCCTCCTTTGTTCTCTGCATGTGCATCTGCACAAACATACATACTCACATGCATCACTCACAACACAAATATGAACACAAAGAAGCAGAAGGGTAGTGGCAAGATGAACATTCATTTCACATGTTCAGTCTTTTTCTTGAAAATGATATTTAATTCACTTACTTTTTCCTTTTTTCCCTAGACATTCACCACTGAGAAGATGTGTTTCTCTAAAGAAACACAAATGCTGCTGGCAATCAGCCTCCACCACACTCAGATCTTTTCCAGCTATCTGCTCCATGGCTGTAGACCAGTGGTTCTCAACCTGTGGGTGTGAACACTGTGGGTAGAATTTCTTAGGGTCATATAAGATATCCTTCATATTAGATATATCCTTCATACCAGATATTTCCATTGTGATTCCTAAGAGAAGAAAATTACAGTTATTACATAGTAACAAAAATAATTTTATTGTTGGCCATCACCACAACATGAGGTACTGTATGAAAGAGGTGCAACAACATTAGAAAAGTTGAGAACCTTTCTCTAGATAGCACCTTTAACTCTTCAATTCATTTATCTCCTCAATAAACAAAGGCTGCCACTGATGGACAAGTCATAAGACTCTTTCTGGTACAACAGAATTATATCATACAATGACCACTTGGACCCAAATAGATAGAAAACTTCCTTCCAAGATATGAAATTTCAAATGTCAACTACAAAGTTAATGTAATGGCCTGTGAATTGCTTCTAACAGGCTCATGGATTTGAACATTTGTTACCCAGTTCATGGTGCTGTCTGAAAAGTTTTGAATCTTTGGGAGGTGAAGTCTTGCTGGTAAAAACAGAATGCTAGCAGAATGGAATAGGAATTGTATATTCTGGCACTAATTCATGTCCTGTCTCTGCTTTTGGTCCCCATAGATATGAGCAAGCAACCTTGACAGTATTAACCACTCTTAGCATATCTTCTCCAGCATGATGGAATTTGTGCTGTTTACAGATAAAAAGTCATCATTGCTGCAAAGCATAAATGCAATTCAGCGTGGGCAAAGATGCAAATTAGTAAGGGCATTTTAATAAACAGTACAGAGTACCTCTCAGAAAATTCAAATTGGTGGGGGAGATGCTTCAGTAGTCTCAGAGCTGGCTACTCGAGCATGAGGATCTTGGTTGAATCCCTAGAGCGCATAGAAAACAGGATGCAGAGCCTGTATCTGTAGTCTCTGAATTCTAACAGTGAAGTGAGGGGCAGCTACAAGAGAATGCCTGGTAAGATTATTGAATGCTTCTCTGTTGTGGCAGGTAACATAGCACTTTCCAGTACTATGAGATCTAGTCCTCAGAGAGAATTGGTTTCCATGTCAGGTATAGCTTAATTACACTGTGTCTCAGGTTAGAAGTGTGTGATGTCTTGCACAATGGGGTCTTATTTGCAATTCTGGAAGTAACAAAGCACAACAGCAATAGCATATATTGTACTGGCTGCTCTTAGAAGCCTCCAACCAACAATTTTAAAGGTGGTTTCTTATGACTGCTACTGAGGTTCCTGTGGGATTAACTATCTTCTCATGGGGACCATTAACATTCCTAGTGATGTAATTTGATTTAAACTATGTGTGTCTACACACGTATGTATAACAAATACATATGCAAATATGCACTATATGTAATTTAAGATTAACATTAAGTTAAAAATTCTCCATGGATTTTTCAAGCATCTTTACTGTTATTCATTCCTCTCTTTCCTTCTCCTGTTGTATTGACTTCTCTCTCCCACCCCAGTTAAAATTCTTTTGTTTTCTCCTTTACCCACATACCACAGGTGCCCTGTTTTGTGTTCCTAGACCTTATTATCCTGTCCTCACCTATGTACATTTGCTGAACGTAATATATTCACATTTACAGGTTTGGAGCTAGAACCAGCAAATAAGAGAGAACATGTGTGTGATATTTGTCCTCCTCAGTCAGGGTTACCTCCCTCAGTATAATGATTTTCAGGATGCTCTAGTTCCCTGTAAAGTTGGATTTCATTTTTATTTAAAGTTCAATACTATTATGTAATTTGCATGGGCCATGTTTTCACTACTTGAAGTCCATTAGGTTAAAGACATTCCAGTTGTTTCCATTTCCTAACTATTGGGAATAGTGCCTCAGTGAACATGGCTGAGAAACTTTATGTGGGGTTAGATGTGGAATCCTTTGAGTATATGTTGAGCAGTAGTATCAATGGGTCATATGGTAGATTTTATTTTAACCTTTGAGAATTCTCCACAGTGATTTCCAGAACATTCCAATACGAAAATACTATGAGAGTTCCCTTTCTGTGGAGATCCATGGATCTCTCTCTTAGGAAACTCCTTGCTTTCTAGCTTCTCTGGGGTTATATACTGTAGGCTTGTTATCCTTTGTTGTATGTCTGATATCCACATATGAGTGAATACATATAGTATTTGTCTTTCTGGGTCATCCATAGCACTCTGATCTTGCAGGTATACAAATTTTTAGAATTGCAAGGACATGAGAGATGATACTAAGGAACCAACAACCCACTGAGTCTAGTAAATATGTCACCATGTTTTATTACCTTCAAAAAGGTTCAGAAATTCCATCCCATGAAGTTGTGACAGAGCCCTCATGATGTTGGGAGTGCCAGGGCCATAGGTCATTGCTGTAGAAAGCTGCAGACACAAAGTAGAGCTTGCCTAAGAGGGTTGTACTGTCCAATCCTACTAGAAGTCAGATGATGCCACAACAAGCCTCACATGCTGGACATGGAATTTCAAGGTATATTTAATTGGTAATTATACCCCCAGAGTATTGTGTTCCAAAGGAGAATGTATTTGATTTTGTTTGCTTGTTTTTAATCATAGGCTCATGTTTAAGAAACTTCTTGCAATTTTAGAAGGAATTTGAGATTTTGTCCAATGTCAGAATCATTAGCATTTGGAGGATGCTTACAGAAGAACATTTGCTTCCTAATATGAGAGGTCAATGAGATTTAAAGACCAAGCGTGGAATGTATTATGTTTGGGAGTCAAGATATTAAGAGCACAAGGCTGTGATGGTTAATGTTTTGTGCTAATGTTACTGGATATAAAATCCCTAGAAGACTAGAAGGGAGGCTAGAAACAGGCCCATGCTCACTTGCTACTGTGGGTGGAGGCAAAGATAACACCAGTATACAGATACTGAGACTGACAATTAATAAATGGGACCTCCTGAAACTGAGAAGCTTATATAAGGCAAAGAACATAGTCAGCAAGACAAAAGAGAAGCCCACAGAATGAGAAAAGATCTTCACCAACCCCACATGTGACAGAGGACTGATTTCCAAAATATATGAAGAACTCAAGAAGCTAGTCACCAAAACACCAAATAATCCAATTTTAAAAATGGGAGAATTCTCAAGAGAGGAATCTGAAGAGGCTGAAAGTTACTTAAGAAAGTAATCAACATACTTAGCCATCAGAGAAATGCAATTCAAAACAACGCTGAGATATCTTTTTACTCCTGTCAGAATGGCTAGAATCAATAACAGTTATGCTGGAAAGGATGTGGCGAAAGGGGAACACTTCCCCACTGCTTGTGGGAGTGAAAACTCATAAAGCAACTTTGAAAATCAGTATAATGATTCCTCTAAGAAGTGAGAATCAAGGTCCAGCAATTCCACTCCATATACACAAAAGATGTACATTCATACAACAAGGACATCTGTTCAACAATGTTAGCAGCATTATTTGTAATAGCCAAAACCTGGCAGCAACCTATATGCCCCTTAGCAGATGAACAGATAGAGAAAATGTGGTACATTTACACAATGGAGTACTACTCAGTGTGGGGGGGGGCAGTAAAATCTTGAAATTTGCAGGCAAGTGGATGGAACTAGAAGAAACCATGCTGAACGAGGTATCCCAGTCACAAAAAGATGAACATGGTATGGAATTACTCATATATGGATTTTAGATATAGAGCAAAGGATCACCAGCCTACAATTCATACCACCAGAGAAATTAGGAAGCAAGGAAGAACCTAAGAGAGACATACATGGTCCCCCAGATAGGGGAAAAGGACAAGATCTCCTGATCAAATTGGGAGCATACAGAGAGGGGAGAGAGAGTTAGGGGAAAGAGGAGGGTAGAGGAGGGCATGAGGGAGCAGGAAGATTGAGTCAGGGAAGAATAGAGGAGAACAAGTAAAGAGATGCCTTAATAGAGGGAACCATTACAGGTTTAAAGAGAAATTTTTGCACTAAGGAAATGTCCAGAGATCTATAAGAATGATCCCATCAAACAATCTAAGCAATAGTGGAGAGGCTACCTTAAATGTCCTTCCCCAATAATGAGAGAGTTGACTACCTTACATGCCATCCTAGAGCCTTCATCCAGTAGCTGTTGGAAGCAGAAGAAGACACCCACAACTAACTACTGAGCCAAACTCCTGGAATCCAGTTGCAGAGAGAGAGGAGTTATGATCAAAAGGGGTCAAGACCAGGCTGGACAAACCCACAGAAACAGCTGACGTCAACAAGTGAGAGCTCGTGGACCCCAGTCTGATAGCTGGGAAACCAGCATAAAACTGACCCAGACTCCCTGAATGTGGGTGTCAGTTAGGAGGCATGGGCAGTCTATGGGGCCTCTGATATAGAACACTGTGTATCCCTAGTGGACTAGTGGACCATTTAACATAGAGGAATACTCTCTCAGCCTAGACACACAGTGACTGGGTATGGGTGAGGGGGCTAGGTCCTGCTCCAAATGATGTGACAGCCTTTGAAGATCCCCTATGGAAGGCCTCACACTCCCTGGGGAGCAGAAATGGGATGGGAAAGGGGTCCATGGAGGACAGGGGAACAGGGGAGGGGGAGGGAACTGGGTTTGACATGTAAAACAAGAATCCCTAGGAGAAATAACTCTGAGTCTGTCTATGATACTTCACATATGAGACAACATCTACCATGAATGTGTGGAGCATCATTCCATAGGCTGGCATCCTGAAGCGAATAAAAAGGAAAAAGAGAAGAAATTCAGCCACTATTGCAGCTTCAGCACTGTAAACACATTATTGCCAGTTGTATCCCTCCTTCAGTGTTTCTTCCTCACTTTTGAAACTATGATCTGCCAAACAAGAAATCAATGTAAAGCCTTCCTCAAGTTGTTTGTGCCAGGTATTTTATTAAAAAAATAAATTAACTAATACAATAATTCTAAATTTATATCAATTGGAATCCAATGTCTGAGAGTGTACTTGATGACATTGAGGGTGATAGGGTGTGATGCAGGTATACACAAGAAATATTTTTTAACATTATTGAAACTAAATTTGATATGTGTTTGAAATTAGCAGTGCTCTTGAAGTTAATCACCAAGAATATAAATAAAAATAATAGAATATTAACTACAGAAATGAAAATGGCATACAAATTTAAAGCTAAGGACAAAATTGCAATAATAAAAGAACTCAAGGAAAAATTTAAAATAAAACCAAATTAGAGAACATGTATTGAGAGAGAGAGTGAGAGAGAGAGAGAGAGAGAGAGAGAGAGAGAGAGAGTGACATAGACCAAGTTAATAAATAACTGGAAATAGAGAAAGTAGTAAATCATGAAGTATATTTTTCATTATTGGTAATGTTATTACATTTATTTATCAAAACACAGGCTGGAAGATTACATTTAAAAATGAAAGTTTATAAGATTTGACTACAGAAACCCCACATTAAAAATAAGAACATAAAAATATTAAAAAAAATAAAGGATGCTCAAAATTATTCTATGGAAATAGTAACCAAAACAAGCTGGGTTAGATATTTATATTCAGATGAATTTGATTGTAAGTAAAAAAAAGGTAAATCAGATAAGGAAAGGTAGCATATATTGTGATGGTGGACGTTCTTCTGTATATATGTTTCTCTTATTTGTTGATAAATAAAACACTGATGGGCCAGTAGCCAGGCAGTGAGCGTAGATTGTGGTTATGAGAAGAACAAGGGAGGAGAGAGAGGGAGGCTGTGAGGAGACACCATGCTGCCAAAGTAGTAACATGCCCAATTACAGGTAAGCCACAGCCTTGTAGCAATACATAGATTAATAGAAATGGGTTAATAATTAAGACAGAGCTAGCCAACAAGAAGCCCTACCCATCACCAACAGTTTAATAATTAATATAGCATCTATGTGTCTATTTGGTGCAAAGTGGCTATGGGACCAGGTGGCACAGAATCCTCCATCTTCAATATTGATTAAGATATCGCAAGAGAAAAATAAGTGTAGCAAATATCAACCTGAAGTAAATGAAAACAAGTCCTCAAACTGTGCCAGGAAGAATCAGGAATGCAAGAAGTGGCAGATCATTTGGTGGCATGGGTGATGGAAATAAGCCCTTCCTCACGCTCTTTGCCCCATGCCACCTGCAGCGAGCAGGAGAACTAGCCCGAGGGTCATGAGAGTGACCCTGCCCCTCACCAATGATAACACACAGGAGAGTGATCAGGCCATGCAACTTGCCCGGGCAGCATCCTAGAGCAGATCCAGTTTTCAGGGGGTTCAGGAGAACCAACTATGAGGGCATGAGAGCAGAAGTGAGGGCCTTGCCTCTCACCCCTTGTATGGTGGCATGGCTGAGGGGAACATGTCCCCCATTGCCACCTGTGACAGGCGGGTGAGCTGGCCTCTGTGGCATTAGAGTGGGAGAGTTTTCTCTGGTCCTCTCCTACTGCTACACCTGAGTAAAGCTATCCCTGATAGCATGGATGCGGGCCCAAGGTGTGAGAGCTTGAGGGCTGGCCCTGCTCCTTACTGACTAATGCATTGGGCAAACTAGCAGAGGCATGGCTGGAAAGTTTGTCTTTGTGATAATGTTGAGGAAAAGCTGGGAGGATGACTAACCCAGCAACCACCCAGGCCCACAACCAGGGCTAAGTGATGGCCCAGGCCAACATCCATCTCTTCTATGAGCTGCTGGAGCAAGTGAAGGGGCTAGAATTGTAGGTCTAAAGCTGCGGTCTCCATGACCCAAGGTAACAATAGGTCATCCAAGTGCCCCAGTGAGGGCCCAGTGTCGACTTAGTATAGCATAAGAACCACAAGAATGATTCATTACAATGAACACTTCAAGTAAAAGTGTACGGACTGGAACATGTAATATATGTAATATGTGACTCACTGGGCCACACTACAGCTTCTAAGCCTAGAGTTTTTGTATTATTTTTGTTTTTGCTGTTTCTTTTATTTCTTTCTTTTCTTTTTCTTTTTCTTTTTCTTTTCTTCTTTTTTTCTTTTTTTTTTGCTTTTATTTTAAATTTTATTTTATTTTGGGGGCAGGTTGCCAGGTCAGTGGGCAGATATAAAGGGACTGGAAATGAATAATATCTGGATACACGATGTAAAAGCCACAAAGAATCAATAAAAAGGTAAAAGAAAGAAGTGGCAAATCAAAATTACAATAGACTCTCATTCTAAGACCCTGTGACTGACAATCATGAAAACAATCACACTTGCAACGTTTGATTGCAGACTGTATTACACACTGTTTTGAATGACTGAAACTGTCCCCAGAAGATCAGGCAGAAAGGAGGAATTTCTGTTTTTAACTTCCATTTTGCAGGTAGATCTACTTGGAAGCAGGTAAGCAAGAAAAAGAAAAGAACAGAAAAATCATGAGTTGGAGAGGCAAAAGTAAAATCATGTATGGCTCAAATGCCATGACCTAGGATTAGAAATATTCAAAAGTCGGTATTCAAAAGAAATGCATGAGAAGTTAAAGAGCAAATTCATCCAACTTGAACTCCACACAAACACAGTGAAGGATCTGGAAAGACTTTTGAAAAGACAAGGTTGGAAAAGCAACAGAGAAGAAGAACAGATATCTAAATAATCTAAACAAAAGAGGAGAAAGATTTGTAAACCAAATTTTTATACAAGCATCTATAGAACATGAAATTATACTCTGAGATCGTGGGTTGGAGGCTGAAACTGCAAGAAGCAATTCAGAAAAACAGGCACACTTTGGCTATTCTTGGGGTTTTAGAAAATCAAGAAGTCTTTGTTTAATCAGAAGGTGCTCATGGAGAGTAGAGAGCGCACATGTAGATTATTTTTTGAATACAGGTGATGATTAAAATATCACTCTGCCCAGTATTCAAATGAACTTACTGTCTCTTTGTGGCCTTGGTGGGTTCAGAGGACAATTACTTGATTCTTGGCAGCCCCAAAGGTGTAGGCTTCTAATCCACCAACCCACAAGATTTCTGCCTATCAGATGAGATTTTAGAGGCAAAGATTTTACAATGACACATGGCACTCAGTGCAGAATCAGCTTTTAGGCATATGGTTGTAATTATTACAAAGTATGTATGCCAACTCTTCCCATATTTGGGGCACAATTTTTTTTTATCTTAGATTTCCTGAACACCAAATAAGAAAATGTAAACTTACATGTTTTATTGGAATAATCTAAGTAATAAAACCCATGGGGACGTGCAGATAATTCATTGGGCAAAGTATCATGTAAGCATGATCATCTCAGTTTAGACCTATGCTATCCCTGTAAAAAAAAGGCCGGAGTGACTGTGTAAATCTATAATCTCAGTGTTGGGGATACAGAGACAGAAAGATCCTTGGAACTTGCTGCCCAGTCAGTCTAAATGAAGCTTCAGGTTCAACAAAATTAAATGACGTGCAGAAGAGACTGATGAAGACAGCAAATATTGACTTTTGGCCTTCACACATTAGTTCACATTCACCCATACTTGAAGCAGCTATGGAAATAAACATGGACAAACACAAACACTCATGCAAATCAGCATTTTAGTAAATGTGCAACTTTTTTTTAATCCCTCCCCCCCCTTGGGGAAGTAGGCGATTTCTTCTATCTCTATTTGCAAGGAAGGATGTGGTGTTCACAAAAATAGTCTGTAATAACATTCACATCACAGACAACTTGTAGACTCAAGAAACCCCAATTACCCCTATATAAGCACTTGTATAAAACATCTGTGGGCCTGTGATACGGTTTAGTGTGTAAACAGGCTTACTGTCATGCTTGACTATCTGATATCCATCACCAGGATGCATGTGGTAGAAGGAGACAACAGACTTCTGCAAATTGTCCTATGACTTCCAGACATGGTCACACACACACACACACTCACACACACACACACACACACACACGTTGTAATTAAATCTTTCATCTATGAAGAAATGTGATACTCTAATTAAGCCCTGTACTAACTTCCACGTGGGCTGATGGGCTGTGTATTTCCCTTTTTTTCCTTTGACCCCATTCCTTACTTTATTTGAGGAGCTATGGGAAAACAGACTAATACAATGTATGAACCCCCAAATATCAAATTTCAATCTGGTTTTTAGGCAAAGAAATTCAGTTTCATTAGAATGGAGTTTTCATCAACTGGTATGAATTTCTGCTATGATCCCTGATACCCAGAGGGCTTCGTATTCCTACTGTTTCATCGTTGATTCTAGATACATGGACAAGCACCTTCAGACACAGACATTTTCAGTACAAGCTAAATAGAAATCGCTCCTTTGTTCCCCTAAGGCTGTCAAAGCATATTGAATGAAATACTTTGAAATACAACCATTTCCTTGAAGATAAACTGGAGAGAATTCCCTTTATCCCACTGTATTTCCTATGGGTATCAAACAATGGTAGATAAGACCTTGTCATTCAAAATTGACTATGTATGTGTATGAGGGAAATATTCATACATTGCTTCTGAAGAAAATAACTGCTTTTCATTCACTTACTCAACTAACATTTTGATGAGTACACATTATATATTCAAACCTTTCAAGATTGCAAAATAATCACCTCAAGAGTCTCTGTGACAGAACTTGTACATTAACAATCAGGTATCCTGCCACACAACTTCTCTAGAAATCCCCAATAATGAATGAAATATGTAGATTATTTTTAAATCACTTGAAAACACATTTTAAAGGCAAGGCTAAAACCAGGATAGTGAAATGCTCTAAATACGTCATCAGAATCACAAATTTGTATAACTCTTTGAACACAACAAGAGCTTCACGTTAAATTGTATGTGTATGCCTGTATTCATGTGTGTGCAGTTGTGGATGTGGAGAGTGCATGTGTCCCTATGCATGCAGAAGGGAGAGGTCAAACCTGGGTTCTATTTCTTAATTAGCTGTCTACGTTGTTTATAGAAAGGGCCTTTCTTTGGGACCTAGTCTCTTCTTAGGTAAGGTGAGCTAGCTAGTAAGTTCCAGAGATCCACTTTCCAATCCTTATATTAAAAGTGTGTGTACCATCATGCCCTCCTTTTGTGTCCTTGTCTGTTTTAAGGATCAAGCTGAGTTATTCATGAGTACACAGCCAAGTATTTTACTGAATGAGCCACTTTGCCAGTCCCCAATTTTTATGTTCTTAACATGACAGGACCCCAAATCCTGCTCCTCTATCATGTGCTCTCCCTTAGCTGACTTCTGCATGTGTGCCTAAAGAAAGGACAAAGAGGCAGTTCTCTGTATCCAAAGAGGCAACTATACTGAGTAGGAATTGATTAGTAACTTTTTCCTTTTACTATGTGTTATGAGTCAGATGGAGATAAGCCGTAGCATTGGGAAGGATGCACCTAGGTTTTATGCAAGATAATATTCGATTTGACACCAGGCTTGAGCATATATGGATTTAGCTAGCCATGAGAACCACGGAACCATTCTGTCATGGACACTGTGGAAACTTAGAAAACTCTATTATAATGTAATGTGTGGAGACTCCATCATAATAGAAGGTAATTGTGAGATGTGGTTTAATGACGGAGAGTGGCATCATCCAAGTGAATGCATGGCCTCAATTCTCTTTTCATCATAACCCAGTGTTTCTCCTAAACACTGGGTTCCTCCATCTAATTTCTGTATTACTCCACATCTCTTCTTAATCTTTCTTTTCTTCCTCTGACTTGTCAGTCTCTGCCCATTTCCTCTAGTGACTTTCCACTCTGTTTCAACTTACTTGCTTTCTCTTTTGATGGTTCTGATAGGGGATGTTTCTGTAGAATGCCGCTCCTTGTGATATGATTTAACTATCTAATATGCAAAAAGTCAATAGATATTGAAACATCACTTTCTCACTCTGCATTTCAACAACTTACATCATCCTTCTACTAAGATGGGTTATAAATAAGAGAATGAGGCTGGGTGGTTTATTAAAGAAGAGTTGAAACAAAGTTCCCCTTCAGAGTCATCTTTACTCAAAGAGTCCCTTGACCATGGCCAGAGAGTATGTAGAGGCACTGCCAGGCCTTGAAGTAGGAAAGCAATTAGGAAAATATCACCTGGTAATACATCATACCAGAGATAACATAATGAGACCTTGAAGAGAGTGAAAACCTTTCAAAAGCCAGAAATGCTCTGATTAGGACAGTCAGAGCCCTGAAGGAGGAGAGACAGCCACAGTGACTGACATGAAAGGAACTGGAAGAAAAATATAGCTTTCACATCACTCGATCAAAGGGAATTTCTGACTTTTAATCATTCCAGACAAAGAGGAGGTTCCATATCATGTGTTTTTACTTCACCTCTGAGATATGCCAAGGGGTACAATTGCTGTGAGCCTAATTGCTCACAGCAGGGGAGCTAATGGTTCCTTCTAGAAACAGAATACAGTTATTTAGAGAATGAAGTAGCTAGAGTAGCTAGAGGCTCTGTGATCTACTGAAGGAGCTGTAGTGACACTGACTAGAAGTCTGGAATAGTCACTTCCTGGGGCTGACCCTTAAGTAGGTTTGGTGCTAACACCTGAACTTCCCCTTCATCATTAACGGAGTCAGGCTCCATCAGCTTTGTGCTCCTGCTGGCTCTAGAACAGCCACTTTCTTCCTTTCTACTCTTTGCATCTCAAACATGGAAATCATCCTCCATAGCTGTTCTTGGTAGGATGTAAATTCCCAACTGGAAATCTCTTCACATGGCTGAATCTCCACAACTCCACGGGCCAGTCTCCACTCCAACCCCAATGCAAACAGGTGTTGACCCCATGTGAACAACTGTTTCCTTATTTAGTACACAAGGCTGGAAATACCAGTGCATACAAATCTTGCTTGCTCCATTTTATTATCCTTTCTGGATGTTGTGGGGGTGGTATCTTTCATGGTCTGCCAATCCTGCTTCCAGACATGTGAGCTTTCATTTATAGCCTAAGCCATATTAGTCTTGTCTTCTGTGCTGGAAAGAGTGTTTTGATTAGGGGGAAATTTCAATAAACACCTCTGAAGCAAAGTCTCAGGTTTTCAAACTTGACTTGTTTCTGGCAATCGAGAGCCCCACAAGAACTCCAGTCTCTTTGTTCGTTTTAGGAAAAAAAAAGTCTGATCTGATTTGTAGGACACTAAAATACTTCCCATTATTTTACAAATATTGCAGGATATTTAGTGTTCAGAGGACCTGCTTTGCTTGTGTGTGTGTAAGTGTTGTTCATGTGTGGAGATTATATATATATACATGGGTGTGTGGGGTGGTGTGGGTATGTATAATCAGTGTGCAAACAAAGATGTTTGGCCCGCAGTCTACTCCATCATTTTTTGTTTTCTAATATGAGGCAAATTCTCTAATTGCCCTGGCATTTGACAAGTGGGCTGTCCTAACTGATCTTGAATAAAACATCGCTTGTGGTATTTGTATTGTGCAGCGTTAACACATTTTTTTTTTTATAGCCAATTGAGCACATAAGAGACACAGCTGATTGAACTGGAGGAAAGAAGACTGGAAGACTGTGACCTTGTCTACATAAGACAGCCATGCTTATTTATTCTAGTCCGATTTCTGTGTTTATGAAATGGTTGAATGTTGTATGACTATTAAGTTCTGCTTTCTGTCCTTAACAATGTTTGATTAACAAAAAGGTTTATGAATAACAAAATTTATTTATGTCAAATATATCATCCAGAATAGCTGCCCACTCAGTTCTTCACTCTACTTATCTATTAACTTATTTTATGAACTCACCCACCCTGAATTTAAGGATGTCAATGGATGGAATATTTCGTGAATCTAGTATTTTCTAATCTCAATTGATTAACAGCCAACTGTGAAGTACTAATGCTTGAGACTTTTCCTGGGGAGAGGTGACCAGATGTCTACTTGAGATAGGACACTGATTGCAGATCAAATAAAAAGCTCACCAATGTCCAACTGAGTAAAACAAAGCATACATTAGTATTACATACAGGAGTTTGGATGTGGAGTTACTTAATAGGAACGCAGATGACTCAAAGGCAGTTGTATCACTGAAAAGCTCACCCCTGCCTGATAATTAACAAAAGCTGCAATCCTGAAGTTTTCCAAAGCTCTACAGGTCAGACTATATTGATGCTACAACTTTGGGGAAGGAAGAATGTTATGAACCTGCTAGGCTTCAGGGATTTACTGAGATTTCTGAATTGTTTATGTTCAGAACCTTAAAGAACCTCTTCATCATGTATTATTTCACTTTAAAGGTGCACACATTTACTGCTGAATGTTATGAATTCAATTCATAAAATTTACAGGAAGTAAACTAATGCCTCCAAGTTAATATAGAGAGCTATAAACATATCTAATTATGCAAGGTAGGGCATGGAAGACAAACAAAATAAACAATTCTACCCCAATGTAGTTGGTGTACCAATGAGTTTCTTGGGGTTACATAGAGGGAAATAGGTGTCTGGAATTACTTTCAGGAACATGGGTGATTCCAAGGCATCTACATCATTGACTGAAGTATCATCCTTAACATGGGTGATGATATATGTACACTGCGTCCTTGACATTCCTTGATCTACTTGTGGACAGCTACAGTGAAGTCACCCTCCCATACCAACACACATGAATCTGTGTACTGACTTTATGAATTTAATAATGTAATGTTGGAAGTGAGCTGCTGCCTTGTAGGTACTGATAGGCAGCCCTATGGGACATGGCTTTGAACTAACAGGCCACTTTGGTGACATGCCTTTTCGCTGGGCTACCATATCCTGTTCCTTAGACCCTCCTCTGCCAGTAGCCTGGAATCAGAAAATCTGGGTGCAAATTCTTGCTGTTAACCTCACTTCCTCTGCCACATGGATTCTCATTGTCTTTGACGATCCTACAGTGTTGTGTATCTCTGTTGCTAGAGCCTGAATTCTTCTGAGGTCTGCCACTAGGCTGTTGCTACTTTGTCTGCTTGTCCATGATAATATCAACCATGTATAAAAACAAAACTCAAAACACAAAAAGCAAAAAATCGCATTCTACACTGATGCAATCCAGTGTCCTTGTGAAAAAAATGCCCCACCCTAAATGTGTGAATCAACTTGTGTGGGGCCTTGTGAAACTGGTCTCTTCCAGATTCCTAGTATTTTGTGAGTTTACTGAGCCTTGTAAATTTCCTTAGCTTTCTGAGTCCTGTGAGTTCCCTCAAGCACCTAGGAGGGAGCGTTTCAATTCACAACAAATAGCTACACAAGAGAAATGAAGTGTTTCATAAAGCAAAGAATATTAAAAGACTATTCACCAAGGCTGTGATTAGTGCTCATATGACTTGTACAAAATGAGTTACTTTGTAGTTGACCAAAATAGTTGAAAATGTTCTCTCCTTAATCAGAACTTGGCTTTTCTGAAAACAAATTTTTGGTTTCTAAAAGTGTTAAATAATGACATTGCACAGTTCAGAAGCTAAAATATGGAAAAATACTGACAGGCCTGTCAGGGTAATTGACAATTTCTAGAGGTATCTTTGCCCTCATGAATCTGGGGTTGGGTATAATCTGCTAAAAGTGTACTGTGTATAAAGGTGTCTTAGTTAGGGCTTCTATTGCTGTGAAGAGACTCCATCACCATGACAGCTCTTATAAAGAAAAACATTTAATTGGGGTGACTTACAATTTCAGAGGTTTAGTCTATTTCCATCATGGAGAGACATAGCAATATGCAGTCAGACATGGATGTGGAGGAATTAAGGGCTCTACATTTTAATTCATAGGCAACAGGAAGTAAACAGTGACACTGGGCATTATTTTATCACAGGAGACCTCAAAGACCACACAAACATTTACACTTTTCCTCCTACCAGATCATATACCCTAATAGTGCCATGCCCTTTGAGGGTCATTTTCTTTCAAACCAACACAAGAGCAAAGAGTTCTGCTAGCACACTATATGAAGGGAGAATGTTCCTTCACATTCCCCAGAAAAGAAATTTACTTAAAGTATTTATTAAATAATTATTGTAATATCTATATGTATGCACATACTATGTATGTGTACTGAAAAATGTTAAACGCTCAGGACCAACACGTTAAGATGTGGAAAGTATGGACAAGGAGCTGGTGTCATTGATATGTAGGATGGAAGTGATTGCTTACGTGTAAGATTCAATTCTCAGGTTGGCCGTTTGCCACAGATATAAATGATAACCAGCTGTAAACAGGAAATGATGCTCACACTTTTATATCTGACTGAGCTTTGAAAAAGAAAAGATCAAAGTTCAAAACTGTAAATACCAAAACGAATGTTTCACATAATCCACATTGTAAAATGCATGTTTAGGATAATTATTCAATTTGGGTTTCAATTTTTTTATTTGTAACAGAGAAAATATGAAGCACATATTCTAAAGTTTCCCTAAAGATAAAAATATATAAAATACTGTATTTATGAAAGACATAGTGAAAAAATTACTTTTTTTACATAGTTTTTATTTATTTTATATAACCAAGTCCATTTAAATGAAAACAAACATTTATAGACAATATTTGGGAATTTGGGCATTGTTCTTTCCAAACTACTTCCTGCTGGTAAGGGGCGCTGTCATGGGGGATTCGAAGAAGATTCAGAATTCCTGGCTGTAGTCTGTAAGGCTGCTTTGTCCAGCTGTTTTGAATGAGGAAGAGAGGGAGGGAAGGAGAGGGAACTGGGATCGACATGTAAAATAATAAATTAAATTAAAAAAAATGCTTTGACTCCAAAATTTAAGTTGAAGGACAAGTTATTGGGGAAAAGGATTTCTATTTTTGTTTCCACAGAAAATGACAAGATGTGGATTCCTTCCAGACTAATGTGGTTTGAAAATTTACTTTTATTTTATTTTATAACTTCATTCCTCCCTTCCTAATCTTGATTTATTTTTATGTGTTTGTGTGAGTTTATATTCGCCACTTAGTTTAAATTATCCACTGAGGCCTGAAAATTTTGTCAGATTATCTGAAACAGGAGTTAAAATAACTGTGAGTTATCTGACAACCTATAGCCTTTTCAACCTCAATATAAGTCTAGGCTCTTTTGTTTAAAACAGTAACTCAAACATATGCATGTGCATATTGTATGACTCCCTCAAAGACATACATACACACTGACTTCATACTTGCTTCTCAATCTGAGCCTTTAAAAGCACACATTATAGAGCTAACTTACTGAAGATTATCTGGATAATTACTGTTCATCAATCCTGACATGAGTTTCTTCTGAAATATTATTTAAAATATTAATTTAAAGTATACTACATTGTTTAACTGGAAATCTACATGATAAATTGAATAAAATTAATTTATTAATTGACTTTAGAGATAACCTCTATATTATTTATTGAGTTATTTAGCACTCACATGCTAGGGAAGAAGTCTTTATTATGTTTCTAAATCATCATTACCTATGATGAGAAGATTTTCACTTAAATTAATAATTAGTGTCACCTGAGCAACAATGTCTTCTGACATTGCTATTATATTGTTGCACACACACACACACAGAGACCTATTGTCTCCTGAAAAGAACCTCTTAGATATATTAAAGGACTTCTTAAGGAGAATTGTATGCATATCATATTATCAAAATAAATATGTAATAAATGAAACAAGTTTACGTGATAAAGAGTAAACATGCTATCAGGACCACAAAAAGCAGCAGGGACTTGAAAACCTCCAACATATCTCAGGATGGAATTCTAAATAGCCCTTGCCTGACAAAAGCTTCAGGAGGCTGTATTACTAGGACTGTGCTATGAACAAGAAAGTTAGCAGGTTGCCAGACTGAGTAGCTTAAGTGTAAAAAGAGACATGAACACTCACACTACTGTCAGGTTCAAGTAACAATACGTCTGCAGGAGAAGTTCTATCACAATGGGGGAATCAAGAGATCGAGTTTCTTAAGAAGCAATACTCCTATTTCATTGACAAGATGATGAGAAATAATTTTATATTGAACATACTTAGGAGAAAGGAATTAGAAAATAGTTATCAAAGTCCAAGTAGAAAACTTCATATTTTCTAGCTGCAGGTGCCTATGATTTTTATCTCTGGAATGCATGCAGGTTGTTGCCATCTTCTTTACACAGCCTATGGAATACTGATTTTTAAATGCATGCCTTGGAAGGTGTAAATAAAGCAGAGGACTTTAACTCAGCTTATGATGAGCAAAGATAACAGCTGTGTACTCAGGCATTTTTGGAATTCTTGCAAATACCATATGATATACGCTTAGTTGACCCCTATTCTCATGACACATAGTGACAGTTTATTCCAATGAGGTAGCAAAGGAAAAGACATCTATCAGAGAAAGAGATTCCCATTGAGAAGATGAGCTAGCAAAAGATGATGTTCAGACTGACACTAGAAGACAGAGCATGGCCAAGTAAGAGATGGCCAAGAACGAAAAGCAGATGACACAATAGCAATACTCCATTTCTCATCTTAGATTGTTTTATTGCTTAACTTACTTGGGGAACACAACTCATATTCTAAGTTTGAAAATATAGTTCAAATAAATTGACCTAGTTGGTGCATTCATGGATATAGGGCAATAAGATAAACTTTAGCCACCTTTGTTGAAAAGTGCATTAGTTTTCAAAAAATAACTTGCACTAACAGAAAACTGCGATAGAATCATCATCTACCATCATTCATCTCTGATTACTGATCATCAACTAATCTTTCCATCATATACCATTCCTTGTCTGCCCATTATCTATCATCTACCAGTCATTTATTCACATCATTTATCATTCATTTTCTCTCCATTACCTATCATCTACCAACCATTATCTATGCATGTATGTATATATCATCTATCTATCTATCTTTACGTCTATCTACCTATATGTGTATATGTGTGTATATAAATGTATATCTTTTTATACATATGTGCATCAATAATCAGACATCTATCATACTTTTTTTACCTATATAGGTCTTGTGAAGACAAGTAATTGTGATGAATTCTTGGAAATAGCTTCTCTGTCAATATAGAAGGCAATATCACACAACAGGCAACCTGGTCTCCAACTTTTACAATCATTCCATCTGTTCTTCTGTAATTTTTCCTGACTCTTTCATGTAGAATTTGTAAAGGAATAAAGACAATACAAACCAAGGGAATTCTGGAAATGGAAAATCTGGGTAAATGATCAGGATATGTAAGGATAACCAACAGAATACAAGAGATGCAATAGATGCAATCCCAGGCATTAAGGATATAATGGAGGAAATAAATTCATCATTGAAAAATGTTAAATCCTACAAATTCTTAACACAAAATATCCATTAAAATATGGGCACCATGAAAAGAACAAACCTAAATATAATAGGGATAGAAGAAGTCTAGCTCAAATACATTCAACAAAAGCGTAGAAGGAAACTTTCCCAACCTATAGAAGGATATGCCTGTGAAAATCCAAAAAGCTTACAAGACAACGAATAGACTGGACTAAAAATAAAATTTCCTCACAACAAAACTGAAAACACAGAATAAGAAAAGAATATTAAGAGATGCAAAGGAAAAAAGGTCAAGTAATGTATAAAGACAGACCTACCATAATTACAACCAACTTCTCAATGGAAACTCAGAAAGCCAGAAGGACCTGAATAGACAGCATGCAGACAAGAAGAGACCAAGGGTTCTAACCCAGACTACAAAGCTTCCAATTAACATAGGTGGAGAAAACAAGATATTCCATGACAAAAACAGATTAAAAAAAATACCTATACCCAAATCCAGCCCTACAGAAGTACTGGAAGGAAAATTCTAACCCAACGATATTAGCTACACCCACAAAAATGCAGTCAATAGTTAATCCTATACCAGCAAAACACAAAGAAGGGAAGCACACACACACAATACCACAACTACCAACAAAACCAAAACAAAAACAAATATACAAAAACCAAATCAATCAAACAAAAACCCCAAGGAATTAACAGTTACTGGTCATTAATACTTTTAATATCAATGGTCTCAATTCACTTATTAAAAGATACAAGCTAACAAAATGGATAAAGAAAACAGGAATCATCCTTTTGTTGCATACAAGAAACACACATCAATTTCAAAGACAAACATTACCTCAGAGTAAATGTTCAGAAAAGAATTTCCACTCAATAGGACCTAAAATACAAACTGGTGATGCTACCCTAATATCTAACAAAGTAAACATCAAACTAAAATTAATCAAAAGAGATGAATAAGGACATTTCCTATTACCACAGGAAAAATATCCATCAATATGAAGTCTCAATTCTGAACATCTATGCCACAAATACAAAAGCAACCATATTTGTAGAAGAAACATTACTGAAGCATAAATCACACATCAAACCCCACACACTAATAATGGGAGACTTCAACACCACACTCTCTCTATTGTACAGGACAGCCAGACAGAAATTTAACAGATAATTAAAAGAACTAACAGATGTTATGAGTCAAATGAACTTAACAGGCATCTATAAAACATTCAACCCAAACATAAAATAATATGGATTGGTCTCCCACCCTCATGGAATCTTCTCTAAAAACAACCAGATACTTGATAGCAAAGCAAATCTCAACAGATTAAAAAAAAATAATAATAATCCTTTGTATCTTATCAGATCACATGACTTAATGTTAGAATTCAATAATTACACTTACTAAAGACAGCCAACAAACTAATGGAAAATGAACAATGTTCAACTGAATCACCACTGAATCAAGAAAGAAATACAGGAACTGATGGAAGCAGAAGCAGACACCCACATCTGAACACCAGCTGAACTCCTGTAATCCAGTTACAGAGAGGGAGGAGTGATGAGCAAAAATGTCAAGACCATGCTGGAGAAACCCACATAATCAGCTGACCTGAACAAGGGGGAGCACATGCACCCCAGTCTGATAGGTGGGAAACCAGCATAGGACTGACCTAGACACCCTGAATGTGGGTGTTATTTAGGCGGACTAGGCAGTCTATGGGGCTTCTAGTAATGGATCAATATTTATCCCTAGTATAAGACTGGATTTTTGGAGTCCATCCCATATAGAGGGATACTTTCTCAGCCTAGACACATTGGGGTGGGCCTAGGCCCTGCCCCAAATGATATGACAGACTTTGAAGATTCCCCAATAAGGCCTTACCCTTCCTTGGGAACAGAAAGGGGATGGAGTGGGATTTGGTGGGGGTGATAGGGAAGGATGGAAGGATGACTGAACTGAGTTTAACATCTAAAACAACCTTGTTTCACATTTAAATTTAAAAAATAAATAACTAAAAGATAGAAATTAAAAACTTCCTAGAATTTAACAAAAATGATGTCACAACATACCCAAACTTATGGGACACTTTGAAAGCAGTGCTATGAAGAAAGTTCATTGCATTGTCTACATAAAGAACAGGGAAAAATTTCACACTAGCTTCTTAATGGTACACCTAAAAGTTCTAGAACAAAAAGAAGAAAACTCACCCAGAAGGAGTAGAAGACAAGAAGTAATCAAATTTAGGGCTGAAGTCAATAATATACAAAGAAAACAATACCAGAAAATCAATGAGACAAAGAGTTGATTTTTTTAAAAGATCAACAAGTTAGACAAACATTTATCTAAGCTAACCAAAAGGCAGAGAGGGAATATCTACATTTATAAAATCAGAAATTAAAAGGGGTACATAAATCAATTAGGTCATACTTCAAAAATCTGTAGTCCACAAAATTGGAAGATTTGAGGAAATGGACAATTTTCTGGTTAGGTAGTACATATCAAATTAAATCAAGACCAAATAAACAATTTAAATAAACCTATAACCCCCTAAGGAAATAGAAGCATACAACAAAAGCCCCCACCCCAACCCAGTGCCAAAGAAAAGTTCAGTGCAGAATTCTACCGGAATTTCAAAGAGGTAATACTAATACTTCTCAAATTTTTCCATATGATAGAAAAAGAAGGATTTTTGCTAAACTCTTTTTATAAGGCTGATGTTAACCTGATACTCAAACACACAAAGACTAAACTATAAAAGAGAATTACAGGCCAATCTCCCTCATGAACATTGATGCAAAAATACTCAGTAAAATCTTTCAAACCAAATCCAAGGACACATTACAAAAATCATCCACTATGTGTCAATGTAATCAACCATATAAACAAACTGAAAGAAAAAAAGCACATGACAATTTCATTAATTGTTGAAAAAGCCTTCAACAAAATCAAACAACTCCTCATGATAAAATTCTGGGAGAGATCAGGGATACATAGAACATACCTAAACATAATAAAGGCAATATACACTAAGCAAACAGCCTACAACAAACTAAATAGAGAGAAACTCAAAGTGATTCAACTAAAATCAGAAACAAGCCAGGACTGTCCACTCTCTCCATAGAGCAATGAAACTGAATTGAAGACCCTTATATTCATCCGGACACCTACAAACATCTGATTTTTGACAAAGAAGCAATAATCATACAATGAAAAAAAGAAATAATCTTCAACATATAGTACTAGCATAACTGGATATCATCACTGGATAGCATAACATGTAGAAAAACGTAAATAGATCCATATCAAACCCTATGCACAAATTTCAAGTCTAAATGTATCAAAGACTTCAACATAAACCCAGTCATGTTGAACCTCATAGAAGAGAAAGTGAGAAGTAACCTTGAATGTAGTTGCACAGGAGACTACTTCCTAAATACAACACCAGTAACATAGACACCGAGAACAATTAGAAAATGGGGTCTTCTGAAACTAAGAAGCTTTTACGAGGCAGAGGACACAGTCAACAAGACAAAACAACTGCCTTCACAGTTGGGAAGTTCCCACAAATGGGAAAAGCTCTTCACAATCCCCACATTTGACAGAGGGATGATGTCCAAAATATACAAAGAACTCAAGAAACTAGACATAAAAATACCAAATAATCCAAGTAAAAAATGGGGTACAGATCTAAACAGAGAATTCTCAACATAAGAATCTCAAATGGCCAAAAGACATTTAATGTCCAACATTCTTAGCCCTCATGGAAATGGAAATCAAAACAACTCTGAGATGCCATCCTATCCCTTTCAGAATGGCTAAGTTCAAAATCTCTATTGAAAGCTTATGCTGGAGAGGATGTGAAGTAAGGGGAGTACAAACTTGTACAGCCACTTTGTAAATCATGTCTCTTTCTCAGAATGTTTGGAATCGATTCACCTCAAGACACAGCAATACTACTCTTGGACATATACTCAAAGGATGCACTCTCATACCATAAGGACATTTGCTCAACTATGTTCATAGCAATATTATTTGTCATAGCCAGAAATTGGAAACAACCCCTTATTGGAAGAATGTGGCTACACACATATTAAGGATGCCTATGTAAAGGTAAGAAAAGAACCTTTTTTTTTTGTTTTTTTCCCCTCACCAACTACCCTGTTAGAAACAGTGTCCCTCCACTGCATGTAATGGGATAGCTATTGTACAAGTCTATGAAAATTCTTCTATTGTCATACACCATCTCACTATAGGAAACTGACATTATGATCACACATAACTGTGTCCAGAATTGCATGGTTTTAGATCAGTCCTCATGCTTGGGCAGAAAACATCCTACCTGGTGACCCATTTCCACAGCTTCACAGTATTTCTTTTATATTTATTCAGTAGTATACATTAATTAATATCGATGGAGCTTTTGTTGGTGTTATTGTTTTAGGGTGTACATTGCTTCAAGTGGTAAACTCATTTTATTGTAGCTT
Source organism: Phodopus roborovskii (assembly GCF_943737965.1). Classification (NCBI taxonomy): domain Eukaryota; kingdom Metazoa; phylum Chordata; class Mammalia; order Rodentia; family Cricetidae; genus Phodopus; species Phodopus roborovskii. The sequence goes on along the minus strand of NW_026126585.1, from coordinate 1,109,396 downwards.
ACACTGGACCTTTATCTTTGGTATTTCTCACAGAGAAGATCCACTGGTAATGTCATCTTAACTACATTACCATCTTTCTAGTCAGTTTTTCTGGAAACAGAGTCTAAATATTTTATTCCTTCAGTGTTTTAACTGCTTGCTCATCTCCATTTAAAATACACTCTGCAGTAACTGTTCTTTCAACTTGACACATACCTAGAAATATTTGGAAAACATAATCCTAACTGAGAACATATCTCCTTGTATATTGACCTATAGGAAAGCCTGTGGCGGGGAATTTTCTTGATTACTGATTGATGTGAGAGGACAAAACTTATTGTGGGTGGTGGCATCCAAAGGTAGGTGGTCCTGAAATGTATAAGAAAGCAGGCTGAGCATGAGAAACAAGAGGCAGTAGGTACTATACTTCCATATTCTCTGCTTCAGTTTCTGCTTCTAGATTCCTGCCTTGAGTGTGTGTTCTGAATTCCTGTAACCATGGAATGTAAAATATTCAGTTCCTCCCAAGTTTCTCAGTGTTTTTTCACCACAACATTTAGCATACTACAACAGTCTATTTCCTCCCAAGTTTCTCAGTGTATTATCACAGCAACAGTAAACAAACTATAATAATCCATTTGCCCTTTGATTGCAAAGCAAATTTACTGTTATTTTTGTTATCTGATAGGTGACCAGTCATCTCTGGATGCTCCCACAGCTTTACACTTTAGAATTCTAAACTGTGGTCCCAAATGTGTCTCACTATGTACCCTCTAATATTTAACCAGTTTCAGGGCCATCCATCTTCATGAATGTGGTTATATAACCAAGACTTCTAATGGATTTGGGAAAATTTAGTCATTATTTCTTCAAGATCCTTATACTTTACCACATACAACACTGAATTTCTAAATGGAACAAGGACATCAACATTACATGTGATACTGTAATAATGAAAGAGAAAAAAAATAGAGCAAACACTTTACTTTATTTGGCACAGGATAGCACTTTCTGAACAGGTCCCAGACAGTACATGCATTATGACCAACAACTGAAAATTTAGACTATTTAAAACCAAAATACTCAAAAACCAAAGACCAAATAACTCAAAAACAAAATGAACCCACAGATTGAAAAAAAAATTGGCTGTGTAGTGACACATCTGTCAAAGGTTAACTATCCAGAATATACAAAGAACTCAAAAACATTAAAGAATCCAACAAAAATGGGGCATAATCCTAAACAGAGCTCTAAAACCATGAAGGTCAAACAACTGAGAAACATGTTTTATATGTTTCATTGTTGCTTCCGCTGTTTGTTTTGCTTGCCTTCAACATCCCTAGCCATTCTAAAAAAGAAAATTAAAAATGATTTAAGATTTCATTTTGCCCCAGTCAGAATGGCTAAGTCTCAAAACAAAGGTGACAAATGCTGGACTGGATGTGCAGAAGGAAGAATACTTTCTTCTTATTCATACTGATTGGAGTGCCTACTGATGAATATGCCATGAAAGTCAGTGTGGAGGATTCCTCAAAAATTTAAAAATAGATCTACCACTTGACCCAACTCTAACACTCTTGAAGACTCCATATTCACATCCTATAGATATGGAGGTACAGATACAAATATGTTATTTTTATTGATGTTCTCTGTTCATGATAGCCAAGAAGTAGAAACAGCCTAGATGTTCATCAACTGACATATGAATAATGAAAATGTGGTATATTGTACAATGGAACATTATTCTCCTATAATAAAAATGAAATTTGCAGATAAATGCATGGAGTCATAAATAACAATTGAATGACAAAATATAGACTCAGAAACACAAGTATCACAGATTATATCTCTCTTATAGATGTTATTTTTGAATTTTCAAATATGTGTTTTACATGTGGGACATTCATATATGCTAGGAAATTACTGAATGAATTGTGATAGAATATACTAATATACAAGGCTAAAAGGGAATAATGGAGTAGAAAGATTTGTGTTGTGTTAGAGGAGTAGTGGGCAATGTATAGGAGGATTCTGGGAAGGGACAAATAACACTAAAGACTTTGGGCATATGGAAACATTCCACTTAAAAATAACACGCTACTATAGAAAATGAGCTAAAATGGAATTGCCCTGTTGTGAAGTAACAATGTCTCAACTAGATACCATAGGTCACCACCCTCAAAAATACCTGTGCCAGTAGTGGGAGACTTCTTTACTAGTTATTTACCAATGAGATCTCATAGACTAGCAAATGTTACACAGATTATTGCAGTTGTATTCATTACCACACAAATTTGATAGTACACAAGATACCACATACCTGAATCACAGAATGTGCAGAAATCAACTTGGAACTGCCCTGGAAGCTTCATCCCTACTGTCTAGATTTCATAGTGTTTGAAGGTAGTATTCATGCTACACGAGAAGAAAAGCCATTATTAATCATACCCACCTATTCATCCTGTGTATTATAATAATGACTGGCCTGGAAAGACATGCTCACTTGTACAATAGTGGCAAAAAACCTTGGGAGTAACCCACCACTTTCTACTTCCATTTAGGTTCTTTTCCACAAGATGTTAGCCATGCCTGGCACCATTATCAGGACAAAATCTGCAGCTATAGGGGTCATAAGCTATAGTGGAAAACCCACTATTATTATTATTATTATAAACACAAATAGTATTAAATAAGCTGATAATAATCTATTGGTATACCCATCATATTGAGTGTCTTTCTACCTTTATTGGAAGATTTCTATTCATGGTAGATGGTCATTACTTGAGATATTCACACTGACCAACTAAAAAGAATGAAGGATTTCTGATTTTTTACCCCTAAGAGGAACTTATATACAACACTCTCTCCTCCTCAGGGATGAACTGAAGCAATGAGAACACATTGTAAGAGCTAGAGAAAATAGAAGACTTCAAAGAAACAGATCCTTTCTGGACACAGCAGGGGAATTAGACATAGAAAATAATACTGTGCAAGCCAATGCTAGAACAAGTCCCAGTATCATTACAGGAGCGGAACACCAAATTCTAAGCCGAGCTGTGTAGTTGTTGAAATTTGTTAGGTTATGAGAGAAAAAAATTAATTTTTTTCTAAGAATGTAGCCTCTGGTAAGTCAACCATGCCCCACTGGAAGGCCACACAGCCAAAAATATATGGGCAACATGAGCATGTTTGTCTTTTTAAAGAGGTCATAAAATTGGGTGATTACCAAGAAATGGATCTGAGAAGTCCTGAGGGACTGGGTGAGTATGAGCAAAGTGCACTGCACAAAACTGTCAAAGAACTAATAACCTTTTATAAGACGGTTTTTACCACCTTCCTTTCCTCTCCTGGGATCCTGTGAACACATGTGGAGAAACGCTCTAAAGCATCTTGCAGACCACTGCTCTCTTCACCTGTCTTCAGGTTTCATTTTCCATTGCTGGAACTGGGGGATTTCAGATACTTTATTTGAACATCCAATGATTCCTTCTTCTCTCTTCAGAAAACTTCACAATTTTTCAATTTGCTTATTTTCAATTTTAAGTCTTACATTTCCACTTATTTGTTTGTGCACAGTTTTTATTTAGTCAGACCCCATTTATTTTTTGTTGATCCTTTGCCATAGTTTCCTTAAGCTTATTGTCACTTGTTTTAGTGCAGTTGTCCCCTTAACCTGCTGCTCCTTGGGGATGATTTTTTTTCAAGTTATTTATTTTTCTATGCACTTACTCCATACATTCTATCTTTCTGCATGCTTGTGAATTAGAATAAATGTTCTGAATATTATATTTTGGAAATTAAAGTCTACAGTTATTTAGTTTTCAGGCTCTGTGTGTTTCCTTTTAAAATTTTGGTTGCATTTATTTACTTGAGTGTATGTGTGTGTGTGGGTATATGTATGTGAGTCGTGTGTGTGCACACACATGTATGTACACACAGACGTATGTGTGCATATGCCCCAGTGCATGCATGGTGGACAGAGTAACTTATAGGAATTGTTCATTCCTGCTACCATGTGGTTTCTGGAGATTGAGCTCAGATCACCAAGCTTCTCAGTAGGAGCTTAACCTCTTGAGATATGTTGTTTACCATGACTTTTTTTTTCCTTTTAGAACTTAAACAATTGGTATGTAAAATTTTCAGACATATCTACCAGAATATATAATCTCTAATATGAGTAGTCATTGATGTTTCCATGTCACTGTTCCTGCATTCAGTCAGGAATTTAAAAAAAAAAAAAAACTCTCTGTCCTTTTAATCTCTTCTCACTTGAAAATCTGATACACTCCATTAGGTCTATGAATTTTTGACATATGTGCCTTACATGAACTCATAAAGAGCACTGAATAGCAGTCAAAACACACAGTACCTTATTTTGGGAAGACACGTGATGTGTGTCACGCTTCTTATGGCTGCTGGCAGCAAAGCTGGGGATGAGGAAGAATAATCACCACCTTTTTTTCAGGACTATTTAATGCTTCTAAATGCATATGGGTGCTAAGTTCCTCACAACAAAATATTATATCATATGCATTTAACTTCCAAATACACATCTGTTCCTTAAAATATATTTAGACCATGTATAGTTACTAATATAATGCAAATGCCATGAAAATAGCCATTTGATATATGACTGAATGGAACAATGACACATAACATCTCCCTGCACTTTCAGTCGAGTGATAATTGTGTTCTCTCTCTCTTCCCCCCCCCACAGTTTGTTGATAAGTAGATAAGAAAGCTGTAGATAGAGAATCTGTAGACAGAGACACTCTACATAGGGAATCAGTAGACAGGAACTGTAGATAGAGAAGGTGTACACAGAGGCTCAGCAAATAGAGGACCTGAAGAAAGAGAAACTCTAGACAAAGAGACTGTAGAGAGAGTAAATTTAGACAGATAAGTTGTACACAGAGGGTCAGTAACAGGAGACCTGTAGAGAGAGTAATTGTAGACAGAGAACCTATAGAAAAAGAATCTCTAGACAGAGAACCTATACAAAGACAGCTTGTAGTCAGAGAAACTTAAAGAACCTGCAGAGACAGCTGTATAGATGTTGAAGTTCTGGAGTCCATCAAAATATTTTTATTTTTTTTAGTGATTTATTTTCTGTATGCACATCTGTACCATACATTTATTATCCATGCAGACAACAGATGAGAAGCAGATCTGTATCTGCCTTGAATGAAAACCACAGCCATTGGAAGAGCAGCCAGTGCTGTGTGCTGAGCCATCTCTCTAGACCCCAAATACATCATTTTCCTGGCCAAGAGTTCCCCTGGATATTTTACAATTGTATTTGATTCCAGAGTTCTAAAATAGCTGCATTAGACAGTCCCTGTCAAATCGCTAACTATTCTATGACAAACAGATCCTTAAGGATCCTATCTTTACCTTCAGTGACCTATTTTTCCATCTGTTTAAAGTACTCATCAGGGATTCGATAGAACTGAAGGTTGTCAAAATATCTTAAAAGAGCAAGAAGAAGCATTTATTCATTGAATATTTTAAAGACAAATGCCACCCAAATTTTCTCTGCCTATAAAAACTGGCACCTGTTTTAATAAACAAAGTGGAAGTTTAAAACAGCAAGCTATTAGTCCATTCCTCACAGGAAATAATTATGGTTTAGTAAAAAATAAAATGAAAATTTATTGATTGTTTTAAAAAGCCCAGTGTGTTCAGAAATTTTGCAAATTATAGCAATTAAACAGTTGATAATTGTTTTTATGTATGATGACACAAGAATGCCTCACGGTGAATTGACATACATGTAACTCAGAATACACCTTCAATAACTGTATGAGTGAATATATGCAAGGGAAAGAAAATAATGGATCAGCTCTGTAGTCTATTATTAAATCAATTCATGGAAACGTGCCAGTAGGACTCTGATTAATTTTAGAATTACATACTTATGACATATATAGGACTGTCAATGCTGAATGCTCATAATTAATTTCAGTTTTAAAAATTTAAGAATTTATTTTATTTTTGTTTATGTGTATGGGTGTGTCTCTGTGCATTTGAGAGATGGGGAGAGAGAGTATGTGTGTTCACACAGATATACACAGGGCTCACAGATACTAGTGGAGAGCATCACATCTCTGGGGCTGGAGTTACAAGTGGTTGTGAATCATGCAACATAGTAACTTGGAACCAAACTCAAATCTTCCTGATGGGCAGCAAGTGCTCTTAACCACTGGCCTCCTTCAATATTTTAGTTAGTTTGTTTTGATTTGTTGTAAGAGAAGGCTGCACTGTGTAGTCCTAGGTAGTATGGAACTCACCATTTAGTCCAGGCTGAGCTCAGACTGAAAACAATATCCCTCCTCTGCCTTCCAAACTAGCCTATCAGGGCTAGTTTTCCCATATATTTATAATGCAGTTAATGTTCCTTGTTTGGTGGTACAATTCTACCTCTCAGATGAGTTCAGATGTCTACAGTTATTGAACTTCTCTATAAATAGTCTATTTACTCTTCCACAATTTCCCGCGAACAAGTAACACATAACTTTTAAAATGGAGAAGGTACCACTCTTTCTTTGTGGTCTTGTTTTTCTTTCTCTCCTTCCCTTTTTGTCCCCATCTGTCCTCAATATCTGTATCTCTCTCTCTTTCTCTCTCTCTCTCTCTCTCTCTCTCTCTCTGTGTGTATGTATGTGTGTGTGAGCATATGCCAGAGATAAACCTCAAGAGAATCCTACCTTGATTTTTACACAGGTTCACCCACAGGCCTGACTCCTGATGACTCCTCCAGCTGATCAGAGCTCTTAATATAAGGGACCATTTCCAAGACAGGTTCTTTTGGTTCTAATTCTCTGGCTATAACTCAGACCCTCCTGTTTGTACTAAAAGCAATTTATCAATTTAGCAGCCTCCCCATACAATACCACATCTGTATAATGAAAGGCCATGCCAGTACTAAACAGCACATGTTTAAGGGTTGGCCACTGGGTGTAACTTAAGAATGAACATTCCTGAAAATTGTGTGATTGCAGCGTTAAATAAAGGCATTTAACAAAAGGAAAATATTACTCAATCATATGTTTATGTCTTCCTCATGCTAAGAAATGGGTTGATTTTCTAAATAAGATTTGTATTTCATCATATAATTGTATTTTCTCTTCTTTCAATTATTTGTATAAACACGAGGGTTTTTTTGTTTTGTTTTGTTTATAAGCAAAATTTTGACCATTGGTATAAAAGAAATGGAAATTAATGTCCAATATGAAAGGCAAGATGTAAAATATGAAAATTATTCAATGTAAAGGACTCAAAATGCACCCTGAAAAGCAAAACATATAGCATATTTAGTTTAAATGGTGTATTGATTTTTTTCAGAGTGCTTATTACAAGCCATATTTCAAGAACTATAAGGGTCATAGAATATATAGATATAAATGAAAGGGTATATTACATTAATTAGGCTCAACATGAAAGGAAGAGGCATTTGAAACTACAGGGACACAGGCTGCCCTCAGGCAACGAGTATCCAGTTCAGTAAACACAAAATAAAACAACAAGGAATTTGCAAAGTTGCTGAGAAAGACCAAGGAGGCCTAACAATCAGGTCTATGGTTGTCATGATAAAATTCTGGAACTAATAGATCCTGACACAGAAAGAAAATAAGATAATCATGGGAAGAGGATTTTTTTTTTTTTAAAGAATGGAGGGAAGTCAGTTAGTTACAGCATTTGCGTGCTGTAGAACATGGACCAGAGAGTTCTGAACGCTGGGTCATGTACTCCTACTGGGAGATGGGAGGTAGAAACAGGAGAATCCTCAAATCTCATGGTCTAGCTAGACTAACATGTGTAGGAGTGGACAAGTGCCCTGCATTAAACAAGGAGGAAGGAAAATAAAGACTGACACTTCGGGGTGTTCTCAAACCTCCACAAGCATTGTGTGATGTGCACACACAATCATACAACTTAGTGTGAGCATATGTGTTGTTCACCCCCACACACACACAGAGAGAGAGAGAGAGAGAGAGAAAGAGAGAGATGGAGAGAGGGAGAGAGGGAGAGAGATTTTCTTTAAGTTAATGGAGGTCTTATTCTAGGCAACATGATTATAGCATCACTTAAATACTTTTGTCTTTTATTCTCTAGCATTTTTCCTAATAAGTTTTAAATGACGAGTACTCTACCAAAATACTAAGCTTCATGAGATACTTAAAATGATGCCAATGCCAAGTAGAGATAGTTTGGAAAACCACTGAAAAAGACAATCATTAGTTTTATTTTGATTATTAGCAGCTCTCTATGTAACAGCTTATATATAACTATTAATTTTGTGTATATGTGTGGGTACCTGCAGTTATATCTGTGTCAACCAAGGAAAGAAGATGTCAGGGTCCCCGGAAAAGGAATCATGTATGATTGTGAGCCACCACATAGGAAACACTCACTAAATCTCTGTCATCTACAACAACAGCAAGTCCTCTTAACGATTAAACTATATCTCTAGCTTTCCAAATACATTTTTAAAGTATGGCTTCAGAACAAAAGAGCTGAGCATATTTCTAAAATGTTTAAAACCCTTGACAAAGGTTAATTAATAAACACCAACTTTCATTATTTTCGTCATTATGATTCTTACTATCACATTTTCAAAGCACTTTGATTAATGAAAAAAAAATGTTCACCTCAAGCCATGTCATTCTTCACACAGATTTGATGGCTGCTGTTCTACAAAATAAAAAAAAATAGATGAGTACTATTTTTACTGTTACAGAATAAAGGGCCAAGTGTTTGTTGGATGTATTGAAAATTGAAGTTACATAGCAACTAGCTGAATCCTGGTAAGCAGATAAGATACTAAGGGGAAACAGAAAACTCACTTGAACTATAGAGTCAAATGCAGTAAGTAAAGATCATTCAACAGAGGATGGACTAGTAAAGGTCCTGTTCAATAATTTATGGCTGTACAAAACCCCTGAACAGAATAGAAATTGCTAGTCTCTTTTAAATGAACCACTGCAGCTGAATTACAAAGAATGCTGGAGATATAAAAAACACAAAGGACCACCCACTGTTATGAGAGGACAGAGATGAAGGATAGACCAGAAGTGATGTCTGGACTGTCTGTTCTTCCTTCTTCAGCTATGAATAAAGAAAGTGCTTTTTCTAGGAGAAGGATTGTGCTCTTAGCATCACAGGAATGAGAACAAAGCTCAAAAGGATTAAACACTAAATTACTTCTTGCCAAAGATCTTGGTTATGTGTCCAGACTCCAGTTACATCCAGGAAAAAAAAAACCCAACATGAACTAGGATCTTTCAATGTCCAAATGACCAATTAAAATAATATTCATAAAAATTAAGTTCAAATTCCAAAAAATTGGTCATCCTTGAATAATGAGAAATGGTAGCAAATATTGTGGATGTCTTTGCAGGACAGTCATTACTGGACATCACAAGGTTCAAAGCTGTTATATGATAGATGATTACTTTTCTGCTGCTCCGAGGGATGAAGTTTCCATGTTAACAACTGCTTGATTGCTCATAGTCTATGATCCAGGCATACAGTTTTTTCAGCAATATGATTTTATCATCAAATTCTTGGTGGTAACCAAGATCAATGGTAGTAGGCAGTAATATTTGAGGATCTATGACACCTTTCTGACCAACAACATCTAAAAAATCAACTCATTCCCAACACACACACACACACACACACACACACAGAGAGAGAGAGAGAGAGAGAGAGAGAGAGAGAGAGATGAACATCCATATACAAGCACTTCACTGCTGAAGCATCTCTCCATCACTCTCATTGTTTTTTAATGAACACTTTCATCGAGATTTTATATAGCCAACCTGCAATTCACACACCAAATACTCAGGTAAAAGAATTTACAAGGAGAAGTGTAGTTTTGCCTCTGTCATTTTGAGTGACCGTGGTCAACTTGAGAAGCTGCTTTTCCCTTTCCAAGCCCCCCTTCCCATGTGCCTAAGAAATGAAAAGCTTTCTGCTGCTAAAAATGCTCTTCCTTTGGGCACTGTACACATGGAGTCCAAGATTGAAAACATGGTTTCAATGATCATCCAAGCTCTTACAATAATTCAGCCATGTAGCAATTCAGGCATAAATATTGAGTCAGAAATCCCTGTACCTGGGATCCAAATGCAAAGGGACCTTTGGGACTACCGGCCAGAAACAATACCCAAGGAGATGAGCATATGAGCATCAGATGAATGCATCTTGTGAATCAAAGGGGACAACGACCCTTCCCTGAAACTCATATTATTCTTTTAATGTGAGCCAGACAATCTATTTTTAAATTTCTTCCTGGGAGCAATAAAATATTGTGAGGACATGAAAGTATGTGAGTGTTTATGGCAGTTTTAGACATTTTGCCCAAACTAGAAACAGCCCAGATGTCTATCCACTCATGAAAGCATAAATATTCTGGGTAACAGCAATACTTAAAATACCAGTTCTGTTAAAAGGAACAAGATATTGATTCACACAACAACTTGGATGGCTCCTAAATGCCATTTGTTAAGTGAAAGAAGGCACCCAAAGGTTATGTATTGTAATACTATACTTACATTACAATTCTTGAAAGACAATATGTTAGGAAAAGAAAATGTCTGTGTTTTCAAAGGATGAGGAAGGAGAAAGAAATTTACAGATAGTTTGGATGATAAAAGTGTTTGGGGTGAAGAAGTGTTAGTGACTCCACAGCTGATTTATTTATCTAAATTCCACAAACTGTGTACTATGGAATGCTGTCTCTCTGGTGAGGACTGTTGGTGGCAGTGACTACCACCCAGATACCTGCATAACACCGAGCTCTTTAACCTCCTCACATGTACGGCAACTGGTAAAAGGCTAACAAAGATTAATGGACAGCTGAGTTGCTATAGGAGTGGGTAATGGTTTCACCATTGCTTCTGTAAGTAGTCCTAACTGAACTTGGTGCTGTAGCCATCTTTCTGTTCTTTATACTCCACTCATTAGTCCTTCACCATGTCCTGAAAGCAACCCTAATAAACCATTGCTTCACTAAGGGAGACTTGAGTAGAGTTAGTCCCTTGTTTTGTCATTGTTGCCAGGAAATATTCATGCCCCTACAGGATACCAAATTTCTACTTTATTTTGTCTATGCATTATAAAGCAAAACAAGCATACAGAAGTAATTGTCATCTTTCAAACAGTCAGGACCAGGAAAGAGATTTTAAGCCATTTTTTCACAGGTTGGAGGAGACTAAGTTAGACAGGTTGCAAAAATGCAGTGAAGGGTCAAGTGCCAGCATGAGAATAAGGTTTGTTCTTGTGTTAATCATATCACCAGAAGTAAATTCCCCAGATTATATAAATGCCCTACAGTTATGAGATTGCAGTATAAAGTGAAACTGATGATATGGATAGGTTTCAGCAATTCTTAATAAGACAAAATTACCTCAAAAATTAAAACTAGTAAAATATTAAAAGCTAGTTACTTCTTAATATGCTTTCACTCACTGTCTTTAATGTGTATCTCCTAGTTTGGCTCATATTTTCATCATGTTGTATGCTGTGCTTTGTTTCAGACTCTTCCTCCACACCTCAGTTACACAAAAAGAACTTAAGTACACATTGTGAGAGTTAGCTTAGTAGGAGTTTTTTTCGGTGCATGCCTGAGGACTTGCATTTGGATACCTAGGGCCCACTTTTAAAAAGAAGCACACAACTAAATAAAAAGCTGAGTGGGGCTACATACATCTCTATTGCCAGCATTAGGCAGAGCAGAGACGAGGAGATCACTAGGGTTTGTTTGCTCTCAGGCTAGCTGAAAATGACACACTCTTCAGACCCTGCAAGAGAGCTCGTCTCAAAGGAATAAGACATGTCACAAAGAAGGACACTTGATGACCTCTTCTGGTCTCCACATGTATGCTAGAAAATATATACGCCATGCATATGCATGAATATAATTTATGCATATAAAGATAGGATCCTGGGAGAAGCTTAGTGAAGAGAAGCTATGTTTTCTGTCTCTCTGTCAGGTGTCCTCTAGGAGAGACTTACAGGGCAGTATGGCTAGAGGCAGGCTCACAGGGAGAGGATAGAGCACTTTGATGTCAGCCTACCCCCAGGCCATTTTTTTTTAGACTTCATGAATTCAGATAGTGACTTCAAACTTTTGAACTAGAATTTTAATATTACTGAATCTAATATTAAAACAAAATTTAAAATCTCAAGTATTTTTCCATGCTGCTTAGGATATCTTCATGCAGAACCAAATGCATGTAGGAGAGATAACTTCCACACCACAATGTCAACATGCAAAAGGAGAACCTCTCAGCAGACCGCAGCTCTCTGTTTGTACTCTACATACTATCAGACTAGAAATGGATTTTTGAGGTAAGTCAAAGATTCAGATAATGCATCTCTGCTTACAGTCTCAAGTTGAGCTTAGAGAGAAAAGTGAATCCAAGGTATGCATGATCTTTAAGTCAGAGCTATGCAAGGGAATACACACAGACAACATGTAAAATTTGTTTTCAGAAAAGATGCTCAATTGACTTGTACGGAAATAAGTCTATATATGAGAATAAGTAGAGGAACTGGAGGGGGAAAGCCCAAACTACTAACTGTTTTTTAAAATGGCAGAACTGAATGGCCATTTTGATTATACATTGGATTCACATTCTGGCTTCCTTACATTTTGATGGCATTTTAAAATGTTTACCATGTTTATTTCTTTTTGTACCTTGTGGGGCTTATGTACCAAGGCAGAATATATTTTTTGGAATCAAAGCTTCTCTTCCAGCATGTGAGACCTTGGCATCAATCAAATTGTAAGGCTTAGTGGCAAACATATTGTAGGTACAGTGTGGTGTTCTCAATGGCACATCCAATGAATCTTTCTGCCCCATGCCTTGGCATCAAAAACTAAAAACAATATGTATCACAGGGATCTTGTATAGACATAACTAAATGATGCAGAATATACCAACACTAATGATAAAATAGTGACACTGGTGAATAATATATGAGAAATAAGCATAATTCTGCTTAATTCAATTATTTGGAATCCATTTAGAAGATATTACCACTCTCTGGTGTGAACATAGCACTAGAACATACAGTAGAAATTTCCCAGCAACACTAAAATCAGGTCCAACATTTTTGAATCAAGAAATAATCTATTTCTGTTTCTGGGTTGTACATGCAGGTTGCAGTGTATCCTATCCCACTTTGGACTAGTTATAACGAGCACCTACAGCCAGAATTTCAGTTATAAGAAATTTTTTCAGTAATGCAATTTTCTGATTTAAAAGTCATACAACAATTTGCATAGACAAGGAGCGCTTGCATACAAAAATGAATATAGAGGAATTTTCCCAGCCCTCTGAGATAACTAGTGTGTATTGAGCACAGAATCGCTCAGTTGAATGGAGAGCATTTTCATACTTGAAAGAGCTGAGCTAAGTAACTCTTGCTGCTTTTCATAGTATTTTAACACATGATTTCCTTATCAGCATTTTTCTTTATTTCTAAAGCACTTGAGAAATGAAAACTGTCCATTTAAATTTGCAATGCAATGTGGGCAAGAGTGGCTGTGTACCTATGACAATTTTATCTTAGTACATTTGTCCAGCATATTTATAAGTTCCTGAGTTAGATGGTTCAAGCACTTACTGCTGTTGTGGAAAACTAGTGTTTGGTTTCCAACACCCACATCAGACTGTTCAACTGCCTATTTCAGATTCAAAAGATCTTCTTCCCTCTTTTGGTCTCTCAGGGTACAAGTATATATGTGACTCACAAAAACTTGTGCAGGTATAGACATGATACATACATACATACATACATAGTATTTGTAAGGCAGGATATATGGCCCAATGAGTAAAGTTACTTGCTTCCAGCCTGTGGACCTGGTGACCCTCAGAGTTGATTCCCATGTGATACACATGGTAGAATAGTAGAACTGTCTACAATAAGTTGTCTCCCGACCTCATAAACATGGTATAGTTTGTGTGTATACATGTGAATGAAAATAAATACAATATTATTAGAAATTTTAATTATTTTATAGAAGCTTTGAATATATGGGATATTTTAGTGCAAAGATTATTTTTTTAATGACAACTACTATCTCTAGAAAATTCAAGTTCATGAATAGCTCTAAGCATGCTTATCCCCACTACGTCCAAATGGCTATGAAGAATCTGTAACTGGTGGGGACTATGCCAAGCCTGATGGTCTTTCTATTCATATCTTATATTTTCAGTCAAAGCTATTAACTAAGGCTGTGGTTGGTAAAGTTCTCCTCTTTCAAGCATGAGGACCTGAGTTTGATGACACAAAACCATGTTAAAACACAAAACCGGTAGATAGAGAAATGTCTACATAGTTAAGATTTCTTGCTGTTCTTCCAGAAGGCTTGACTTTGGCTGCTTTCACCCAGGTCAGGTTGCTCATGACTTCCTGTAACTCATTTCTAGAGATTTAGACACCATTTTTTTTTTAGCCTCAGCTAAGACCATCTCATGTGTACATAAATTAAATATTATAAATAAATATATTTAAGACCAGGTGTAGTGGTATATTCTTGCAAGCCCACAACTGGAGAAGTTCATGCATAATTGATAAGGTCTATAAGGAGAAAGAGACACTGCATCAGAAAGCAAGTAGACAGTGTCTAAGAAGCAGTCACTGGGGCTGTCCTATGGCCTTGTTATTCATGCATAAGCACATGTGCATCCACACACATGTGCCCTTATATACATGATTATGCACACACATTGTATGTTGGCTGTTTGACTAGCATATGTCTGCAGTCTTGATTTTTAAGCAGAAGTATATTAATGAGCTGGAACTCAGTTATTTAAATAAACATCATTTCAACTAGTGCCCTTGTCCTTCTTTCTGTAGATGTTTCCATAGTCTTCTGTTCTATACTAAAGTTCTTTCTGTGCAGGTGACCACAGCTGAGAGTCAGTAAGAAGCTAGTGTAGACGTGGGCCATTGGAGAAGAAATATTTCCAAATATATCATGAACAGGAAAAGATCCAACTTCTAGTCTGTTATTTCGCATTAATAAAGAGCATGTCAGCAGGGCTGATTTACAGGAAAATCTTTCCCCTGTAGAACAGAAGTGTGCTTTGCCTGGGATTTTCTTTTCCACTGAGATGTGTGATGGATGTGCTATTCTGATTCACCTGAAACTGAGGAATTCTTTTTAAAATAAATGTTAAAAAAAAAGAGTGCCAGCACTAATGGCACAATAAAATTGACAAGTTGAAAATAAAATGTCAAATGTATAAAAAATTAAAGTTCTCACAGCAACATGAACTCACCATATGGCACATAATGTCTAAATTATGAGGGATTTAACAACTGAAGAAAGCTAAATTATTATTCTGGGAAAATGAGAATAAGAAGATTTGATACAAATTTCAAGACTTCATAATTATGTCTTGCTAAGTAAAATTTTATAATATTTATGGACCATGACTGATGGTTTCATCAACATTAATGAAAGAAGAATTTGTTTTGCTTTTGGATGGACATGGACATGGATGTGTTTCTCCCTCATCTTTTTATGTTTTAGTCTTTAATTATGTTACTGATGTTAAGAGGCATAGGATAATGTTTCTCTCTATGTACAAAATTTTCTAATTATTTCTTTTCTTATGAGTGGAAGATTAAGCAGGATGCATTAGCTCATAAAGGAGCTTGTCACAAAACCTGGTGACCTACACTTTTGTTTTGGGCCCCACACACTAGAAAGAGAGATATGAGTGCTAAGAGTTGTCCACTGACCTCCATATTCTTATGATGGCACTTGCATTTGCATACCAGTCCCTCCCCAAAAAAATAAATGCAATGATTAAGAGGGAGATCATATTTCTGTACTGTAGAGCAAAGCAAAGCCCTAAAGCACTGCATGTTTCTGGTCAGGGTAATACATCTACTTTACGAATGTCTTTTGCTATTTGTTCACACAGGTTATCCCAAAAGGATATGACATAATACAAATCCAAACTGTCTCCATGACTCAGCCAGTCTCCGTTTCTTAATGTATTATGGAAAAAATATGGGAAAAAATTAATGTATTTTATTTATTTTTAAAATTGGGTTAGGAAAATTTGAGGTGTACAAAGACTGAGTGAGGATCATGTGTTTGTTAACATTGACTGTCAATTTGACAGGATTTAGAATCAAGTAGGAAATAAGCTTACAAAAATTAGACCCCAAAGGTTGCAAATTAGGAGAGGTCAATTGTAGACCCTAATGACTTTCAAAGATTGCTAGGATACATTTATCTCTTGCCCACTAGTCAGGTACACAGTGATAAACTGAGTAATTATTTTTTCGAAACTTTACACTGAAATAATCTAAGATAATTATCAGATGGAACTGAGAATTGGCTTTGGTGAAAAAGAAATTTCAGGATGCATAAGTTGATTGTATCCAAAGCTTGCTTACAATTTAGTCATTTTACCCTCTAAGAATTATCCTATGGAAATAATAATGCAGAGGGAAGATATTGTTTTAGAATGAATTTTTCTAACATAAACAGAACAAAACATCAAAAACGTTTGTGGAAAACATCTCTGAGATGATTCTAAAAGGAAAATTGAGTCTTTATCCATTAAGGGAATAGACCCAGCAGAAATTGTACTTTTTACTAATTTTTGAAACTGACAAATTATGGGCAGAAAGTGAAACTTTCCAAAAAGCTTGCTTCAATGTTTTTTAGGGGGGATTCATAAAAATATCCCCAAAATAAGAGAATTCAATTTATAAGGAGAACTAGCTGGACCCTTCATCAAATTTTATGGTGAATACAAATATCCCAAGCCCATACATTCTATACTGATGCAAATAAATCATGAATGGCAGATTGCAAATCAGAAAATTTAAGTAAAGTGGCTCAAATAACTCATGAGTCTGTTTATAATTTGGAGTTATACGCTGTTCTGATAGTACTAATGCATTTTAGAAAACCTCTTAACATAGTTACTGACTGTAAGTATGAAGAAAGTGTTGTATTATATACAGATACTGCTTGGTTTATTCCTGATGAGTCAGAATTAACTTCATTATGTATTCAGTTATAAGAAACAATCATGAATAGGAATCATCCATTATATGTAACACTCATGTGGATCTGTATCCCTCATGTGGATCTGTAAAGCCCTCTAGCACAAGGTGATGAAGAAATTCATCAGTATGGATGTGAAATATGCTGAAGTTCCCAGAATTTCCTTAGAAAAACTCATGTCAATAGCAAATATTTGAAAAAAGATCTTTCCACCACTTACCAACAAACTAAGGCTATTATAAGAAAATTCCATACTTGTTCTTTATTTAACCAAGTTCCACTACCTTCAGGAAGTAACCTAAAGGGTACTCAAAGAATCCATGTGGGGAGTGGAGAGGGAGTTAGGAGAAGGAGAAGGGAAGAAGAGGATAGGGGAGGAAGACATGAGGGACTAGGAAGTTTTGAGTCTGCAGAATAGAGGAGAACAAGAAGAGATAGCTTAATAGAGGGAGTCATTATAGGTTAAAAGAGAAATCTGGCACTACAGTATGGAAATGTCCAGAGATCTACAAGGTTGACCTCAGCTAAGAATCGAAGCAATAGTGGAGAGGCTATTTATTTTAATGTCCTTCCTGATAATGAGAGTGATGGCTAACTTATATGCCATCATAGAGACTTTATTCAGTAGCTGATGGAAGCAGAAGCAGAGACCCCGCAGCTAAGCACTGAATTTCTGGAATCCAGTTGTAGAGAGGGATCTAGCCACTACTTAATAAGATTTGGAGGTCTGTAAACACTGAGAGGAAGTGCTATTGCTGGGCAGAGAAAGGGCCATGAGGCAGGAGGAGATAGAAACTTGCCCTCTTTTCATCTGGGAATTTGGAAAGGGAAGTAGTGGCTGTGTTTTGCT
Organism: Phodopus roborovskii; assembly: GCF_943737965.1. Taxonomy (NCBI): domain Eukaryota; kingdom Metazoa; phylum Chordata; class Mammalia; order Rodentia; family Cricetidae; genus Phodopus; species Phodopus roborovskii. The sequence goes on along the minus strand of NW_026126585.1, from coordinate 1,091,517 downwards.
CCTTTGTCTCTCTGATATTTCATCATTTACTCCTATACCTGACTCTGGGTGTTTTGTTAATAAGACCAGTTAGAACTTGTGCAGCATGAAGTACCATCCCATAAGCTGGAGTCTTGCACTGAATAAAAAGCAGAACGTGATGTGAGTACAACATTCATCTGTCTTCTAGTGATGCAATGCGAAGGGTCTCAAGCATCTGCTGTCATGCTTTCATTCCTTGATAGATGATGCCTTCAAATTGAGCCAAAAAATTTATCCCTTATATTTCTTTTGTCACACATTTTGCTGTAGCAGCAAGGCAAACAATTAATGTTGATAGTAATTATGTTTCCTTACTTCTACAATGTGAATGTCCTACATATTAAGACAAAGATCAACAGGAACTCAACCGCCCTGTTGGGCTGCTTTGTGAGCAGAAAGGAGAGGCTGATGACCAAGATGATACAAGGGATTTTGTAAGGGACAACTCATTCTTCATGTCTGGTATTTTCCTTCTTATCTGAAGCTTGAAAAGTCTCAATATAGAATATGCTCTCATATTTCTATACATCTGATATTTCAGTATAAAAAGAAATTTTATGGAGCCAGAGAGATAATTTGTTGGATAAAGTGCTTGCTATGAAATCCTAAGGACCTGAATTTTGATACTCAACACCCATGTGGAAAAGTCAGACTGTGGTCTTTTTCTGTAACAGCAGAGCCAGGATTGAAGGGAAACACAGACAGGAAGGAGGATTATTGAAGCATGGTGGCCAGCCACAGTCACAGCTTAGGTGAGCTCCAGGAATCCTGAGAGATCCCAAACCATAAGGTACAGAGGTGGCAAGATGACTTAGCTGAATGGTCAGTTGAAACACAAAGCTATAACTTAAAACTAGGATGCACGTGTTGTCCTTTGACTTTCACATGGGCTTCTTAGCATATAAATGTTTGCATACATAATAAATGAACATAATGTTTACAAAATAATACAAACTATGGAGTAGGAAAGAAGAAACTGGAGAAATAATTGAGAAGGCTACTTAATATCAACCTCTGGCCTCTGGACTTCACCAATATTTGATTGCAGCTGCATTCAGGAGCATACATGCCTGTATATACAGATCCATATGCCCATGCACACGCACATGCGCACAGCTGTTGAGTACGCACATCTAACTATGCATCCCTCATCCTATTCCCCCTCCTTATTTTGCTTGCAGTTCTGTCATAGTTCCCTCTGAATAACTCTACCCACCTCCATTCCTTTTTTTACTTCTTCCCCTCGATTCTCCCTTTTGTTCTCATTTCCATGTTGTCCCCTGCCCATCCTTTCTTGTTTTGTTCTGTAGTTTGCAGAACTTATGCAGTGATTTTTTTTGTTACAAATCTAATAGAAGATTGACAATTCAGTTTCATAAAGCTGTGGTGTCTCCCCTTTATTTTAGTTTTTTCTTTCTTCAAAGTCCTGTATTCTTCCTGAATAAAAACAACATTGTAACATAGAACACAGTACATGAAGCTGCAACCATATCTAGTTTTTATACAGGCCTTCCTTTTGGTCTGGGGTTATAGGGACTTTTCTTATGACTGTATTTAACTTTCCAATACATCCCAAATTCTAACAATGGGACTCCTTTGGATCTGTGAAATTTTTCTTGTCACATTTATATTTGAAGCATACCTTATTACTTATTTATTCATGGCCCAATTCTTTTCTGAAGTAAGATGAAATATAAGTCATAAATAATAAAGCTAATGCAACTAAAGTGTTTTTTTAATCAGATATAGAAAAGGACAAATAAAGAATGTGTGTGGCTCCACATGTGGTGAAAACTCTGTAGAGATCCATGTTGTTCCATTTCAGTTCCTCCTCAGAGTGAAGAAATCTGTCCATTAAACACAAATGACTGCATTGTATTCTGCAAGTAGATTGAATACAGTTTGTCCTATGGCAATTCTGATAGGGAGTGCTGCTGATGATAGCAGCACAGTGATAATCTACCATTGACTAAATAAAATTGATTTCCACTTCCTAAATATTTAGTATTTAAACCTTTTTGAAAAAGCATATCAAAATATTCTAGTAAAGTCACTGATGACATGTCTCTCAATGGCAAAATATTAATGTCTTACAGAGATTTTCTAAATTTGTTTTCTTAAAGAAAACAATATTCAATTAACATAAGGTCACCCACTGGTTTTGGTGAAATAATCTAGAAAATACTGCTGTGCAGTTTCATTTTCCAGACAAAAATATTGTGGTAAAGAATTTACCCTAAGAGTTAATCCTACATGGCAACAAGGGTTGATCATAATAAAATTTATATACACATACACACACACACACACACACACACACACACACATACATCTGAATGGTTGAGTTATGAATATATGCATGTGTGGTAATGAATGTCAGTGTTGGTTGTGTGAATGAAGATGTTTAGGTACATGACTTTGTACATATATACGGGTGCCAGAGGATGACATAGAAGGCTCTCTTGATCACTATATAGTGTACAAATATTTTTTTGTTCTTTGAGACTTTCATACACATATACCATGTATTTTGATGATTCAACCCTTTGCTCCCTCTCTAACTTTCCTAGGCTACCCTGTGCCCCTTCACAACTTCATGCCTTATTTTATAACCCACTGAGTCCAGTCAGTTTCTGTGTATATGTGTGTGGTTATGGGGTCCAGAGATTTTGCAGAGAGTGAGAGACTTAGAAAATGCAGACCTAAATGGAATACCTCTATCAAACACTTCTGAGCTCTTTTGCAGTGTCATTTATCACTACTATGAACTAATTAGACATAATTGATAGTGACACCATTAAAAATAACAATGCAACAAAAAGTGATTTATAATCAGATCCCTAGTGAACATTCCCTGGCTGATGTGTTGTTGATGGTATTCTTGTTCCAACTGGCAGTAGGAGGTTCTGGATAAACAAGCCCCCTGATGGTGCTTCTCCTTGTTTTTAGATTGGTCATTGTCTGCATTTTCCTTTGTCATTCACCATTAATCCATACATTGTGTGGCCTTTTCAAACTGTTGCCTGATTCATTATATTATCAAGGCTGTGGAGCTGACATAGAGGTGAAAGAAATTACTTGCTGCTCTCCCAGAGTACCCCTGTTTATTTATTTCTCAGCACCTATCTACACTGGGCTGTCACAATTATCTGATACTCCAGTTCCAGTAGTTTTGACTTCTTCTGACCACTTTGGGAACTTACATACATGGGCATACACTCAAACAGAAAGACACACATTCATTCCCATTAAAAAATTACAAGTAAATTTTGAAAGACATAATTTTTATTTTTATAGACATATCCTCCTCAGAAATATGTAACTGATATCTTTCAATGAAACTACTGGGCCTCAATAGTACCATAACAACAAAATCGAATAGAAATGATAATATAATCATCTAAGAATAGAAAAATTCAGCAGCATGTGAGAAATGAGTAGAATCACTGTATGGTAGAAGCATGGTAGGCACTGTTGTGATTGGACTGGTACTGAGGGTCATGGGCACAGGACTCAAGATACTGCATCTAGGAAAGCAAGACATCCAAATGAGACAATTGCCTGCAGAATATCATCAGAAGCAGCAGAGATATATCTGCACTGCAGAGGAAAATCTTACAAAGTCTACATGGAAATAATAGCATTTGATCATGGTAGTAAAGTATAAGTGGGCCAACTGGAAAAGAGCATAAAATTAAAAGAAAGGATTCCTGGAATCTGAAAGTTATACTGGCTCAGAAAAAAAGAAAAAGAAAAAAACAAAGGCCTGGTATAGACTCATGGGAACATGGATTCTTGAGAAGTAACTAGGTAATGAGGAAACCATAGGCAAAATAAGACGTGTTAAGGAAAATCTTTAGATATAAAATAATCACCTTCCAGCTGGATATACATGCATTAGAATCTGAAATAGAGAGATCATTTAAAAAGTTATTCATCTTAGAGTCTTCATCTAGTAACTGATGGAAGCAGAAGCAGACAGCAACAGCTAAACATTGAGCCAAACACCTGGAATCCAGTTGCAGAGAGGAAAGAGTGATGAGCAAAGAGGTCAGGACCAGGCTGGAGAAACCCACAAAAACTCCTGACCTGAACAAGGGGGAGCTCATGGACCCCAGACTGACAGCTGGGAAAGAGCATAGGACTGACCCAGACTCCCTGAACATGGGTGTCAGTTAGGAGGATTAGGCAGCCTGAGGGGCTTCTGGCAGTGGATTAGTATTTATCACTAGTATACAAATGGACTTTGGGAGCCCATCCTACATAGAGGGATACTTTCTCAGCATAGACATACTGGGGAGGACTTAGGCCCTGTCCCAAATGATATGACAGCTTTCAAAGACTCCCCATGGTAGGCCCCACCCTCCCTGGGGAGCAGAAAGGAGATGTGCTGGGGTTTGGTGGGGGTGATAGGGCAGGATGTGAAGGTGACAGAACTAGGATTGACATTTAAAACAACTTTGTTTCAAATTTAAATTTAAAGAAGGAAGAAAAAAATCTATCACTTCAGCATGTCTCACATAAATTAATTTCATGATGGAAAACAGACACTAATGAATAAAATCCCTGCACACATATTTTCAATTACAGTAGTAATATGATGGAGGGGGCAATGCTTCAGAGAGAGACATTTGGGAATACTACCCAACCAAATAGGAGCTTGAGAAACAAGGGTACAAACTCAGCTCCGGACAGCCTTTTATCTCTAATATTCAGAATATTAATATTAATGGTTTCTGGAACAGAAAGCTAGGGACCAGTCTTCTATCTTGCTGTGCGGAATCTGAATATTGCATGATCTTGAACAAACAGCTTGTTGCTGCCCCATTTTTTTTCTTTTGTCTTAAATGAAAGAAAACCATCAAGCCATCCCATATCGCCCCCCCCCCCAATTCGGTTCATGTTTTGGCTCCAAGTAAAAAGAAACCAAACCAAAATGACAAACAAGCAATTTCCTAGTATATAAACGTGGACAAGTATGTTTCTTGTGTACTGTGTCTTGCTTAGGAAGTACTGATATTTTTTTTTCTACCAAACAGCAAGACTATGTGCTCTGGGATTAACACAGAGGCAATGTATTCTCTGGAACTGTCCTTTGAAGATGTTCTCGGAATGAGAAGATTTATTATGAAACACATCCCTACCACAAGGTGTGTTCTGTCTGTGACCAAGGAAAATTAGGCACAGAATGATTAAAGACTGACAGGATTTGTTAGTGGTGAGGTACCCTCTTTATAGTCAGTGCTTTGATGCTGGGTGATTCCATGAGAACGTTTTAGTGCTTGAGGGACAGGATATTAGATATAATAAAGGAAAGCACTTTCAGCACAGGGAGGCGCTATTTGTCTATGGGATGCTAATTCACCAGCAGTGACAGCTCTGCATTTAGAATGGGGCTCACAGTCCTCAGTATTTTTCTACTTCCCATATTTCTAAACATTTCTCTCAATTTGGAGATATACTTTCAAAACTTTGTTTTATTAGTCTGTCCTTTTACAATTTCATAAAGTTGACTACCATTTCTTTCTATCTTTGAGACCAAAATGGGGACAATATACCTTGCAAGTAAATGGGAGACCAAAACAAAACAGAAGTATCTTGCAGGTCAAAGGTTTTATTTGCAATTAAGACAATTAAGAACACGTTCCTCTTTGTTCCTTGTTAAATCATTTCAAGCTAAGGTTTCTATTGGTAAATGAGAATCAGCCTTTTTCTCAGCCTACACTTAACTTGGGACCCCATTCTCATGACATGTATTCTTATCCTGATCCTTGCCTCTCAATTGTGTTTTCCCAACGATTTGTAACAGCCAGCTCTCTTGCCCATGAGGACACTTTATCTCTACTATAAAAAAAGAAACTCAATAGGTCAGCAAGACCTCTTCTGAAATTGACACAGGATAAGACAACTGTCTGGCCAATCCTGGTTGATGTTCCAAATAAAGCTTACATTAACTGGATTATGGATTTTCCCCTCTCAATTAGCTCCCTCCCACTCTTATCAAATTCCCTACTTCCTATCTGTCCTTTTGTAGATTAATGTCTCTTAGATTTATTTTGTGATCCATTCAACATAACTGGGGATATCTGTATGATCATGGTTGCTGTGGAACAAACGTTGTACACTGTAAATGAGTATTGCTCTTGTTGTTAATAAAACATTGATTGGCTGACAGGTGGGCAGGAAGAGACTGAGCAGTTCGCCTGATACAGAGTGAATTCTGGGAGGAAGAGGAGCAAAGTCAGAGAGACCCAGGCAGTCAATCACCAAATAATCAAGACATATTAGAGTACAGGCAAAGCCACAAGCTGTACAGCAATACATAGATAAATAGAAATGAGCTAATTAAATGTAAGAATTATCTAGTAACAAACCTGAGCATCTATAATTAATATTAAGCCTCTGAGTATTTATTTGAGAGCTGCTGTAAAACAGAAAAATTTTTGCTTACACATGGTTATAACTATTCATAGGATTCTGGTGGGTAAACAACTGAAAGTAATAATTCCCCACTTTCTAAAATATTTCTGTACATAGTAGTTTACCAGTGAGGGTCAGAGTCTTCAATTCACACTTAACCATTGTGAAGAACCCAATGCAGGTATCATAGCTCATGGGACATACTAAATGTAATTCTATATTTTGTCCAGAAATAATTCTGCAACCTAAATCTATCTCTTAATTTCTTTTCAACCCCTTTCACGCATGTTCCCTGAAGCCTAGGGGAAGAACAAATGTATTGTTTAGGACTGAGCATTCAGCCACTGCTTAGCCTCAGCATCTTGGACAGCACTGAGCCTTTGTTTGTCACTGATATTTGCCATAAAGAGAAACTTTCCTGACTCAGGCTGAGGGCAGCAGTTGTCCATGAGTACCAAAACAAGCATTCAATCTCACCCTTTCAATGAGGACTTCAAGAGAGACACAATTGATATGTTTGGGAAGAAATGAACTTCCTTCTTGAATGGCTGGAATTTTGAAGGAAAATAAATATTGGATGAATCACAACTCTATGCTCCAAGCACAGACGTCCTAATTTTATCCACTTTATTTTCCTCAGCACTGGCAAAATGAGTCTGACCAGTTTGGATCAGGAAGTTACCTAGGTCACTAGTGATGTTTACAATACACAGAAATTATTGACTCCAGTGATGGTTTTCTTGTGAAAAAGTAATTGTAAGCATGTTTTTTTCTATGAACTTTGTAAATACTTTTTATATTATTTGGGTATGTTTTTAAATCAGAGCCTCCTGAGGACTGGGGATTTGGCACAGGGTAACCCATCTCAGCTGACCAAACCATATGCAGTTTGCCAGCACTCTAATCCCATCTCTATCCCTTGGATGAGGAAAGCCATTGGTGTATTAAAACTGCTTGCACCCACCAGGAGAGAGAGAGAGAGACCACTGGTATGCACTGGAAGACGAGATGGGTAGACCACAGTTTGAGAACACAGTCAACAAGAGAAAGATCTATATGACACCCCCAGAGTCTAGGAACTGCAAATCATCAAGACTTGAATATCACAACACATAAAATCTTAAGTACAACAAATCCCTAACACAAAAAATCCAGGAAATATGTGACACTGTAAAAAGGCCAAACCTAGGAATAATAGCTGTAGAAGAAGATGAAGAAACCCAACTGAAAGGTACAAAAAAATATAGTCAACAAGATCATAGAAGAAAACTTTCGCAACCTAAAGAAAAACATGACAATGAAAGTACAAGAAGCTTACAAAACACCAAATAGAGTAGACCACAAAAAAGTCGCCTTGCCACATAATAATCAAAACACCAAACATACATAATAAAGAAAGAATATTAAGAGAAGCAAAGGAAAAAGGCCAAGTAACACATAAAGGCAAACCATGCCAACCCATACTACCATACCCAGCAAAGCTTACAATCACTGTAGATGGAGTAACCAAGATATTCCATGGGGGGAAAAAACAAATTTCAATAGTACTTATGAACTAAATGAGCCCTACAGAAAATTCTGGAAGGAAAACTGCAACCTAAGGAAGTCAACATCACCTATAAAAACACAGGCAATAGATAATCCCACTTAACCAACAGCCAAAATAAAAATGGGGGGAAATCCACACACAATACCACCACCACCACCATCAAATCAAAAACAAACAAAACAAGAAATAACAACCAATAGTCATTCATACCCATCAATATTAATTACCTTAACTGGCCTATAAAAATCACAGGCTATTAGAATGGATAAGAAGACAGAATCCATCCTTATGCTGCATATAAGAAACATACCTCAACTTCAAAGACAGACATTATCTCATAGTTAAGGGTTGGGAAAATATTTTTCAATGAAATGGGTACAAGAAACAGGTGTAGCAATCCTAATATCTAACAATTTAGGCTTTAAAATCAATCAAAAAAGATGAAGAAGGCCTTTTTTTATTCAACACAGGAGAAATCCATCAAGATGATGTCTCAATTCTGAATACCTATGTCCCCAAATAAAAAGTAACCCACATTCATAAAAGAAACAATACTGAAATTTAAATTGTATATAAAACTTCACACACTTATAGTGGGAGATTTCTACACCCCACTCTAAACACTAGACAGGATCTCTAGATAGAAACTTAACAAAGAAACCAAGGAACTAACAGAACTCAGACCCAATTGGGTTTACAGATATCTATAGACCATTCCATTCAAACACAAAGAATATACCTTCTTCTCAGGACCTCATGGAACCTTCTCTAAAATTAGCCACATACTCAGCAATATAGCAAACCTCAATAGGTACAAAAAATGGGAATAACCACCTGTATCTTATCAGATCACCACACTTGAAAGTTAGAATTCAACAACACGAATTGCAGAAACCCTACAAACTCAAGGAAATTGAACAATGAGAAATTGAAGACATAAAGAAATAAATTAAAAACATCCTAGAATTCAAGGAGAATGATAACAGAATATACAAACTTATGGGACACATTGAAAGCAGTGTTAAGAGGAAAGATCATAGCACTAAGTGTCCACATGAAGAAACATTAGAGAATTAACAGCACAACTGAAAGCTCTAGAACAATAGGAGGCAAACTCAGCCTGGAGGAGTGGACAGCAGGAAATAATCAAATTGAAGGTTGAAATCATTTAAGTAGAAAGTAGGAAAAGAATACATAGAATCAATATAAAAAGAGTTGGTTCGTTGAGAAAACAACAAGATAGATAAACCTTTATCCATACTAACCAAAAGGCAGAGAGAGAGAACATGAAAATTAACAAGATCAAAAATGAAAACAGGAACATAACAACAGACACTGAGGAAATCCAGAGAACATTCAGGTCATCCTTTGAAAACTTGTACTCCACAAAATTAAAAAAATCAATGGAAACAGACAATTTTTCTATATAGATATCACCTAACAGAATGAAATCAAGAACACATAAGCAACTTAAATAGACCAGTATTCCCTAAAGTCATAAAATTTCTACCACCCAAAAAAGCTCAGGGCCAGATGGCTTCAGTGCAGAATTCTACCAGACATTTAAAGAATGGCTAATATCAACACTCCTCAAAATGTTCCACACAATAGAAGCAGAGGGGTCATTCCCAAACTTTTTATGAGACTATAATTACCTTGGTACCAAGCCACACAAAGACACAACTAAGAAAGAAAACTACAGACCAATATCCCTTATGAACATTGATGAAAAAATACTCAGTAAAACACTGGCAAATCAAGTACAAGAACACATCAGAGAAATCATCCACCATGACCAAGTAGGCTTTATATCAGTAATGGGGGAATCCAGGTATGGTTCAACATATGAAAATCCATCATTGTAATCCACCATATAAACTTTGGGAGCCCATTCCTTTAACCTAGAGGCAGGAGGGAGGGCCTAGTCCCTACTCCAAGTGACTTGACAGATTTTGTTGAATCCTCCTGAAAGGCATCATCCTCCCTATGGAGTGTGTGTGTGTGTGTGGAGAATGGGATGGGAGGGTGTTTGGTGGTCATGGGAGGAGAGAGGGAGGAAGGGATAGGGAACTGGTATAGATATGTAAAATAAAAATAAAATAAAGGACTTGGAATCTTTAAAGTGGGAAATTAAACAAAATACCAGAAAATGGAAAGATTTCTCATGCTCTTGGATAGGTAGGATCAACATAGTAAAAATAGCAGTCTTGCCAATAGCAATCTAAAGATTCAATGTGATCCCCACCCATATCTCAGCACAATTCTTCACAGACCTTGAAAGAATAATACTCAATTTTATATGGAAAAACAAAAGACTCAGAATAGCCCAAACAACCCTGTACAATAAAGGAACTTCAGGAGGCTTCACCATACCTGACTTCAAGGAATATTATAGATCTATCGTCCTGAAAACAGCTTAAGAATGGACAGGAAGACCAATGGAATCAAATTGGAAACCCTGACAATAACCCACATACCTGCAAACACCTGATTTTTGACAAAGAAGCTAAAATTGTACAATGTAAAAAAGAATCTTCAACAAATGGTGTGGATGCTGACTTGTAGAAGACTGCAAATAGATCCAGTGACATTGAACCTCTTAGAAGAAGTGGGAGGTACCCTTGAACTAACTGTTACAGGGAATTGCTTCCTGAACATAACACCAGTAGCAAAGACACTGAGATCAACAATTAATAAATGAGACCTCCTGAAATTGAAAAGCTTCTGTCAGGCAAAGGACATTGTCAACAAGACAAAATGGCAGCTCACAGAATGGGAAAAGATATTCACCAACCCCATTTCTGACAGAGGGCTGATTTCCAAAACATACAAAAAGAAACCTCAAGAAGGTAGTTACCAAAACACCAAATAATCCAATTAAAAAGTGGGGTACCGAACTAAATAGAGAATTCTCAATATACAAATCTAAAATGGTTGAAAGACAGTTAAGAAAGTGCTCAACATCCTTAGCCATCAGGGAAATGCAAATCAAAACAACTCTGAGAAACCATCTTACTCCTCTTGGAATGCCTAAAATCAAAAAACAGGAAAGACCGTTTATGCTGGAGAGGATGTGGAGACAGGGGGACACTCCTCCACTGCTGACTGCTAGTGGAAGTGCCAGGTATGGGAGCACAGCTCTTGGCCACATTTAAAGCGGGCTGCTTTACTTTTATGAAAAAAGAGAGGTGTGGTCTTTATGTCCTGGCTACCTGAATTATCAAATTTAACAAGAAAATCACTCCTTTGATACTCTCAGCAAAGTTCTTTAAAAAAAAAAAAAAAACTGGTTATGTTGCTTTTTGCCGTTTTCTTTTAAGGCAATCCCCCATTTTCAGTGTCTGTGTCTGGAATATATCTTGCTCATCCATGTAGCATCCCTAGTGATTGAAAGTATTATGGCTAAGAAGTGGTGAAGTACAAAATAAACTTCTCTACCCATGTATTGTCTTTGTTTCTGTTCCTGTGGCAAAGCACTCTGACAGTAGCAGCTTGCTGGAGGAAAGACTGTCTTGGCCGACAGTGTCAGCATATACTTCCTTATCTTGATGAAGTCAGGGCAGGGAGATCATGCCACAGACAGTCACAGGCACCGAGAGAGTGACTGACTGCATGCATGTTGGCTCAGCTCAGTTTCTTCTTTTAATTCAGCTCACGGTCCACCCAGTGAAATGACGCTGCCTAAATTTAGGTGCGTCATTCCACATCAACTAACCCAAATAACAAATTCCCATACAGGATTACCCACAGACCACTCCAATCTAGACAATTACTCACTGGAAATCCCTTCCAGGTGATTCTACCTTCTTCCAAATTCACTATCAAAATGAATCATTGTAGACATTGTTTGTATATATGCCTTCTCAGTGAGGATACTGGAAATCCAGAATTGTATCACATCCCAGCCCCAAGGCCCCCTTTCTCAACTGCCCCCCCCAGCACCACACTACCCCCTCTTTCACCCAGACCCATTGCTCTTCCATTTTCTTTCAAAGAAAGAGTAGGCCTCCCTGGGATATCAGTTGAACATTGCATAACAATTACAGTAAGACTAGGCACAAATCCTCAAGTCAAAGATACACGAGGCATCCCAATAGTAGAAAAGGGTCCCAAGATCAGGCAGAAGAGTCTGAGACAATCCCCACTCACACAGTTAGAAGTCTTACAAGAACACCCAAGTACACAACCATAAGATATGCAGAGGACCTAGCTCAGATGCATGTCTTTGTGATATCCCAAGAGTCCTGCTCATGTTATTCTCTGGGTGTGTTCTCCTGACCTCCTTGATACTGACTCCTACAATCCTTCCTCAGCACCTCGTCTATGGCATTCCCCTAGCTCCACCTAGTTACTGGATGGCACCTTTGATGAAAATTGGGCTAAGTTAATAGCATAATATTAGTAATAATCTCATTGATCGATTTTCTCCACTGTGTTTGATCAATTCTATATGGAGTCTTGGCTGTCCCGCCTCTGGTTTCTGGACTTCCAGGTAGGGTCAAGCATGAGCTCTCTCTCTCCCTCCCTCCCTCCTTCCCTCTTTCCCTCTCTCTCTCTCTCTCTCTGTGTATGTGTGTGTGTGTGTGTGTGTGTGTGTGTGTGTGTGTGTGTGTGTGTGTGTATGTGTGTAGGTTATAGGTCTCAAGTTGGACCAGTCATATGAGAGGCCACTCTCATAATTTCTAGTCCACCGTTATCCCAGCACATTCTTGCAAGCAGTACAGAGTGCAGATCAAAGAATTTGTGGCTGAGTTGGTGTGCCTGTTCCACTGCTGGATCCTTGCCTGATTATAGAAGATGGTTGCCTCAGGTCTTTCTGCCTTACAACTAGGTGTCTCCTCTGAGGTCACTTTCATAGATTCCAGGAAATTTCCACTCCACTAGGTTTCCAAATGGCCTCCCAACTACCTCCCCCAGTTCCAGTTAAATCTCCCAGGACTCTCTCTCTCATCATTTCACTGATGACCAAGGATGTTGAACATTTCTTTAACTTTCTCAACCATCTGAGATTCATCTATTGAGAATACGCTGTTTTGATCTGTACCCCATTTTAAATAGACTATTTTGTTTAATGATGTCTAGTTTATTTAATTCTTTCCTTTCTTTTCTTTTTTTTAACTTAAATATGTCTGTGTTTATTCATTTAATTTAGAAACAATCTTATTTTACATATCAATCCCAGTTCCCTCTCCCTACCACCCTCCCACATGCCCCTCACTGACCCCCCCATCCCACCCCCACATCCACTCCTCAGGGATGGTGGTGACCTTCCATGGGGTATCATCAAAGTCTGTCATATCATTTGCGGGAGGACATAGGCAATTAGAGTATCCCTATTTGGGATAATTTGGGAATGGGCTCCCAAAGACCATTTGTGTACTAGGGATAAATACTTGTTCCATTGTCAGAGGTCCCATAGCCTGCCCAGGCCTCCTAATTGGCATACATATTCAGAAAGCTTGGTTCAGTCCAATGCTGATTCCCCAGCTCCCTGGGTCAGCTTTGGAGTTGAAGAAATATTTTCCCATTCTGTATGCTGCTTCTTTGTCCTACTGACAGTGTCCTTTGCCTTCCATGAGTTTCCAGTTTTACAATGTGCCATTTATTTCAGATTGTTGATCTTATGCCTTTGTTATAAATGTTTTGTTAAGGGAATTGCCTCTTGTGCCAAGGTGTTCCAAGATATTTCTCACTTTCTTTTCAGTTAAGTTCAGTATATCTAGTTTAATGTTGAGGTCTTTGATCAGCTTGTACTTGAGTTTTGTGCACCGTGATAGATATGGATCTATTTGCATGTTTCTTTGGAGTAACCTGTTTGTTTTAGAATTTTCAATTTGTTAGATCTTAAAATATGCCCCTGTTTTCTTTTGATTTCTTCAGTGTCTGTTTTTATGTACCCCCTTGGTTTCAGATGTTTTAATTTGGATATTCTCTCCCTTTCTTTTAGTTAGTTTGGGCAAGGATTTATTTATTTTGCTGATTTTTTCAAAGAACCAAATCTTTATTTAACTGATCTTCTGTATTGTTTCTTTGTTTCTATTTTAATGATTTCAGCCTTCAATTTGAAAATTTCTTGTCTTTTACTCCCCTTGGGTGTGCTTGCTTCTGATTTTAGAGCTTTCAGTTAAGTTCCTAGTATGAGATCTCTCCTGTTTTTTTTTTTTTTTTAATGTAGGCACTTAGTGCTATGAACTTCCCCCTTAGCACTACTTTTATCATGTCACAGAAGTCAGAGTATATAATATGTTCATTTTCATTGAATTCAATCATAACCCTAAAAAGACTTGAACCAATTCTGAGAATTCACCGTAATTAAAGGAGAATCCAGTCCTGGAGCATTCTCCTTTTTTTTTTTTTTTTTCTTAAAATATGTAAGCTTGAAAGCTCTTTAAATGGCCACTGTGGTGTTCCACAGTTTATGAATACCTTTCATTGTCTAGTCATTTTTGAAAACTAGGCTGTCCAAAGATGAAAGAACATCCTATTATTTACTTTCAAATGAATTAACTCACCTTACAAATATGTACCTCTGCATATTGTTTATTTGAGGACCTCCTGAATGTAGCAGTAATTATGCATAAGGAGACACATCCATGTCAGAAGCATTATAACTTAGGCGATTTGAAATAAAATTCATATTATTAAGTGCTATTACTTTTGTAAGGACACAAGTCCCAGTGGTATTATAAAATATACATTATTAAGTATTCTTGACTTCAAGCGGTCAAGATACAAACATGTAAGGAAAAAAATAAATGAGAAGAATGGCAATTATATCAGTTATTTTTCCCATTGCTGTGACAAAACACCTAACAGCAGCTATTAAAGAAAGTAAATATTAATTTATGTTTGTCTCATTTTTTTCATGTCACAATGCATCATTTCAGTGAAAGCATTCATGGCAGACACATGAAGCTTCTGTCTCACATGGCATTGACAGTCAGGTAGAAGACAGAGATGAATGCTGGTCCACAGCTCACATTCTCATTTACATTTGTCATGGATGCCAATCCATGAGTATATTTTTCCATATTCAGAGTGGGTCTTCCCTGCTCAAATCTTTCTGCTAACCCCTTATTGAGACTGATGTACATCTATGGTGATCTGTATTCCATAAATGGAGATTAAATATCACAGAAAGAAAGTAAGCACATCCAACCATCTCAATGCCCATTTCAGGCATCAGAAGTCCAGCCTATTAATGGAAAAAAACTAAAACACAAGTTCAAAATTTAACACTGAAAATTTATTAGCAGGACTTTGTGGGACGAAGAGACGATTTTGGTTAATTCCACATCCTCCACAAACCCCTCTTTCCCCTCTTTAACTGCACAGACACTTTCACCTCTTTCCTTTGCTGGTTGCCTTCTTGTTAGTATGGTGAATATGCTGACCAAGTAGTTTATGGGAAAATGTTTATTTTTGTCTACCATTTCAGAGGAATACAGTCTATTGCAGTGGAGACAGGGTGCCAGTAGTCATAAAAGATAAGGCTGCAAGAGGAGGAGGTATCACATTGTATCCATATTCCGTAAACATAGAGTGAGAACAAAATGAAATATGACTATAAAGCCTGAAGGAGCACTCCCAGTGACCCACTTCTAGCAGGCTCCACCTCCTAAAAGTCCCACAAACTTCCAAACAGCACCGTCATCTCTGGACCAAGTCATCAAATATGTGAACCTGTGACATTTAAGCTACACTGCCTCTAGGAGTACATAAGCCAATATTTCTGTTTCCTCTCAGTGATTATTGCACTCATCCTGACTGCAAATCATGTTCAACTCCTGTTGCTTCCCAGTTAAGTCATAAATGAGAATGGAGTAGACATGTTTTAACAAACAAACACTTACGTATGGGGAATGATTGAAGGTAAAAGACAAGAGAGCAGAGAAGCAGTGTACAACTCTAATCAAGGACTATGGTGTTTATTACTGGAAACCAGTCTAAAAAGTGTCAACACAGGGAGTAGGCTGAATGAGTTGGGAAGTAGTACCTAGATCACATCAAGCTTCCTTCCCCAAAGTGGAGGATGTGGAACAGTAGGCAAACTCTTCTTTATCTCTCATGATAACATTTAAATCATAATGATGTCAACAAATTGATAGAATGTAGCTAGGATATAAGATGCTTTTGAAGTATGGAAAGAGAGAAGACAAGATGGTTTAGAATGCATTAGAAAATATTATGGAATCAATTATATTATCTGTCAGTGGTCACTCGGAAAGGATCAATAGTGCAAGCAAGCTCATCAGACTTGTTTTATTCTGATGTGATAACCCATTTGAAAACTGAGTTAGGTGCTGAACATTTCTTTAAAATGCATGTGCAGGCATTTTGCTCATTTTTTGTTTGTTTTTTTTTTGTTTTGTTTTTGTTTTGTTTGTTTACTGAAATTTCAAACCAGAGTGATCTGCCAAAGCTACTCTTTAGGCTCTCAGAGAAGTTGTCTTGCTGCAGACCCCAAAGAGCTGTCCTGGAGAAGTGTGATGGGACTTGATGTTCTTCTATCTCAGAAAAGGCTGTAAAATAAGTGTGTCTGTGTGTGTGTGTGTGTGTGTGTGTGTGTGTGTGTGTGTGTGTGTGTGTTGCTAAGGTTGAGCCTAGGGCTATATGCAAACTAAGTAAGTGTTCTACCACTGACCATATCAAGAGCTAAAAGGATATTACTTGCTGTTGTTATTATAAATGTTTAATCAGTTCATCAAAATACTTGTACTGTCTCAATTTTTAACTCTATAAGTCTCATTATGAAACATAACTTAGTTACAGAGAAGAGATCCAAATTTAACTCTTTCAAATAAATCAAGATCTTCATCACCTTGAACTGCATGTGACTCGTGTTGTGTAGCTGTTGGGCTCTGTATCATCTTCAGTAGGAGAAGTGAAAGTGGTTTACTGACTTTAGGATTTGCAGACGGCAATAAAAAATGAGGGGATGTCAACAGTTCTTTTCAGGAAAGGTAGTATGAGATTAGGAATGTGTGCTGGAGGGTATATGTGATTCATACGGAAAAACCACAGAAATGTGAACTTAACAAAGTTCTTGGACAAATTTGTTCTTAGAGTCCCATCATCTACTAGAAGGAAGCCTTCTGAATGCTTGAATTTACAAAACCCACCATACAAAGATGAAGACAACTGAGCCTATAGAAAGCACTGGTTAAATAAACTAGTTCCTTTCTTTAATGCTTATCTACTTGGAAGGAAGAATTAGATCTAATTAAAGTGAGCACAAAGATACCAAACCCTAATGAGCAATTATTTCAGATGTATTTTTTTAAAGTGATGTTCAAATTGAACTGCTTTGAGCCAGGCTTGGTGGCACATGCTCTCAATCACAGCACTCAGGAAGCAGAGGCAGGCAGATCTCTCTTAGTTCTAGGCCAACCTGGTCTACAGAGCGAGCTCTAGGACAGGCTCCAAAGACACCCTATCTCAAATAAATAAAAAAATAAATAAATAAATAAATAAATAAATAAATAAATAAATAAATAAATAAAAGAAATCGAAATGAGCTGCTTTGAAACTTTTTTTCCTCTTTAGAAAGACAGTTCAATTTGGATATTCAATTTCTAAGGACAAAACCAAAACGGAAAAATCCAATTGAAAGTTTTGAAAGGAAATTCTCTCTGTAATGCCATCATGGAGGAGCATAGAAGAGTGGTGATGTCTTCTAATTAGCATAGCCCTTATACCACATGGCAATACACACCACCCCCACCCCACACACATACATACATACTCATAAACTACATGTGCTGTTTAAATAAACCTTTGGATGGCTAATTAGTAGAGCATTTATTTCTGAGTTTATGCATTAAGTTCTGGTTTGATGACACTTGCAATCTAAGTAGATTGAAAGCAGAGACAGGTAAGTGTGTAGGGTTTAGTACCCAGCCATCCTAGTCTACTTGTTGAATTGCAGGACAGTGAGACATACTGAATCAAAGGATGTGGACAGCCATCTTCAGTGTGAACTCCACACATACTTGTGTACACACATAGACACATGCTTAAAAATAAAATGATAAACACAGAGGAATTTGATAGAAAATAGTTATAACACGTATGCTAGTGGTTTTAGCATGAAGTTAGTACTCAAGAGATATGGTCTTGTGATAACTCACAGCACAAGTCAGAAGCTGATATTCAGCTTTGTGTTCTTTCCTGGAGACCCAGGAGAGTCTCCAGTAAGGAGACTCTTGCCATTTAGGCTTCAGATTCAGCAAGATCTTCAAGTGAAAACATGACATTGAAGACATCCTGATGAGGACTAGAGTCAATAGTGCATATAAAAGTACTACAAGAGGCCCAACACCCAATAAGTGGTGTGTATACTTAGCTGCTTCTCAGAAAGTATTTCTTCCTTGCCTGCCAGCAATCAACCCTTCTACAATGTTTACAGAGTCTCTAACACCAAAGTCATCTTGTATCTCCAGTATCTAGTTTTAAGGCTCACTCTATGCAACAAGCCACAAACAGGGTTTCCCAGGGGGTGAAGTTGTCTCTAGACCTAGTATGAAGTATGCACCCTTGTATCTTTTTTAGCCCTTTTACAAAGGACTTAGAATTCTTCTTTTTTGGATACCGTGGATGGTATTTTCATCATTATTCTGACCTAAGGCATGTTTTCTGGCTGCAGAGATTGTTATCTAAGGTAAAACCTTTTCATTTTCATGGAAACACAGTTGAAGTCCTATCGCCAAGCAGTACTACCAAGAAAAACAGGATTTTATTTGGTATCCTCCTCCGTGACATGGTCTTTCAAAGAAGAAAAGTGATAGAAATCCAGAGAAATGAATAAATTTGTGTCTTTTTTATCCTTCAGTTTGTTGGAGAGTCATAGAGAAATATAATTAGTGACAAATGTTAATGCATATAATAGTTAATAATAAGGGGAATTCAGCAATGCTATTTTGTTAACTTGCAACTTGACATACCTAGATTCACGTAGGAGGCACACCTCAGGCAACAGCTGTGATTTATTACTTAGATTAATTTTAGCCTCTGAGAATGTCTTCAGGGATAATCTTGATTACATTAATTGATGTGAGAAGATCCATCTCAATTGTGGGAAAAACTACTCCCTGGGAATGTAATCATGGATTATAGAAATGAGGAAACAGGGAGGAACACTAGCAAATAGGCAATCCTGTACCTCTGAATTCTCAGAGAGAGTGTAAGGCAACCAGATGCTTCAAGTTCCAGCTGTCTTAACTTCTACTTGATGGACCTAATGTAAACCCAAATAAATGTTGTTCTTTAAGTTGATCTTGCCAAAGTATTTTTATCACAGCATCAGAAAATAAACTAAAATAGTTGGTGTAGTAGTCACTTCTCTAGTCTTGGGACAATCACAGTTAGGAAACTCATATAAGAAAAATTTTATTTGGAATTTCAGTTTTAGAGAGCGGAAGTCCATAATGACAGATATGGCAGGGAAAGAGGCAAGAGCAAATGACAGATCACATCTAGATTCCCAAGTAGAAGTTAAAATAGCTAACTCAAAATGACAATGATCTTTAGAAACCTCAAATGCCCAGTGTCATACTTCCTCCTTCAAGGACACACTTTCTTATCTTCTTCAAAGTCATCAACTGGAGATCAAGCATTTAAACATATGACCCTATATACGTATTCTTACTCAAGCCACCACAGTTGTGTTCAGATTCCTCTTGTTCTTTCTGTGTGTCTCTTGTCATTTCATCCAGCTCTGCAAAACTACATTGAGAATGAGTTTCACATGATCTGCAACATAAGAAAGTGACTTAGGAGAGAACAGAGTGATATTTCTGCTTTGTTTTTTTTTTCAAATGACAAGATGCTATTTTTGGAATAGAGTGAATGCTGAAAACCCTTTTCATGAGTGATGCTGAAACCTTGTGGATTGAGAAATGAATCCTATTTGTTTTTGTTATCAGTAATTTGACCAAGTCATCATATTACCCTCAAAAATCACAGTTAACATGTTAATTATACATAATAATGGGTTTCACTATTATGTTTTTGTGCATGCTTTTAACAGTTTGACTATGCTCATTCTCCAATATTCTCTCATCTTCCTACCACCGTTGGAACCATATTCCCTATTAGGATTCCCCTTTATAGTTATGTTGTGATTTTTTTTGTTTTGAGGATCCTGTAAGTTCAGTATTGCTGCTCACCAAAACATGGATGAGGGTTTTGTAAGGAGTAGGTCTTGTCCCGCCACCGCGCCAGTCCCAATTAACACAGAGAGACTCTATATTAGATATAATGCTTTTGGCCAGGTACTAGTTTCTTATTGGCTAGCTCTGTCTTAATTATTAACCCATTTTTATTAATCTCCATGTGGTCTTATCTTACCGGAGAGAGAGACCACCAGAGTTCTGCTCTCTCCGTCTTCCATCTTGACTCCTCCTTACTCCTTCCTCTTTCCTCCTTTTCTCCTAGTCCCGCCTATCTTGCTTTCCTATTGTCCAACAGTGCTTTATTCAATAACCAGTATGAAAAACGTATTTACAGAATGACATCTCCCATCATCTCCTCTTTTTTGTCTAATTAAAAAGAAGGGTTCTAGCCTTAACAAATCAAAATATATCACACAACAATTATCAAATCACAGTTAACAATATTTAGTCCATTAACATTTAGGAAGTTTTAAGAAAATATTACATCATCTATTTTATCTTTGTGAGTATAAAGTCCTATATGTACTTTATCTTTAATCCTAACTAAGGAAAACTATAATCACAACTATCTGTCTTCAACTCCTTCAAAGACCACAGAAGGATAATATATAAACACAAGAAATGACAGAGACATCTTGCCTGGTCAGTCACCTGAAGTTCTGTAATCTTTCATCTCTTGGGCACCATATGTAAGGAGTATGGGCACCATATGTAAGGAGTTGGTTTTCTGCCCACTGGTAGTGCTGCTCCAGCCCCAAATAATGCACAGAGACTATGTATTTGATATAACTTTTTTGGCCAGTTACTTGTTTTCTTATCAGCTATCTCTGTCTTAATTATTAACCCATTTCTGTTAATCTAGGTATTTCCACATGGTCTTACCGGAGAGCCAGCTGGTATCCTGCTCTCTCCAGACTCTCCATCTTGACTCCTTCCTACTTCCTCTTTTTTCCTTGTTTCCTAGTCCTGCCTATTTTGCTTTCCTGTTGGCCAACAGTGCTTTATTCATTAACCAGTATGAGAAACATAATTACAAAATGACATCTCCCATCAGGGTTTCTTTACAGGACCATGGTATATTTACCAGTGGTGACATAACTACAGAAAATGCCAACAGCACACAGAAACTCACTGTCTAGAGGACCTCAAGGAAAAATCGGAGGTCCATGAAACCTGCCCCATCCTATGAGCAAGTATTAATAGCCCAATCTTATGCAGACCATGTGTAAGTGTTTGCTGTGGGTACAAAAATAAAAAGCTATGTCCTACTTAGAAATCAGTATTCTTGAGAGTTGCTAGTTGCTTTCATGGATAGTTAACTTTTTTTTTTGGTAGAAAAATATGCTTTGTGCCAGCCATTAATTATATGGAAAAAAAAAACAGTGATGGTAAGATTTATTGTTTCAGCCAATTCCAAATTGGAGCTCAGAGTTGTTTGCTAGGATATCCACTAGTTAAACGACCAGTTTGAAGTGGAAAATAAAAATAGTGCAAAAGCAAAGCAATTCAAAACAAAATAGTGGTGCATTCATTTTTCTCATTAAAACCAGAGAAGTGATTAATGTCATTCCTTTTCATCTCTAAATTAATATGTGTTGAAGAACAAAACAGCAATGCATCAAATTCCAATCAAAGGGTAGAAATGAAAGAAAACAAATTAAGTCACTCATTATACATGTCAATTATTTGCCTTAGATAACTTGAAAATTATACCTTGTAATCATGGCTACAAACCCTCTAAGGCTATGCAGATATGTTTATAGTTGATTTTGTTTTCCCCATAGGCAGCCTAACAGTTATTCAGGACTTTCCTCATTCCTGCCTTCTGTCTTTCTTTATCCTCTCACTCCCTGATTTCTCTGGCAATTTAAACCATCTAGTGTATACAAAGTAAGTTCTTGAATATTTATATTTATCTCACTTTATCAACAGAGATTAAAGACTTAGTCTAGTGAGTAATCCTATTATCTTTCCTGATAAAAACCAAACATATCTTTGGTCAGTGCCTGTGGAACCCAAGGAATTTATCATCAGTGAGTAAAAAATCTAATTAATCCTTAGCTTTCTTTCCAGTCATGTGTATCTTCAGCTTATTCACTTGATTGCATATATTCACCACTGTTTTACCAGGAGATATTTTTAGAGTTTAAAGAAAATTGATTCAGATTAAAAACTTAAGTAATTTAAATTGGGAGGTGTTAGATTTCAAATATTTTCACAGGGGCGATATTTCTTATAGATAGAAATAGCAAGATTCTAGTCATTTTAATGAAACAGATTGGAGACAGTCTTGACTCCAAAGTCTTCTGTTAGAAATGTAGGATGGAAGGGAATATACTTCAGAATAAGTCTGAATGTAATGTCTTTCATATATCCTTCCTTGTCATAAAAACTTCCACATGTATGCATGTTCACATAGGGGTAGGAATACTTCGACATATTTAGACAATGATCTGGCCTTACTTGTCAAAATCCTAGTGCTATTGTGAAGTTTAAGTCCTGGGGATGTGTCACCAAGTACACTAGGGAAGAATGAATCATATTAAATACTTACTGTTCTTATTATTACCTGGCAAATATGAAAAGTATCATAATTGTTTAGTGTTTTGAGAAATGGAAATTAGCCCTGAATACTGAAGTAACTGCCTGACAATGATGCTCTCCAGTACTTTACACAGAATAAGGCAAATCAACATGGATTATAAAAAGGAATCTTTACTCTCACTGTTGAAAATGGGAGAAAGACTGGCCTTGCATACTTTAAAGTTTTTTATTATTACATATTGATTACACATAATAATGGATTTCATCATGACATCTTCATAAATGCACAAATTGTGTTTTCAACATATCCCTCCACATTACCTTCCCTAATCCCCTTGACATCCCCTTCCTCTTTTATTCCCCCTTCTACTTTCCTATCCTTTTCGGTGAACTAGTTATTTTAATTAGAGTCTCTTATAAAAGTATGTGCAATGGGTTATGTACAGGAGCATGGGCAACTTGCTTGTGGCTGCACCACTGAAGAAAATGTCTCTCTCTCCCCCAGCAATCATTACTTGCCTATAGATCCTTCATGGATTGTGTGACCTCTTGAGACCTGCTCCCCCAGCAGATTAATTGCCTATTAATCTAATGAACATGATGGGGCTCATAAGTCCCATTGTACTTAAGAACTGTTAGCTACCTGTCAATCCCAGGAAAGAGAGTTGGTCTGATGAAGTTCTCATCTTTTCTTTCTAAATATCTTGCATTTCACTTTAGGAAGCAACAAAAGTCTGCTTAATGACTAAATAATCTTCTTCCCAGTCTTAACAAAGGAATATCTAATAACAACAGAGCAAGGCTTAAAATTGGCATCACTTTGTAAGGTACTAGTTCTCTATCTCCTTGGAACAAGAAGAGGTTGGCCTGATCTCAGGTGTCACCTGACTCCCAACAGCAGAGCATCCTTGATATGCTCTTTCCAATTAACTATGAAAAGATGAAGTTCCTTGAGTGTTTGCATTCTCCTTATTGGATTGCCAGAAATGATCAACTAATCCACTTCTGGTCTGATAATCTTCCAATAATATTGTATTCTCACTCCACAGAGGTGTTTTATGGGTTTGGAGATTTCAATGATGTCTCCTCAAGAGTGATCACTGTTTCCTTTTCTGATTTGAGATTTACCAAAGCTCTTAATTCCCAACAGTTTAAAATGAGCAAAATTTTAGGTGTCTGCTCTTTTGCAGAAATCCTTGCAGCAAAGAGAGACATAGATTGTATATCCTTACTAAGTGATCTAATACATTAAAGATGTACCAGGGAATAGGACAAAAAAGTCCTAGATTAAAAGTCAAAGAGGTAACAATCCTGTATTCTAAAGGATCATTTGGAGGCATCACCTTCCCTGATTCCAAGCTATACTATGAAGATATAATAATGAAAACAGCTTGGTATTGGCATAAAAACAGAGAAATGGACTAATGGAATTGAATTGAAGATACTAATATCAACCAAACATTTAATTTTCGACAAAGAAGTTAAAAATATAAGATGTAAAACAGAAAGCATATTCAACAAATGGTGCTTCTATAATTGGCTGTCTACATGTAGAAGAATACAAATAGTCCCATACCTACTGATATTGGAAAACTCAAACCAAAATGGATAAAAAACTCAATATAAATCCATCCACACTGAACCTCATAGAAGAGAAAGTAGGAAATACACTTGAAAGCATAGGCACAGGAGACCACTTCCTAAATACAGCACCAGTAGCACAGATACTGAAAACAACAATTAATAAATGGGACCTGAAGACATAGATTCTGTTCTGCCTGGTTTCTCAGTCATTTAGTAAGTGTCAAATAAGCACACAGAGGCAGTTTGGCTGATGGCTCTGGCTTCTTCTTTTATTTATTTATTTATTTATTTATTTATTTATTTATCTATCTGTCTATTTGTTATTCTCTCTCTCTCTCTCTCTCTCTCTCTCTCTGTGTGTGTGTGTGTGTGTGTGAGTGAGTGTGTGTGTGCAGCTCAGAAGACAACTTTTGAGTTCCTGTTCTCAACTTTCACCTTGTTTAGACAACAATTTTCATTCTTTTTAAGATTTATTTATTATGTATAGAGTGTTCTGCCTGCATGTATGCCTACAGGATAGAGGAGGGCACCAGATCTCATTATTGGTGGCTGTGAGTCACTATGTGGTTGCTAGGTATTGAACTCAGGACTTCAGGAAGAGCAAAAAGTGCTCTTAATAGCTGAGCCACCTCTCCAGCACTGGCTCTGGCTTCTTATTGGCTAGCTCTCTGTTAATTCTTTACCCATTTTTATTCATCTATGCATTGCCTCTAGGCTCTGGCTTACCAATAATGCTTCATCATGTTACTCCTTCTCTCTGCTGGATTCCAAACTATCAGTCTGGGGGGTCCTTGAGCTCCCCTTGTTCAGGTCAGCTGTCTCTGGTTTTCTGTAGCCTAGTCTTGACACTTTTCTTATCACTCCCCACTTTCTGCAACTGGATTCCATGAGTTCTGCTCAGTGTTTAGCTTTGAATGTCTGCTTCCGTTTCCATCAGCTACTAGATGAGGAGTATAGGATGGTATATAAGGTAGTTATCAATCTCATTATCAGGGAAGGGAATTTAAGGTACCCTCTCCACTGTTGCTCCGATTGTTAGTTGAGGTCTTCTTTGTAGGTTTCTGGACATTTCTCTAGTGTCAGTTTTCTCCTCAAACCTGTAATGGCTCCCTCTATTACTGTATCTCTTTTCTTGCTTTTATCTATTAATCCCCCTACTCAATCTTCCTGGTCCCTCATGTTCTCCTCTCCCTTCCTCTTCTCCCTTTCTCTTTCTCCTAACTCCCTCTCCATTAACTGCCTCCCCCAGATCCCTATATATATATATGCTCAGGAAATCTTGTCTGTTTCCTCTTCTGTGGGGGACCTTTCATGACTCTCTGAGCATCCTCTTGTATTCTAATTTCTCTGGCAGTGTGGATTCAAGACTGGTGATCCTTTGCTCTATGTCTAAAATCCATATATCATTGAGTACACACCATGTTATCGTTTTTATGACTGGGTTACCTCACTCAGGATGGTTTCTTCTTGTTCTATCCATTTGCCTGTGAATTTCAAGATTTCATTGTTTTTTGTTTTTGTTTATTATTATTATTTTAATTTTTGCTGATTAGTATTCCACTGTGTAAATGTACCACATCTTTTTTATCCATTCTTCAGTTGTGGGGCATGCAGGTTGTTTCCAGGTTCTACTTGATAAAAATAATGCTGCTACGAACATAGTTGGACAGATATCTTTGTTGCATGGATGTTCATCTTTTGGGTATATACCAAAGAGTGAAATTGCCAGATCCTGTGGAAGACTGATTCCCATTTCCTGAGGAACTGTCATATTGATCTCCAAATGTCTGTACAAGTTTGCACCCCCACCAGCAGTGAAAGAGTGTTCCCCTTTCTCCACATCCTCTCCAGCATAAACTATCATTGGTGTTTCTGATTTTAGCCATTCTGGCAGGACTAAGATTGTATCTCAGAGTTGCCTTGATTTGCATTTCCTTGATGGCCAAGGATGTTGGAAACGTCTTTAAATGTCTTTCAGCCAGTTTGTATTCTTCTATTGGGAATTCTCTACTCAGTTTTTACCCCAGTTTTAATTGGATAATGTGGTGTTTTGTTGGCTAGCTTCTTGAATGTTTTGTATATTTTGGAGATCTGCCCTCCATCAGATCTCAGGTTAATGAAGATCTTTTCCCACTTTGTGGACTGCAGTTTTGTCTTGTTGACTGTGTCTTTTGCCTTTACAGAAGCTTCTCACTTTGAGGAGATCCCATTTATTAACTGTCAATCTCATTGTCTATGCTACTGGTGTTAAGTTCATGAAGCAGCATCCTGTACCAATTAGTCAAAGGGTACCTCCCACTTTCTCTTCTAAGAGTTTCAGTGTGGCTGGATTTATGTTGAGTTCCATAAACCATTTGGACATAAGTTTTGTGCATGGTGGTAGACATGGATCTATCTGCAGTCTTCTACACACTCTCATCCAATAGTGCCAGGACCATGTGTTGAATATACTTTCCATTGTCCATTGTATAATTTTAGATGCTTTAACAAAATTCAGGTGTTTGTAGGTGTATGGCTTAATATCAGGGTTTTCAATTTGATTCCATTGGTCTACCTGTCTATTTTTGTGCCAAATATACCAAGCTGTTTTCAGAACTATAGCTCCGTAGTAGAGCTTGAAGTAGGGATGGCAATGCCTCCTGAAGTTTCTTTGTTGTATAGGGTTGTATTGGGTATCCTGCGTCTTTTGTTTTTCCATATAAAATTGAGTATTATCCCTTCAAGGTCAGTGAAGAATTGTGCTGGGATTTTGATGGATATTACATTGAATCTGTAGATTGCTTTTGGCAAGATTGCCACTTTTACTATGTTGATCCTACATATCTAGAGCATATGATATTTTTTTTGCAATTAAAGTATTTGAAACTCAGTGTGACCAAATAACATGTTCAGTGAAACAGTTTGAGGTATATGACTATATTTTTATTTTTGTAATCGATTATTTTATGTTGACCTTGATAAAATGAAGTTTAAGAAAATACTTTTTTAATCATTTAAAATTTCTTACTCACGTACTTTTTCTTGGGGGCTCACAGAAGCACAAGAGGCCTCAGATTTCCCCAAGCTGGACTGCCTGCACTTAAGAGTCAGCAGGGCTGGTGACCTGCTCTGGGTATTTCACATCTAGTGCTCTTTATTACTTGCCATCTTCCCAGCATTGAGAAAATATTTTCAGACAGACTTGAAGGTGGAAGAAGGGATAAGAAGATGGAGAGAAATGATTATTAAAAGAATTACTGATTATTACAGGAAGTATCAAATAAGGCCATGGCAGATTGTTTTAAAGGGGAAAAGGAAATCATATTATCTTCAGGGATTCTTTAGAAAATGTATGCAAAAATCTGTTGTGGAAACTCATTATGCCTGTAGCCTTGGGGTACCAGTTGAAGGGCAAGGTCTTCTCTGTTATGTGACTAGTGAGAGGCTTTCAGGTAGCATCTCTACCTCTCTCCCCCTTGCTTGTGCTTGGAATTGTTGACTAAGCAGCAGAGATGCTATGCGGTTGGTGCACTTGACCCCTGGGGAAAGCAGTTGAATGAGCTGCCCTGTCTGCTTTGCTCTGTGTCTGTGAGTTTCTTTTTACTGCACCCCTTAATAAATTAGTTTCTGTACTTTTGTGGGTTCTTACTTTAGAAATCCAGAAAACAGGAGCTAACCTTCCTGTTTGGAGCCTTTGCTCCTGCAAGCTCTCATGACAATTTGTGGAGCTGTCATGATATGAAGACGCACCCTGCTTCTAGCTTTACACCAATGGGTAACTCTAGGTGAAAGTGTTGTGGGTGCAAAACCAGGATGTGTATTTGTATATCAAGTAAAGTAGGGATTTGGATCCATCATGAGAGAAAGAAGAAAAAGAGCAAGAAATAAAAGCAGTGACTGGAATAATGGTTTAGTACATAAGACAGCTTGATATTCTTTCAGAAGACAAGAATTCAGTTCCTAGGACTCCTGTCATGTTTCTCACAACTGCCTGCATCTAGAATTTCAGGGGCATTAGACACCTTCTCCAGTCATGTACACATACACAGAACATAAAAATGAAGTCAAAAGTAGAATTTGAGATTTACATAAAATGCTCCTTTGCAACAGCCTTAGTAATTGATAGTTTTGTTGTACATGAAAGCAGGCAAACACTTTAGTCACACAGCTGTGAAGAGCCATAGCTGGGATTTGAGTCAAGTTCTGTCTTATAACACCCTCCTCCCACCGTTCCTCTCTTCCCTGATGCCAGAACCCAGTGTTTTTCAGCACAGCCCCATCTAATTAGAAGGGAGGCTTGCCAGCCAGGTAGAATTAGACGAGACTTTCTCTTTACTCTCTGATGGGGAGCTAGATTGCCTCTGTTGGGGCTGACTCTTCAACTCAATTAAGCTAATACCACATGATTGGTTTGGTTCAAAATCCATTATCTCAGTTGAGTGCTCATACATGCCACATTAGTAACTTATAATGCATCAACATACCTTGTCTGGCACCTTGGATAAACAGAGCTTCAAATGAATTTTTTTCGTTTTTCATATTGTGAAATCACACTGAGTTAAGGTTAGAATGATGAGGCCATTTTCTCATGTCAAGGTGAAAACAATTCACAAAAGTTCTTGAGCAGTAGAAGTCTCTAATAGACATGCAAATTCTGAATTTCAACTTGGACATTTTTAATTACTTGTTTGTTTAATGTCATTTTTTATTTCATCCAAAGTTCTCCTTCCCAACCCTCCTTCTGCCCATCCCCCTTGCCTCCCCAGGACCACCACCATTCACCTCTTCCAACAGGTAAGGGCTCCTATGGAGAGGCCACAGAAATCTGGTACAGTAAGTTGGGGCAGGACCAAACTTCTCCCTACTGTGTTAAAGCTGACCATGGTATCCACTCATAGGGAAAATATGCCAAAAATCCAGATCATGCATCAGAGATAGATCCTGGATATTCTCTCTGTGCCTTTTGGTTAGTTTGGAAAATGGTTTGTCTATCTTGTTGATTTTCTCAAAGAACTAACTTGTTTCATTGAGTCTTTTATTTTGTTCTTTTTGTTTCTATTTCTATTTATTTCAACTCTCAATTTGATTATTTCCTGGTGTCTATGGCTCTATGCCTACTGAGTGAGTTGATTTCTTTCTTTCTTTCTTTCTTTCTTTTTTTTTTTGTTACAGAGTTTTCAGATGTTCTATTAATTTGTGACTGTGGGATTTCTCCAATGTCTTCATGTGAATCTTTAGTGCTATTAACTTTCCTCTTATTACTGCTTCCATAATGTACCATAAGTTTGGGTATCTTGTTGTTGTGCATTAATTTTCACTGAACTCTATGAAGTCTTTAATTTCTTCCTTGACACAGGGGTGAGTCATTTGAGCATTATTCAGTTTCCATGAGATTTTTTTTCCTTTCTGAAATTTCTATTATTGTTGAATTATAACTTTAAGCCACGGTGATCTGATATGACATAGAAGTTTATTACTTTTTTTTGTATATGCTGAAGTATGTGATCAATTGTAGAAAGGGGTCCACGAGATGCTAAAAAAGGAGGTATATTGTTTTGCATTTGTGTGGAATGTTTTATGGATGTCTATTCAGCCCTTTTGGGTCATAATGTATGTTAGTTCCTTTATTTCTCAGTTAATTTTCTGTCTAGAAGACCTGTCCATTGGTGAGAGTAGGATGTTGAGTTGAAGTCTTCCACTTTAATGTTGGGAGTTTGATGGGTGATTTTAGCTTTTAAGTAATGTTAGTTTTACAAATGTGAATGCCTTTATATTTGGGGCATAAATATTCAGGATTGAGACTTCATCTTGATAAATATTTTTGCTGTTAAAAATATGAATCATCCCTCTTCATCTCTTTGGTTAACTTTAGTTTGAAGTCTTTTTTGTTTTGTTTTGTTAGATATTGTAATAACTATACCAGCTGGCTTCATAGATCCATTTGTTTGTAAAGCCTTTTCCCAATGCGTTACTTGCTTTACTTTGAGATAACATCTGTCTTATGGTAGAGGTGTGTTTTCTGTATGCAGCAGAAGGATGGATCCTGTTTTTGTATCATTTCTGTTTGCCTGTGTCTTTTGATAGGAAAGTTGAGTACATTGATGTTAAAGAATATTAATGACCAATGATTGTTATTTCCTGTTGCATTTGGTGGTAGTGTTTGTATATATTTCCTTTCTTTAGGATTTGCTGGCATAGGATTATGTATTGCCTGTGCTTTCATGTGTACACCTAACTTCCTTGGGTTGGAGTTTTCCTTTTAGTGCTTTCTGTATGGCTGGATTTGTGGATAGGTACTGTTTAAGTCTTATTTGGAATATCTTGTTTTCTCAATCTATGGTGATTGAAGTTTTTGCTGGGTTTAGTAATTTTGGTTGGCACCCATGGTCTCTCACTGTCTGCATAGACTATGTCTGGGATCTTCTTGTTTTCAGAGTCTTCATTGAGAAGTCCAGTATTCTGATGGCTCTGTCTTTACAAGCTACTTGGACATTTTCCTTTGCACCTCTTAATATTTTTTCATTATTCTGTATGTTATGTGTTTTGGTTATTATGTGATGAAGGGACTTTCAGGGGTGAAGTTCAGTTTATTTTGTGTTCTATTTTCTTCTTGTATCTTCATAGACATTTCCTTCTTTATATGGGGAAAGTTTTCTTCCATGAGCTTGTTGAATATTTTTTTCTGTGTTTTTGAGCTTGCATTCTTTTCCTTCTGCTCTCCCTGTTATTCTTAGGTTTGGTCCTTTCATGGCTTCCCACATTTCATGTACATTTTGTGCTGTGACATTGTTGAATTTACTGTTTTCTTTGACCAATGAATCTTTCTCCTCTATCAGGTCTTCAACACTTGAGATTCTGTCTCCCATCTCTTGCATTCTGTTGATACTGAGTGCATCTGTAGTTCTTGTTCATTTACCCAAATTTTTTAGTTCCCTGATTTCCTGTTTATGTCTTCTTTATTTCCTGCATTTCAATTTTCAAATCTTGGACTGCATCCTTAACTTGTTTGATGGATTTTTCTTGGTTTTCTTTATGAAATTAACTTATCCCAAATTTTTATTTGGCTTTTCTTAAATTTCTTTTTACTTTTCACGTTAAAGGTCTCTATCATCTCATAATGTGATTAAGGTCATTTTCTCCTCATTCTGCATTAGAACTTTTAGGTTTTCTTGTTGTAAGAACACTAGCTTCTGGTAGTGCCATATTGTTCTTTAGGTTGTTGAATATATATTGAATTGGTGTCTGATGAGAGATGTCATTGTGTAAATATGTTTTTCTTGTGGTTAATGAATAAAACCCTATTGGCCAATAGGTAACCAAGATACGTGGGACTAGGAGACAAGAAGGATTCAGGAAGTGGTAGGAGGAACTCAACATGTGGGACCCAGAGAGAACTCCGGACCCTCTCTCCTGTAAGATAAGACCACATGGAAATAATACGATTGATAGAAATTAATATTTAAGACAGAGCTAGACAATAAGAAATGATAGTAACAGTCCAACAGCTTTATATCTTATACAATGTCTCTGCATAATATTTGGGGCTGGCTGTAGCTCTGGGACCAGACTGGGGGTGAAAATGACTTGTAACAAAATGGTGCCTTTAACATGGTTACTAATAACTTCCACTTAAAACTTAACAAAAGTTTAAAAAAGGGTTTTAAAAACAAAACAACAGAGACAAGCAAGGCTTCGTGATAGCAACATTTTTCTTGGTTTGACTCTGTTTTACTGGAGACAAGCAGAGATTTGCCTGGCTTCTTTAAGGGAGGTTTCCTGACTCACCATAGCCGCAAAACAACTGCAAGGCTTTTTAAAAAGCTCTGCTAGCAACTTAATAGTGTGTATGAGAGCTGGCAATGGCAGTGACCACATCTCCATGCTGCTGGATGGTAGCATAGACCAAGACAGTGAGCACAGCTCTCAGTTCCCTTAGGTAAACATACCCCTCACCCCCCCCTGCCGCCATCTTTGATAGACTGTAGCTAATACAGCTGTGGCTTTAATTTTAACAATGTTGTTTAGCAGATAAAAGACTCATGGCCAAAAAAAAAAAAAAAAAAAAAAAAACCAAAAAAACAAAAAACCTCTAAAAGTTAACAGTGTTTTAACATTGGCTTGGGAGAAAAAAAAAAAAAAAAAAAAAAAGAAAAGAAACAGAATACAGTGGAAGACAGTAGCTGGGAGTGGTGGCACATGCCTTTAATTCCAGCACTTGGGAGACAGAGGGAAGTAGCAGATCTCTGTTATTTCAAAGTGAACCTGGTGTACAGAGTGAATTCCAGGGCAGCCAAAGTTACACAGAGAAACCCTGTCTCAATAAGTAAAATTAAAAGAAATACAGTAATAAAAAAGCCACATATAAGATGGAAAGCACAAAGAGAGTTTGGATACTACATACTATTGTGTTGTCTTTGTATTGTTTGACTGCTGGGGAAATAGCAACAACTGTTAAAAGAAACACTGCTGGATTAATCCAATTTATGTACTTTAAAAATGCTTTAACTCTAAAATTTATGTATAAGGATAGGCTACTGAGCAAAAATATTCTATTTTTGTTTCCACAGAAAATAAAAAGCTGTGGATTCCTTCTAGACTAACATGGTTTGATCAAGCAAGAACACTTGAAGTAGTGTCCCAGGTGATCCAACATCCAAAACAGCTGGGTCAAGGCAGCCTTATAGACCACTACAGCCAAGATTTCTGTGTCTTCTTAGGATCCCCATGACAGCACCCGCTACAGCACGAAGCAGTTTGAAAAGAGCAATGCCCAAATTCCCAAATATTGTTTATAAACGTTTGTTTTCATTTAAATGGGCTTGGTTATAAATGGTTAATAATCACAACAACTCTCTTTTTACAGGTAAAAAAGGGGACTATGGTATAGAAATGCATACTTTTTTTGGTATGGATTTTCATTTATTGATACAAATTTAAGGTCAATTTTGAGATATGTATATTTCTCCTGTAGTTTAGGTATTGTGTTTATATAGCTCACTTAAAAATATTTAATTTAATACAGATTATAGACAGTTACCTATAATAGTCAAAACTTAAGTTAGTTAGGATTCTAGATATGCAGAAATGTATTTGAGATGAATAAGCATTCTTCAAACCTTTCAAAGACCTACAGAATATGGCATTTAAAATGATTTAGGGTTTTTCTTAACAGTGAGGCACAACTGTTCCTGGCAACACCACCTGCATCAGAAAAGAAGATGGACACCAAAGAAACTCGTTATGGAGTTTGCCTTCAATATGGCAAGAAAAGATACTACTCTTGTCTTGACTGTTTGACTTTATGCTGCATAAACTGGGCATGCAGAACCCACAGTAAAGTGACTACTGATACAAGATGGACACTGCTACAGGGTCCCTGCTTCATGAAGAAGAGTCTGGCAGACATTCTGCAGGGCACAGAGAAAAGTGACTGACAAAAGTGACTGTCAATACAGGTAGACAGTTTAAAGTTTCCTGCTTTGGGATTGGTTGAGGAAGGGCCTGGTGGTTTTACCTTGGGGCCTAAATTCTACAGACTGGGCTCTCCAGCTGGGTGGATGGTTAGTTACCTCTGATTTCACTCTGTGCAGTTGCTGTCTGTGTCTGTTCCTTTAACACTAATAAAGGCCTCGGTTTATTGGTAGGTCAGAGAAATTAAGCATAATTTCTTTGTTTTCATTAATAAAGAATTGATTTTGTATTAATCCACTTCTGAGCTATTATCTACTTAGTTTATAAGCATAAAGTTTATCAAAACATTTTTAAAATAGAATGCACCATGATTATACCCTTTCCCGCAATTGATTTATATTTTCAAATATAAAAGTTTAAAGGTTTGTGGGATTCATTTTCTTTTGTCTATTGGTAGAAACATGTATTGTGCAGGGTAGTGGGGGGTGTCACACAAGTAACTCTTTTAACCCATCAGCATGATTGCTGACCAGACTTCATTTCTTCTCATCATTCACTTTTTCTCCATTATTTTCTTATTTTGCCATGTCATTCTCATTCTTTCTTTTTTTCTTCCTTTCTTCCTTTCTTTTCTTTTGTGTGTGTGTGTGTGTGTGTGTGTGTGTGTGTGTGTGTGTGTGTGTGCGCACGCGCGCGCATGTGTGTGCGTGTTGAGGTCAGAAAACAATACAAATATAGACTCTGACGTTCATATTGTTTCAGAAAAAGTCTGTTGCATTTTTTGGTTAAGTACTTCAAACCAGCTAACCAGTGAGCTTTAAGCTATTTTCCTATCTTTATTTCCAATATTTTTGGGGTACTGGAGAGATATGCAATATGGTGTCTGACTTTGAAGGGCTCTAGATTGAGTTTCTCACACTTACAACACAAATGCTTCACCACTGAACCATGATTACAGCAAAGATGGAACTCCCAGATTTCCTTCTATGTGTTAAGAAACATTGATCAGGCTTAGAAAATTTGCAAAGTTCACACTCATAACAAACTAAAGATGAATGTGCAAAGTACTCAATCTGAGACTGATGGGAGAAGTCATCTATGTTTCTCTTATTAGTTAATGAATAAAGCCCTGTTGGCCAATAGGAAAGCAAGATACACAGGACTAAGAGACAAGGATGATTCTGTGAGATTTATAAGGAGTGTCAAGATATAGGGTCTTGAGGGAAGGGGACCCTCTCAAAAAAACAAAAAAGACCTTGTGCAAACATTTGGATTAATAGAAATGGATTAATTCTTAAGACAGAGCTAGCCAATAAGAAATGCTAGCAACTGGCCAACAGCTTTATATCTAATACAGTGTCTCTGTGTGTTATTTGGGACTGATGCAGCTGTGGGACCAGCCTGGCAGAAAACTGATCATAAAATGAGACTCTGCCTTCATTATAAACTAAAGATTGTTTTCAATGTAAGTAGAGAGAATGAGATCCCTTGATGGACAAAGAGCCTTAAACAATCTTACATACACCCAAAAATTTGTAGCATTTCCATAAACTCAGTGATGTGTGATCAATACGTATTTACTAAGTCCTAACTTGTTTTGTTAATTTCATTTAGTGAATGCGCATTCAGGGATGCATGAATGTGTGAGTAGGGACATGTACCATACATGTCTACTCTTTGTTTCTCCCTCCATCTTATTTTATGTCACAGGGTCACACACTGAAACCAAAGCTTTACATGTATTCTGACAATTGAATACATGTCCTAATAAGTACTTGACTAACTGAACCAACTTCCTGACCCACCCACCCATGAATAGAAATTAGTATTGACCTTCTCTCTTCAAGATAAAACAGTGTTTATACATGAAAGACTTATGCCCATTATGAAGACCATTGAGAATGTCCCTTCTAGACAGATTCCTACCTGTGAGGGGTAGAAAAAATAGATATATATATGCTTCCATTAGCTATCTTGATATTTTTTCCTCCTCTCTCAAGTACCTCAGGGTTATATGACTAGGGAATGATAGCATGCATAGTAGGCTGGGTCTCCCACATAATTAACAATCAAGATTGTTAATATATACAGACATGTACATAGGTGAACATGATATACAGTTCCTCAGTTCATGATATTTTCCCAGTGGATCCTAAGTTGTATCAAGTTAACATCTAAAATGCAAAACTACACATACATACATATGTATACACATGTGTTGTAGCAATTTGAGTGATCTTATAAATAGTACATGATCTAGCTTGTTGGAGCTTATTCCCTATGGTGGGATGCCATGATAGCCTTAATGCATAGGAGAGGGACTTAGTCCTACCCCAACCTTGTGTGCCAGAATCTGTTGACTCCTCATGGGAGCCCGTACCTATGAGGAGGAGTGGACTGGGGATGGTCTGGGAGGACATGAGGCAGGGGGAGGTAGGATGGATGAAAGAGAGAATTGTGTTGAAATGTAAAATGTAATTTAAAAGAATAAATAATTAAAATATTTACACAAAAGCAATAGTATAATACTCTATGTTACTCATTCTCTCTTAAGAATATCCAATATGCAATCTTGTACTGTCACTTTGGAAATCAGTATGGTGGTTTTGTAGAAAATTGGGAATAAATATACCTCAAATCCCTTGTGCATTTACCCAAAGGATGACCAACCATACCATAAGGACATTTACTCAACAATGTTCATAGTAGCATTATTCATAATAGCCAGAACTTGTAAACAACCTAGATGCCCCTCAACAGAAGAATGGATAAGGAAAATGTAGGACACTTACACAATGGATTACTATTCAATATTGAAAAATGAAGACCTCATGATATTTTCAGGCAAATTGATGGAACTTGAAAAAACCATCCTGAGTGAGGTATACCAGATTCAGAAAAACAAACATGGTATCTATTTATTCATAAGTGGATATAAGATGTAAATAAAGCATAGGGTAACCAGACTAAAATTCATAGCTCCAGAGAAGCTAGGTAACAAGGAGGACCTGAAGAGGGATACCCTGGGAAGAAGAAATTAGATGATATCTATGGGTCAAACTCAGCGTGAGGAATGGCAAGGGAGAGAAAGTGGGTATGAGAATAGGAGGGAATAAGATGGACTCAGTGGGGAGCAATATAATGGAAAAGCAGTGAAAGAGATATCTTAATAAAGAGAGTCACTATGGGCTTATGGAGTAATGTGGTGCTAGGGTAAATTCCTAGCACAAGGAAAACCTCAACTAAGACTCCTAGCAATAGTAAAGAGGATGTCTGAACTGGATTACCCCTGTAATCAGACTGATGAGTACCCCAACTAACACCATAGAGCCCTCAGCCAGTAATTTACAGACCAGATGCAGGGATCCACAACCAAGAACCAGGCTCTGGAAATCCGGTTAACAAGATGGGGGAAGTGAATATATGAGCAAAGGAGGTCAAGCAATATACAGAGATGGCTTAGCCAATCTTATGGAAATGGAGAGGCTCTAGACCTACCTAAGTGGAGACTGCAGGGGACAAAACTAGGCACTTCACAAGGGGAGACATTTGTAAAACTTGGACTATCAGAGGGGCCTCTGTCAGTAGGGCCATGCTACAAACCTAGTACATGAGCTAACTTGTTGGAACCCATTCCCTATATTGAGTTGCCATGCTCAGTCTTAATGCATGAGAGAGGGGCCTGACCTTGGCCCAACCTATTGTGCCAGACTATGCTGACTCCTCATAGGTCCCTTTACCTGTGAGGAGGAGTCGACTGGGGGTAGCTAGGTAGGGAAGTGTGGGGGAGTGGGAGGAGGGGTAGGAGGGCGAACAATGTTTGGAATGTAAAATGGAATAAAAAAAGTGTAAACAATTGTAAAATAGAATATCCAGTCTTTCCAGCTGGTGGTGTATACCTTTAATCCCAGCACTGCAAGGCAGAGGCAGGCAGATCTCTGTACATGAGAGCCCAGCCTGGTTTACAAATCGAGTTCGATGACAACTGAGGCCACATAGAGAAATCTTTTCTTGAAATAAACAAATGGACAACAACAATAAAAAATATACAATCTATTCATGATGTCATGTTACAGACTGAAAATGTGAAAGTGTGATATCTTCTGGCACTTAAATGAAAAATTAGAATTAATGGTTGTAAAATGTTGATTGATAACAATTTTTTGTAACTAACATTATATTGTTCATGAGTTTTAAGCCAGGCTACATGTGAAAGGAAATTTTCATGTCTAGACTTAAATAATGAATTATAGATGTCGTAAGTGATTAAAAGTTATTATTCTTGCAAGGGAAACAGTCTTGCATAGTTTAACTGATATCTTGCAGTTAATTTTGTAGACTATATTGAATTTGATTGAATGACTGAACTTGAATTTAATGAGTAAATTATTGAAATTTATTTTCATGAAAATGTTTGAATGGATAGCATTTGTGTGGTAGGCTGCACAAACCGACAGAAAAAGAAAATGTCATTAGAGTGATCCTCAATGTCTACAATCTATTCAAGACTGCACGTAATCTCCACAAATACAGCATTGGATAAAAGTATTAGGAGAGATAACATAGTGTGTGTGTGTGTGTGTGTGGTGCATCAGTCAGTCTATCTAAAAGTCTCAGAGAAAGAAGGTAATTCATGGCCAAATAAATATCCTCCCCAAACATCCAACACACTGCACTGTTGGTGTTTCCAAAGCCTCTGAGGAGTTGTCCATGCAAGGAGCAGTGTTGTATTCAGCCACAACACCAGTACAGGAAGGAAGAGGCATATCTTCACATTTACTGTACACTCTATTATAGTCACGCTCATCAAATGCTAGATATGTAGTGGTTCAAAGAAAATGGCCCCCAAAGGGAGTGGCAATATTAGGAAGCATGGCCCGGTTAGAGGAAGCATATCACTTCCTCAGTGTGACTGTCAGTTGACTTCCTGGTGCCTGCAAAATGTAGCACTCAGCTCTAGCACTGCATCTGCTGCGTTCTGCCATGTCCCCTGTCATGATGATAAGGGACTGAACCTCTGAAACTGTAAGTGAACCTCTCCAACTAAATGTTTTCTTTATAAGATATGCTCGGTCATGATGTCCCTTCACAATAACAGAAAACCTTACTAAAACAGCTGCCTTTACTTTGGCTTCTATTAGTTCCATATTGAGGATAAGATGTCATCCTTTCTTTTGGTCAGAGTAGATTTTGGTTGATCAGCAAGATAACAGGCATATAATGAAAATGGTGAAAAGGAAACCACTAAATTTAAGCCCATAAATCAGAGAAAGGGATCACAAACTAATGAGATCAGAGCGTACATTGTCTGAGCTTATACTGAAGAGGAGTTTGACTGAAAAACAAATAATGACTTTGGACACTTGGCACTCCTGAAAGCCAGACATGGTTGTGTACATCCATGGTCCCAGTATGGGGACATTGAAACAGCAGGCAGGATTATTGAGGGGCACAGTACAGCCAGCATACCTGAATCAGTGAACTCCAGGTTTACTAAGAGTCATTTACTCAAAAAATATGTTGGCCTAAAAGTGAAGAATGTATCAGATAGATACATGTGGCTTGTGTACACAGTTCTATATGCATGTAAAGACACATAAAAGCAGGAATGTGAATTCACACATCCTAACTAGAGATTGAACTAAAAGAGATATACGAATAATGTCATGATTTGTCAAACAAAGGTAGCCCTCAAAATGCCACCAAGTTGTTGGTGTTGAATGCCACAGAGAAGACTGAAAGCCTTGGGTACCAGTGGGATTCTCAGTAAGAGCCAATCAGTTCTTTCTTTCATTTGGGCAAGTTCATGATATAACTAGATACACAGAGGACAAAATGCTCAGATACCAGGACTCATCTTGGATTTGAGCCCAGATTCCTCCCTCCAAAATTTAGTAAGCGGAGTGTTAGGGCACTGAATTAATCCCTTTGAGTTCTATGTGAATCTTAAATAGAAAATTAAATGTAAAATGCCCATCTCACAGGGATGCTGTGAGGAAGAATGAAGCAAGGTATTCTATGAGCTCCAACAGGTTACAAACAGCATGCAGGTTTTATAGCATAAATACAATGCCAGGATGATAACCCCCTCTGTGTGTGTGTGTGTGTGTGTGTGTGTGTGTGTGTGTGTGTGTGTGTGTGTCTTTAACCACTTTCTTGTGGTTCTTTCTTTTACTGCTACTTTGGTGAAGGTGTAAAGATAAATATTTTTTCTTTCATGTTTGGTCATAATTTCTAAACACATATCTTTATGGTAAGATAAAGGTAAACAGGCTATATCCAATGAAGGACTTAGTAATATCCCAAACCATAAGCTAAAGTGTGATACTTAGCAACTGGAGAGATGACTTAGTAGTTGAATGCTTGTTGCTCTTCCAGGGGACCCTAGTTCTTTTTCTAGCACCCATATTAAGTAGACAGCAACAACCTGTAATTCCAGTTCTGGTGAGTCCAATGCCCTCTTCTGGCCTCTTTGAACAACTGCACTCATCTGTCCACATTCAAACAAAGATATACACACATAAATAAAAAGAAAATAAAACTGTAAAATTGTTCCTTTTAAAGAACGGGTAAATCAATCTTATTTTTGTCTCTAGGATTTTCCCCAGTTTCCTCAAGATTCAACTTCCCAGTATTTGGTTTAGTTGTTTGGGTCTGGCTCAATGGTCATCAACTAACTCTGATATGAGAAAGGATCTCTCAAGGAAGCTTTCACATTCTTCAGTAGTTTCATATTATTGTTAAGTGGCTTGCATATGTGTACGTCTCCCTGTTTCCTAAGCAAGTTCAGATTGCAGGTTTCCTAATTTCATGAAAAACACTTCCTAAGTGTCCTTGCATATTAAATGTGATTCTCAGCTCTAAAGAAGCCATTAGCATCTTTCATAAAAGAAAAATCAGAATTTGATATCTTTACTTGCAAGACAAAATTGTACATTCCAATAGGCAATATGTTAGTGAGACTACAACAAAAAAATAAAAAAAGTTTTCTCAAATGCAAGGATGCCCTTGTCATGTGTTGGTGACTTAGAAAATAGCTGTTGGTGAGATTTCCTAAGCAAGGGACTAGTTCTGTAAAGTAATGAAAGCAACAGCATATGCTTTCTTCTCATTTTATGAAATACATATTCCTGAAAAATCTGTCACTTGTAAAAAAGGTCTTGTCTACTTAGCAGTAGCTGTCAACTTGACAAAATCTAGAATCATCCAAAACAAATTTCTAAATCCCATAATTTGTCTTCATCAGACTGACTTTAAACCTGTCTGTGAGGGATTGTCTTGATTGTTAATTGATGTAGGAGGAACAGCCCACTGCTGGCAGTACCATTACTTAGGTAGGTGCTGCTAATATAAATGGTAAAGTTAGTTAAGCAGAGCCTGAGCAAGACAGAGAGTGAGCCAGAAAGCAGCCTTCCTCCATTGTTTTGAGTACCTGCCTCAGTAATCCTCAGTGGTGAACTATGACCTGAATATGTAAGCCACGTAAACTCTTTCCCAAGTTGCTTTCGGTCATAGTGTTTTGTCATAGCTCATAAATGATATCAAAAGAAGTGATAAAAATATTTTTAATATGGATTCTTATCAGGACATATCAAAATGTCCATGTGCATGGAAAAAACAATTGCTCATCAAAAAATTTAAAAAAAAATATTTTCCTTACTGGGAACTCAGCTGAACATGATTCTTAAGCTTCTTTCCAGTCTAGCTACTGAAAATAAGTACCCCTTCCAGAAACAATTCTTTGAGGAGCCGTATTGTACTATTGTGTCACTCCCATTTTCTGCAGGATATGAGTGATATGCTCAAACTAGTAGCTATGGGAAGGGTTTCTTAATATAAGAGTGGAAAGCTAGAGATACTGTCCCATGGGAATAAGAAAGAAAATAGTAGAATACGACACTTTATCTTTCTCTTGTTACTGAATTTCACTGAAGACAAGCACACCCTCACTCTCATGTAAGACACACACACACACACACACACACACACACACACAAGCTCACACACAAAAGTTCTCTCTCTCACACACACACACATACACACACAAAGAGTGTGTGTATGTGTGTGTGTGTGTTTAAATGAATATATTCAAAAGTTTAGAAATTTGGACCAAAAATGATGAAACTGAGAAGAGAAATTCATAACCTGTTTTCATCTCATATGTGCTCAAGCCATACTTTGTAGGGAAGTTAAAACAAAGGACAAGTTATAGCTATAGGAAAATTTTTCAGTGGATCCAATAATCAGAGCTGGAAGATAGTGGTCCCCCCACCCCACCCCCATCTGTGGCTAAGGACTACTTGTGAGGATCAAATTGGGATTCTGCAAGGATCCTGCTTGCTAAGGCCCTAGGACATGATGAAGAGGACATGTTTTCTTTCTAAAACCCTGTCTGTATAATTATTACTAATTAAAGATAAATGATGTTCTGATCAATTTTTTCTGCTATTATGAAAACCACACTGACAAAAGACACTTGAGGAAGGAAGAGTTTATTTGCAATTACAGTTAAAGATAAAGTCCACAAAAGAAGTTATGAGAGACAGCTGGTCAAATGGTACCTGCAGCAGGAAGAGGTTAATGCTAGTGCTGCTCGCATATAGGATGAATTCACCTCTATTAATTAAATACAGAAATTTCATTACAGAAAGTTCCTGAAGATGTCCCCTAGATGATTATAGATCCTGTCAAATTGGCAATCAAATTAATCATCATATGGCATGGATAGCTATTAAAAGATTAAAAATAAGAATCTGTGTTTCTATTATAAACACCAGGTCACAGACAGAGTATTTGTTTAATTAATCTGATTTCTAAGACCAAGAAAAAATGAATACTAAAATCTCCTCTACTATCCAATTTTCCTTAAATATACAGATTAAATAATCTTATGATTGCAAGTAACTTTTCATGGCAATATGATGATATAGTATTAGATCAATCCTAATTTTTCAGAAATCTCTTATTATGCACTGTTATTTGGAGATTTTTGGTGTATATATATTTATGTTTGAATACATCCTCTTCAATGTGGGTGCCTATAGAAACCAGAGGGTGATATCTTCTTCATTTA
Source organism: Phodopus roborovskii (assembly GCF_943737965.1). NCBI lineage: Eukaryota > Metazoa > Chordata > Mammalia > Rodentia > Cricetidae > Phodopus > Phodopus roborovskii. The sequence goes on along the minus strand of NW_026126585.1, from coordinate 1,048,763 downwards.
TTTCCTATCTTATTTTATTAATCTATTTATTGTTTTACTTTTTAAATTAAAAATTAATTAATATATTTTGATTGTATTCTCATTATCTCCCAATTCCTCTAAGACTCTCCTTACCTACCTATCTAACCAACTTCATACTCTCTCTCTCTCACCTCTCTCTCTCTCTCTCTGGCTCACTCAAAGGAACCATGACCAAAACTTTAAAATAAACTATATTTAAAAAAACAAAACAAAAAAAAAAACTACAGGACAGAAAAAACATTCCATCAAAATAAAATGACACAAAATATACCCGGAGATGCAGAGATACACAAGCACCTGTGGAGTTCATTTTATGTTGGACAATAATTCCAAGGCATGGAACCTGCTCTATAGTGAAGTTGATATATCCAGTGACACTCCCTTGATTTTCTGGTTCTCAGTAGGTATCATTACAAATAGTTCCTTTGCTAGGGGTGACTCCTTGTATATACTCTTGCTTCTCAGTGCTGGCTTTTATCTGGTTGAACCTATATAGATCTTGGGCATACTGTACTAGTCTCCGTGAGTTTATGCATGAATCAGTGTATTTGATTCTCAAAGACACTATTTTCTTGGAGTCATCAACCACCACTGGCTTCTTTAGTCTTTCTTCCTCATCTTCCAAGTAGATCCCTGAGATTTGAGATGAGGTCATTGATAAGTGATCAAAAGTCTCTCACTATTTGAACTCTTTTTAGTTCTACACCAAGAAGATGCTTCTCTTAGAGTGCTGAGCAAGGCACTGATCTGTGGGTATGGAAGTACAACTACAAGTCATTTTATTGCTTTTATTCATTAGCAGAATAAAAGTAATATATTTTCTCTTTATGCTTATGAACAATATATCTACTCTTAGGTTCTTGGCTTCTTTATCAGTATCACTTATATGCTATCTCATAGACTAGACCTTAAATCCAGTTTAAGAGAAAAAAACGGTCACTTATTCATGTAACATTTATGTCACTATTGTATTTGCAAGCACATCACTATATCTTGCAAGCACATCACTCCTTATGACTGCGGGGTTTGTATCTTACTGATACTGATGATTCGTTTTCCCCTTTAAGCACCATGAACTCTAGTCAATAGGGATGAAACTCTTAACTGTGCACTATCTCTACTTCTCCATGTGTGACAATGTAAGTGTTGCTTTGAGCATCTCTAGGGCTTTCCTGTCAGTTGTTGGTGGGTAAACAATAGCTGTGACAATTGCCTGCCCGGGGGGGGGGGAAGGATGTTGTCAATGAGACCCCTTTGGTGAATGCTCCAAAAAAATGTAACCCATCCTGGCAGTGGAGGTTTTACTTGGTGGCATAAAATTTCTAGTTGGAATGTTGTTTCCCATGATTTGATGACTCCATACAACTTCCTTTCATTTATGCACATTATTTCCGGAAGCTACTGGAGAAATGGGTTTTCATATTAGCTTTTCGGTATTACCTGTCTCTCCCAATAACCCTTCCTGTTTTCCCACCCCTGCCCCCATGATACCCTCCTGTTAAGGTTCCCTTTATCTCTTCATAGCACTCTACCATATCTTTTGAGATAGGGTTTCATAGTCAAAGCAGAATTCTGCAGATGCTGTTAAACCAAGAAGCCACCAAGCCCCAGGGCTGACCTTGCTTCAACTTCCACACTGGGGACATTAAAAAGGTGTTCTAGTTAGTCTCACCTTTCGCGCTGTGTACTGTTTAGCCAGTTTAGTCTGTTGTGTCAACTAGACACAAGGGGTCATCTGGTAAGAGGAAGCCTCCCTCAGTTGAGAAAACCCAGCAGATAGGCCTGTGGGCTTTTTCTTGGTTAATGATTGATTTTGGAGCCCCCAGACTACTGCCAGTGGGGCCACACCTGGGCAGTTTGTCCTGGGTGGTAGAAGATAACATGCTGAGCATGCCATGGGTAGGTAGCCATTAACCAGTGCTCCTTAGTGGCCTCTGTTTTATTTACTGTCTTTAGGTTTTGCCTTTACTTCCTCTGACAATGGTAGTAATCCCTAAACCAAAGGGACCCTATCTTCCCTAAGTTGTTATGTGGTCATGAAGTTTTGTCATAGTAATTGAAAGAAAACAAAGACATACGTTTTTGTTTTCTGGTGCTCAAACTTAGCTCCTGATGCAATGTGACAGGCCCTTTGTTGACTAAGCCATTTCCTCAGTCTCAACCCTTAATTTTTCTGAATGATAGTATTTTCAGTGCAAATGAATTTCAATTTCTCTGAGTGGTATGGCAAAGGTCTGAAATTTTAATTAAATGAACCTGGATGTAACAAAACAATACTTAATTTAGCAAAATCTCTCCTTGTTGACTGTCATCACACTGAGTATGGGTCTGTGAATTGACAAGACAAATGGGTTACAGAAAGTGGTGTGTTGTAGTGATTAGCAAGCCAAACAAATTAGTAAAGCAATGAACACACTGTTTGATTGGTTTATTATCAAAAGTTAATTTACACAGTGTGTTTATGACACACTGTGCCTGTACATGAGAAAATAAGGACAAATAGACACAGCAGTGATAACTTCAGGAACAACAAAAACAAAAAATAAGAAAACACTTGGAGTATCAGCTCTTTTTTCCACATGTCTTGGTGTGTGTGAATGTGTGTATGTTTCATTATTATTTTCTAGCAAAGAAAGAAACATAAGCCTGCATTTAGGAGGTGGAAAGATCAGAAATCTAAGGTCATTTTCAACTATACAGTACCATTAAAGCAAGCCTGTGAACCTGAGACCTGTCTCAAAAAACATTAAAACTAGAAAATGATGCTCTTTGTAGGGGGAGGGGCATCAGGCTGAAGATGGAGCTCAGTAGAGTCCTTCTATAGCATGCATGAGTCATGGATAGCAACGCTTACTACCACGTAAATCAGGAACATATGTTCAAGATATCTATATCAAGACTTCAGAGGTAGAGGAAGGATCAAATGGTGTCATATAGAAGGAGTTTAATTTTAACCTTGTATGCCTAAGATCCTGTCTAAAGGGTGGGTGGGTGTGGTGAAAGAAAAGCCAAATGTAGTTATACAGACGATGTGTTCTATGAGATTGCAGAAAATGATTGTTTGGAGTCGGGGTATTCTCCACAAACACTGAGTTTGTGACTACTAATTGAAAAACAGTCTTGCCTTGACATAACAATAGCAAAAGCGGAGCCCAAATAATAGTCTTTAGTGTGTATCATTATACATACTACAATAATAATAATAATAATAATAATAATAAATTCTGCACAGTTCCTATTAAGGCTCCTCCATGGTTAATTTACTTTAATCCTCAGAGTGAGCACAGGATCAATGTTACATATTTGAGAAGACTAAGTTTTCATACTGTTAAGTTTTATCAGACATCGAAATTAAAAAGTATATCCTTCTGAAACTAACTGGTGATCAAAAATCTTAGGACTCTAGGAGTCTACGTTCTTTTCATGATGCTATTTTGCAGCGTTAGCTAGAATATACTTTGCCTACATCATGGTTCCAACGATTCTGATTCTCTAATGGCCAGCAAATGCAGTAAGCTTTTCAAATCACCACGAGTCCCATTAGGGACCTGGAGTTAGTCGGGTACATCATGAGAAAAGAGAGGATATCCATGCTGAAAGTACGGTACAAGAGGAAGAAAGACATGTCCTCAGGCAAGGAGATATGCTCAGACTGAATCTGGACAAACTAGTGCCCCGAGTGTTGAGCTAGCAAAATGTCTGACATTCTCTTTTTTGTTTTGAAGAGCACACAATTGTAAACATGTCAGAGAAATACTTGTTGTCTTGTTAAGCTTTGGTTGTATGGACACAGTATGTTTAACCTTTACTTTTGGCTTGACCTTGAAGTTATCAGAGGCCCAAATCATGTCATGAGACTATTTAATGCTGAAAAGGGAATGAATTAAAAAATGAAATGGTGTTTCAACAGAGAGTTGGAAATAGTACAGATTATGCTTTTCATTTAGGAGGAGACATTTGAAATATAGTAAAAATTAATAGTAGCCTCATGCTAAAAGCTCTTGGAATACATGAGGAGGTGTGAGGGAAAATTAATAACTGAAAGAGACAGGACTCATGGCCAGAAGGGAAAACTAGAAAGAACAAGTGCTTCTGCCAATAGATATAGATAATTCCCTGACTGGAGAGTACATTCTCCCTGCCGCCCTTCCCCCTGCCCCCACATTATCTTAAGGACAAGACCACTGAGCCTGCAGGTCCTAGAGAAAGAAAAACCCCTAACCTTGCAGGTGCTCTAAACAATCCCACCTTGTAAAAACTTTGTATTCTATGAAATTTCTGTAACCTTATGGGATGAGACTAGTAGTAGTCTCAAACTTCCCTTTCCATTAAAAATGCTTTGCAATTGTAAGCGGGTACCTTACTCTTTTAATAGAGTGAGGTCCCAGGTGGTTCCGTTCTTAGCAATAAAACCTTTAGCTTTTGCAGTTGGGAGTCACTTCCTTGGAGGTTGAGGAAAGCCAGTAGGCACAACAGAGTATTTTAATGTCAGAGCATAGAGACTGCAGATTCTGGCATGAAATATCATTTACCAAACTTATATAGTATAAAAAGAGATCTTTTTAGAATTACTTAAGAGCAGGGAAATGGCATACCTTAATGTGTAAGAGAATTTGCTGCCTAAGCAGGAGGACTTGAGTTCAAATTCCAGTGCCCACATCAAAAATCAGATTTGGTTGTACACTCCTATAACCACGATGCTATGGTTGGTAGAGAAAGAATAATTGCTGGGGCTTCTGTTTGCAGCCTGGCTTCAAATTTAGTGAAAGATGCTAAAATTGAAGGAATTGGCTAAGAAATCATGGAAAAGGATACATGTTATCTTTCTCTATCTTCTGCTTGAGAACATAAGTAAACACACACACAAACACACACAGAGCTTTGGGTTATATATATTTTCTTGGAAGCAAACCTGTTTTGTGTTTTATTTTTGATAGGAACTGATACTTTTTGATACAATTATTTTGATGTAAGACACAATAAGAATCATGGGTGCTCTTAGTTTTATTTTTTAAAAAAGAAGCAAAAAGGAACAACTAAGCTTTATTTTACTAGAAAACAGAACTTCTAATAAAGTTTGGAAGTACTAAATATCTCTGGGAAGATTATATAGATACTAATGGTAGAATGCACAATTGAAGGCATGTCTAGATGTGGCTGTCAGTATTTTGTCTTGTCATTGAGGGAAGGACTCACATAGGGTAAGGAAAAGAGAAGTGCTTTCCATTGGATAGTTCATCATGAGCACTCTCATGAAGTCAAAATGGAAATGGCTTTGACTATGGGAAAGAATATAAGGGCATCATTGCACAGCAAGTAGTTCTTAGAATAGGGTGTGAGTGATTTCATCCCAGGAGATCTATATTGTTTGGAGTTTCAGAAGCAGAGCATCACAGAAATATGAAGATAAAATATTTGAATCCTTCTATTAGCGTTGTTGAAGTTGTCAGAGTCAGAGCCTGGTCTTGGTTGTCCTAAAAATGTCAGGATTGACAACTGCTCTCAATAGACCAATTAAACAGAAAACTGAAGAGCAAACTTCAGGAATAGAAGAGTCTCTCAATTCGGTCACATAGGCAAGACGAGCGATTTAGTGACATCTCTCCAAGTCTTTCTTTTGAGGAGTTGTACCATGAGCTTTAGTTTCAAATAGAAGGTATGAAGCAAACTGAACTCAGCACTCTGGGTCAAGGTGTAGTCCTGTCTAGCACTGACACATAGCCTTCAAGTTGGTATGACAACTGGCCAGAGGGGCCAGGAATGAGTGGAATATGGAAGATAAGTTCTTCCACTGGCTAAACCAGTTGGTTAACAAACCAAAAGTCTGTCTCTGTGGAAAGTGCACACACGTGCACACACACACACACACACAAACACCCATTCCCCATAGCCACATACAGAGAAACATTGAGTTAACAATGAAATTATACATGTGAAAATCTCCACTTAACTTTTGAGATTACCATTGATTGCGAGTACTGAATCCTGAAAAATTGTTAGAATAAGAGCACACACACACACACACACACACACACACACACACACACACACACACACAACACCAATTCCCCATAGCCACATACAGAGAAACATTGAGTTAACAATGAAATTATACATGTGAAAATCTCCACTTAACTTTTGAGATTACCATTGATTGCGAGTACTGAATCCTGAAAAATTGTTAGAATAAGAGCACACACACACACACACACACACACACACACACACACACACACAACACCAGTTCCCCATAGCCACATACAGAGAAACTTTGAGTTAACAATGAAATTATACATGTGAAAATCTCCACTTAACTTTTGAGATTACCATTGATTGCGAGTACTGAATCCTGAAAAATTGTTAGAATAAAAGCAGAACATGAGACATCATCATTATAAATTTTAAAAAATGCTATATTATTTATTAATATTGCGTATCATATATGGTGTGTGTGTGTGTGTGTGTGGTGTGAATACAGGGATGTTGGTGCCACAGCATGTGTGTGGAGGTCAGAGGACCAATTCTGCAGTAAGTCTTGCACTGTGTACTCCCAAGATAGAAGTGAGGTTGTCAAGCTAGTGCTGCAAATGATTTTAGCATTTGAATCATCTTTCTAACCCAATATAATTGTTATAGTTTATATGTGTTTATTATAAATAATTGATTAGTATTATTTACTCATCATTAAATTTGAAATTCATATTGAAGCTCAGCAAGCTTCCTCAGTGACACTTTCTATTTTATGTCAACTGCAGATACTTGGAAAATTACATGAGTTTATGAGTGATTACCTTAATATTCATTAAATGACCAAACTGTGTTTGAGAGTTGAAGAAGATAACATTAAGTGGAAAACCAGCAATAACAGGCAAATAATTAAGGCAGGTGACAAGAAGCAGTCACTGAATTTGTTGAGTGTGAGTAGATGACAAAAGTCAGTGAGATGCAAAGCACAAATCCCCCCATGATGCAGATACACATGGGAAAAGCATTGAAACATGGTACTCCATTTGGCTTGGGTTACACACAAACCCCTCCCTAACAATGAGCTGAGCAATACAGAAACCTCACCTGCCCCTATACATGCACACAGTACACCTCACTTCAAACAATGGAACAAGAATCTCCTTTCCAAGCAATCTTTAGCAACTTCTCATTCATGTTCAGTTTCCTTTGAAGTGTATTCTAGAACATCTAGATCATCTAGGATGATTTGGCCTGAACAAGTTTGGGGTGCATGCCGTCTGAATAAACTTTCATGAGAATCAGCTATTTAACATAGTCTGCCCATGAGTAAGTGTATATTCATGTGATTAAATAAGATGCATCATGGCAAGCGATATTCACAGCAGACTAAGGCTTCACTAATCAAGAGAAAAACCCAACATGATCAACCGATGCTCCCTCTTATGTACTCCAAACATAAAGGCCACACTAAGTGCCAGCACATCTTGTCTACACTCTCACTTTGTTTTGAATGAAGTTTCTTTGTGTTTTGCAATCTGTTCCCTCAAATCTTTGAGTAATATATCAAGCACATGGAGACACCAAATCTAGATGGCAACCACAGATACCACTGACAAGCAGATTCTCAAATGATGACATAACTTATAAAAGCTATAAAAATATTATCACTGTGTTTTTACCTTCTAAGAATGGCTAAGTTTGTCCCAGTGCAATCTAACCTCAATCTAGCTGAATACAAACAGATGTTATGGAAAATACATCCTGCTGCTATTCTTACCGGTTTCAACTTTAACACATTAAATGAAACCACACTGGAATTTGTTTTTCAGGAGTTTTATTAATGTCACCCTCAATTAAGCAAGAGGAGGGTATGGTAGATGAAAGTAAGATCTATGAAATGAATCTAGCATATTCAGGGATAAATTCTGGGTTCCTTGTTTCTGTATGAATGGATTTGAAAACATCATTTCAACATCACTTTCTTCAGGTGTACATACTATCCATGTTAGATGGATGACAGTTACTGTTTGCAGTCGAAAAGCAGAGTCATATCTTAGAAACATTCATGTTGCTGCCACCTGTGATGTTTTTAGGTTTTACTTGTAGCTACATACGGACTTTCCAGACACAAAAGTTCTAAATGTTCCATAGTTCATGCTTTCCAGACTGAAGCAATCAAGTGAAGCAGTCCTACCTTATAAATAAGAAAACAAAAGGAAAACAAAAAGATACAAATGGAAAGAATGATGAAAGGAAGGAAATGAGGGAAAAAAGAAGAAAGGAAGTAAGGAAGTAAGGAAGAATGAAAGAAAGAAAGAAGGAAGGAAAGAACAAAAGAAAGAAAAAAGGACCAGGGATATTGTTCAGTTGGCTGACTCCTTTCTTGTATATAGAAAGGGCTGGGTTTCATTCCCAAAACTGTTCCAGACCAGGCATGTTTGCACATATCTGCAAGCTCAGCAGTGAATGTTAAGAGTTCAAGGTCACCATCATATATATAGTGAATTTAAGGGAACTCTAGGGTATACGAAACCCTATAGAAAAAGAAGAAAGACAAAAGAGCTAGGGACACAGAACCAGAGGAATAAAGGAAGGAATAAACCAATGAAGGAAAATGATCTTTCTTAGTCTTTTCAAACCCCGCATTTAGTTATTGCTTTCAAAATTTCTAAAATAGCCATGTGATGGGGAAAATTTAATAATAGAAACTGGAAAAGAGGAGAACAGAAGAAACGAGAGTGAGGAAAGTGATGCTACTTTATTGCCATGCTACTGGGGACATGTAAGAAGAAAGCAGGTTAAACCTGAAGCGGTTAGGGCACTCACTTGAGCAGTAACTTCTGAGTCAGTAAAAGGAAGATGTGAATCTAAATTCTCTTTTCAGTGTTTACTCTTTCTGCTTGGTTTTACATAGTTTTGATTTCTTGTTGTAAATTTAAGGATGGCACTTACATGCAGATTTTGAGTGCTAATAGGCTGACTGATGGTGGCTGGAAGTGTTCGTGAGGATCTTACTCATCAGCACCTGCTATTAGTATTAGTACCAGTATTTTGTTTAAACAGTGCCTTCAATCCTGCCCATTCCCACCTCCAGACTCTTGGGCTATCTCTGTAAATCTTCTTGTTAGAATATCTGAAATGGACAAATGGCTGTTTATTATAAGCCCATGGTACTTCGCTATTCACTCTACGGTTTCTCACCTCATGAGTACCTTTGTTACTCTAGACAGATCCTTTCCACTGTCATCTGATTACCCATTTCTAAGATGCATCTAATCTTTAGGTTGTTATTTGTGAATAGTGATCTACTTATAGGATTTTCGTGTTTAAGCAATGAAACTGAGATGTCCTGAGTGTTCATGAGCATCTATGATTAAAACCCATGCCTCATGAATTCACATAATTCCCCTTACTCATTATAATCCTTGGCATGAAAATTTTTCCATGTTTTTATTAAAAGGGAATGGTGCCCATATTCAGAGAAAGTGCACAGTTTCCATACACACCCAGGAGAATTTGGAAAGGTCCATGTAATAAGTGTCTGCCTTCTTATTGATAGATATGACACTGAACTTCAAAAACTAAATCCATAAATGTTACTAGTAATCACATATTCCTATTTCCAGATTCAGTTCTGTGTGACATATCACTTTCAAATCCATTTTTCTTTCCCAGTTTCTGGGTTCTTTGAAGAGATAATGAGAAATTCCACATGGCAGTCACCTGAGGGAGGCATTTGGAATATAGTGATGGAAAAGTATATGACCTGAACAGATAGTTCAGGAACAAGACAAGCTATTAACTGATTAACATGAAGATTTTTTTTCTCCATGCCAGCTTATAGCCTACTGTGGAGACTGGTGTAAGTATCATACTTTTGTGAAGTACTCTATTTTAAGCCTTTACTATTTCCCTTTTCTCTCATGATGACTTCATGCAGAATTTTCTGAGGGTATCCTTGACCAGAGTGTGAGCTATGAATTACTAGCATTGCTTCAAGCAATGCAAAGTAAAGTTAAAACTCCTGAATCAGTAATTTGAAGATGGAAATTCACAAATTATTTTTGTGTCAAAACAAATTAAGTTGTTTTCATAATTCAGAAAGGAAAATGGAACTAAAGACATAATGAGAATAAAAAGCAGGGGCTGGATGGAGTGATGGCTCAGAGGCTAAGGTCCTCACTGCTCTCACAAGAACCCAAGTTCAGTGGCCAACAGTCAAGTCTTATTTGCTCATTATCACATGAAAATCTAGCTCCTATAAATTAGGTCATCTCTCCCACCTTCTGCAGGAACTTGCCCTCATCTGAGAAAAAATCATACACAGACACAGACACACACACACACACACACACACACACACACACACACACACACACACACACACACACCTAAGAAAGAGAAACTGCTTTTGAAAATGAAATGCTTAAAAAAATCAAAACAAAAAGGGAGGAAACAGGGTAGTAAAATCTTTAAGTTATGCTAATAATGTTATATTCACAGATTGTCATGTAACATGTGCTTGAAACAAAAAATAATTCATACAGTTAAAAAGCATGCATACATTCCTACTCACTATGCAACTGCAGAAATCAATAACCTCTACAGTGGTACAAAATGGTCTTACATTCATTAAAATAATCAAGTGTTATGTTGTGGTTATTGGAAGCAGGAGAGTTTATGAAGCTGCTGAGGAATTCCTCAAAAGCAGATTCACTTCCCCAATTCTGAAATGGTGTTAGTTGTCTCCTGTGTAACAAATGTTCTCAACGAGACCTTACATGTCTAAGCCACATTTCTTCTGTGTGAAAATTTGGCAGAAAAGATAGAGAATAGGCATGTACCACTGGTCTCCATGTGCCCAGGACAGGAGATATATCTCCACAACTGGAATATGTCTGCCAATCTGAAACATTGAAATATTCAGTACTCCTCATTCTTGGTCACCAATATAATTAACTGGGCACATTGCTCTTCAATGATGATGGAAAATTCAACCATTGAAGCTTCAATAACACAGGCTATCATGTCAGAATTATATGTGGTACTAATATAAAATGTACTTACTACCCAAAGAAAACAAAATAACTATAAACACAAAAATAAAAGCAAAAACAAAAAAGAAATGAGAAATGATGCTAATACTTAGAAAATTGCCAAAAGTTTGGAGAAAACACTGCCAAGCTTACTTAATGAGACCTGCAGTACTCATGTGTAAATGGCACATGAGATATAAAATATAAATAAAAACATGAGTTAAAATTGTATGAATACAGGAGTAAATTTATTTAAACTAAGAACAAAAATGATTTACAAAAACCCCACATATTAAAAATATCAGCCAGCAAGGCCAGTGGTTTTTTACTCTCAGATACAAAGGTGACTGGTGTTTTGAATATTTTGATATTTGGTCAAAGTAAGTGGGACTGTTTCAGAAGGATTAGGGGTGTGGCCTTGTTAGAGGAGGCATGGCCTCGTTGAAAAAAAAAATGTGTCATTGGAAGTGGGCTTTGAGAGTTCAGAAACTCACACCTTGCCAAGTCTTACTGTTTTTTGTCTCTACCTGAGGATCAGGATGTAGTTCTCAGCTACTACTACAGCACCATAGCTGCCTGACACCATGCTCACTACCATAGTGCTCTGAAATGTCCCCCTGAAAGTGTAACTAAGATCCCATGCGGTTCCCTCCCTCTGTCATGGGGTCTCTTCACAACAATGGGAGACTAACCAAAACAATGTCCCAGCATATGAAAGTGTTTGCAAAGAAATAATCAAAATCTCATGATTATGTCAATGAATTTAGAAACTGTTTTATACAAAATACATAACACCTTAATGATGAGGAAGGTCCACCCTTATACTACAAAGGCAACGAAAGTACTTTGATGTAACAAAAGCCACATAAGTGAAATTCACAGATATCATTATACTCCAGAAGACAATCCTGAAAATGTTCTCTTCAAGATCAAGAAGGAGATAAGGATGTCTGTGCTCACCAATTATGCTCTGACAACACTGAGATTCCCATCTAAAATATGTTAAAAGAAGAAACAAAAAGCTTCCAAGTTGGAAATGAAGAGATAAATATATGTTTGCAGATGACATAATGTTACATATTAGAATCCAGAAAGAGTCTGCAACAAATAAAATAATTGAGCAAAATAAAATAGAGCACCCCATACTCACAGTGCTGGGAAGGGGAGGCAGGAGAACTATGAGTTTTAATTAGGCTTGGTCGACAGAGACAGGCCTTTGCCTCAGAAAATGAAGTGCTATGGATGCATTTCAGTAGTAGACTGGTTGACCCACATGAGCAAATCTTGGGTATAAGCTGCACCCAGGAAAGAAGGAAGATAGGGAGGGAGGGAAGAATGGATGGAAGAGGGGATGGAAAGGAGGGGGTAAAGGAGAGGAGAGGGAGGAAGTCGTTCAAACTATGTAAATAAGTTCATTACAGATACAGGATACAAAGTTAAAATATTCAAAACCCTTTTCAACACATTAAAATGAACTATAATACCATGGAGAATGAAAGGCTTAGAAGCAAAATTCACTAAGGAAATGAAATGCTTGTTTACTCAAAAATACAAAACAATGATGAAATAAAATTAAAATCCCAATTTAAAGAGAGGCTGGTGCTCATTGATTTGAAGGCTTGAATTAGTGCAATGTTATTTCAAATATGCATTCCTTGTCAAAACCTCAATGGTAGGTACAATATAAAATAATAATTCCTAGCAAAATAAGAATCATCAGAACTACCAGAAAATATGTACAGAAACATAAATTAACCCAGGAGCATTCTACTTTGTTTTATAATATCTTAAAAAAGTATGGTCCTTCAAGATGGCAAAGTTGGTAAAGAAGCTTGCTTCCAAGACTGACAACCTGGGTTCAGTGCCTGGGATCCACATGGTGGTAGAGAAGCAACTCCCCTGTGCTTTCCTCTGAGTTCTACAGATACACTGTTACAGCCATGCGTGCACACATATTCACACACTAAATTAATAAATATAATGAAAAATCATGAATAGAAACACTTGGTACTTATGTCAAGACAGAAATATAAACCAATGGAACAGAACAGAGTTACAAATATATAGACACACACATAACCAGCTGACATCTCAAGAAGGAGCCACGTTCACAAAAGCAAAATTGATGTCTTCAACAAATGGACCTGTGGAGAATCAGATAGGCACAGGGGAAAAAAAGAATATGGAATGAGAAGATGGTTTGTTCATCAAATTATTGCTGTGCAAACATTATAACCTGACTTTGGATTTCCATAACTCAAAAGCAAAAAAAAAAAAAAAAAAATTCAAAACAAAGCTAAAAGCAAAGGCAAGGTGTGATGGCTTTTGCTTATAAATCCATTCCAGTGGTGTGTGCAGGGGCAGGGGGAATGGAATGAGAGGATGGGAATATCCATTCAGGGCTTCTGTCAAGCCAGTCAAGTCATCAGTAAGCTCAAAGTTTAGGAAGATACCTTGTCTTAAAAGGTAACGTACAGAAGTGACTGAGGAAAACATTGGATGTCATTCTCTGGTCTCCCAATCCACTTGTACAGGCAAATGTACACATATGTATATATATATATACACACAGATTCGAAGTAAATTAATAAAATGAATAAATAATATGAAGTTATATATAATACCTAAGAAAATATAATTTAAAATTAAAATAACAAATACAAATAAATTAGAATTTCAGCCAACATCTCTAGTTTTCCATGAAATGTTCTTTGAATTTCTCAGATTAGGTGGAGAACTACACCATGCATATATGGAGAGCTTCATGACCCCTTTATTCTAATGGTGGGGTGGAATATTCCTTTACACTTTGTGACTATATGGCACCGTGATTGGTTCTTTAAAGATGCTGACTGGCTGATAGCTGAACAGAATTAGGTTTGGCAGGAAAGCCCGACTAGACAGATGATGGCAGGAAGAAGGTTGAGGTCTGCAGTTGCTAGTGGGAGCAGGAGGTGAATGGATTGTGATATGTTAGTAAAGGCACTGCCACATGGCAGAGGGTAAATAAGGAATATGAGTTAACTTAAAATGTAAGAGCTAGTTAGTAATAAGCCTGAGCTGTCACATGAGCATTTAAAATTAATATAAGTCTTTGTGTAGGTTATTTAGGACTGGCATCTTAGAGTTGGAGAGAAACATCTGCCTACATAGTGGCTTCTTGGTCTTCCTTCACTGTGAAGGCCTCATGGTCATCCAAATATTTTTATTATCCATCCAGCACTCACTAAAAGTCTATGACTAATCTCTTATTTGATGGAGTGATGAATGAAGGCTGCTGGTAGTGCGGGTAGTCTGAATAAATATCATAAAAAGAATAATGTGTCATCCATGCTGATTCATGGATCATATTCATGGATCATATTCAAGACAGGCCTGGTGCCTACATGACAAAGCTGACCATCAAAATATCTCACTTGCAAGTTTTCCTATAACTCAGTTAATGTCGATTTCTCTTTAGGGTAATATTTGTACTTATTCTTTGAAGTTCCATACATGCAAACAATGTGTCTTGAACATATCCACCCTTACCAGCATTTCCAAATCCCTTAGGATCTCTCACCACATGTGTGTTCCAACTTATGCCATATAACTCACTTGAGTTCAAATAGTGTTGTGCTATGTACATGCTACACAGGAAACCACACCAGGGGCGACTTAGTTGCCTCATCAAAGAACACTGAAATGTCCTCTGTCAGCAGCCATCAACTGCCAATAGTTCCTGAGCTAGGGCGTGGGACCTCAAATGAAAATTGCAGGGAATACTTCGGGCAAGTCCATCCAATTCATACACAGCATCCGTGAAAGTGGAAGGTACTGCAGCCATTTTGGAAATCAGTCTGGGGGTTTCTGAAAAACTCAAACTAGAACTCCACATGGCCCAGCTATGTCTCTTCTGAGTATATCCCCCCAGAAGACTCTGTCCTCCTTCAGAGGTACTGATTGCTGTTCTACTCACACTAAGGAGAGAACTTGATTCCTATGCATTTCTAATAGGGTGCTTGCTCCTTTTATTTCCAACCAGTTGCTTTGCTATGCTGTTACCACACCGCCCTCATGGTATAATACTAGATAACACAGTGATCTATGATTCTCAGCTATGTTGTTCGATTATATAATTGCAAATATTGGGAAAGAAATGAAGTTCTGAATACAGCAGTATATTTATTTAAATGTCTCTATTTGCTTTATCCCAGAGACTGTGGTGCCAAAAGGTACATAAATAGTCCTCTGTTGAATCCTTCATTTCCTCTGCTGAAGCCTAGTAGACTCAAATTTTATATTCAGTTGATACTTGATAATGTATCAACTTCCCCATACTATTTCAAAAGGTGTATCCCCCTTAGTCCTTTTTATCTATTTATTTATACAGTGTAAAGTAGCCTTACATCAAACAATTTCCAGACAAACGACAAACCCAGAAATATCAATTGTGCTTTACAGGATTAGTGGGAAAGATCTGGTTGCACAGAATTCAGTTATGTCACATTTACCCCATTTTATTTTCCTGTTTATTCAAGTTTCTTTTACATGACTCATCTGCAGAATTGGCTGTGGGAAACTAAAACTATACAATTCTGTGGAGATCCAAAGCGAGTGTGAACATAGGTGAAGATACCTATGGTCTGGAGTCAGGTCTGAAGCAAACATTGACCACTTGAGACTTAGGAAGTGGCTCTTGGGGTTAAAGCATGAGGACCTGGGTGTAAGTCTCCAGTATATGCACACAACTCTAGGCATGGAGCATGGCCACATGGCCTACAAAACCTGCATTGGGAGACAGAGACAGATGGTTCCAGGGGGCTCTCTGGTCAGCCCTCCCAGCCCACAAGGTGAGTAGATTCACTAAGAGACCTTGTCTCAAAGGAGCAAAGCACAGCAGTAAATTAAAACCCTTGTTGTCTTCAGTACTCCATAAACACACATGCACAGGTGGATGCAGCCATGTGTTCACATTCTTGCACCTCCACATTCGTGCACCACATATTCACATCCACCAACACACAACACACGACCACACTGACATACAGAAAACATTAACTGCCTGCAGAATATGTCTAAATTTGTTTTCATCACCCAGCATGTAACTTAGATTCTTAGTATTAACCATAATAGACTAAGCAGGAAGATAGTTTGAGTTTTGTTTAGTTTTTGTTTCTGTCTAATTTGATTGCAAATCATTTTTTTTTCATAATTTTACCCAAAATAATGTATCCAAATTGACAGGATTTCAGAATCACCCAGGACACAAACTTTTGGATGTGTCTGAGGGGGGAGACTTTAGCCTGGATGAGTTGAAGTGGAAACACCTGTAAATATGCTTGGGGCCACTCAGTGCGATATGGTCTAGTGCTGAGTAAGAAAGAGAAACTAAGCAATCAAGAATCTTCATCTATCTCTGCTGCCTGTGTGGAGCTACAATGTGACCAGAGCCCTCCCTCAAGCTCCTGCTGCTAGGCCTCACTCACAATCACTTTTAATGTTATATTGTAGATTATTATGTGGATACATATACATTAAATACAGTTATCCACATTTACTTATACACACATCCACATATTCATACATGTGTACATATGACATCATGTATAAATTTATACACATATATACATGTATGCACACACACATATATGTATGTGTGTATGCATTATTTATTTGATTAATTTAATTTCACTAGAATTTCCATGCCCATTAAAATATTCCACAAAGTTAACTTTATTTGGCATCATATTCTTTCGACTAATGTTTAGAAGATATTCCAAGATATGAAATGAATCCCTAGGTGCAAGCATATTATAGACTTCCAAGAATCCTAGAAAATGGGTTTTATGAACTAACATAGGCTTCTTCAGGGATGGGTCAACTGTTGTTGCTCTTTTAGATGATCAGGATTCAGCTCTCAGAACCACAGGGCAGGTCACAAACATCACTAACTCAAGTTCAAAGGGACTCAATGTGATCCTCTAACCTTTTCAAGTACCAGACATATGTATAGGCAAGCACTCAAACAAATAAAGTAATCTATTAGGAGATAAAATAGGATGCCTGTGGTAGGCCTGAATATGTGTAAATTAATGTACTTGTTTTGCATGACCCAATAATTCTGAGAAGCAGGACATTTTAATCAAGACACTGTTTTAGATAGCACAACAAGAACTTTCTTTTTAGTTAAATCTATTTAAAATTTTTTATTTAAATAACTTTTTTCAATTATTTTAGCATATCAATCAAGTTCCTCTTTCTTCTCTCCTCTGTCCTTTCCCCTTCCCATCTCCTCCTTCCCATCCACTCTTTCTCCTTCTCCATTCAGAAAGGGACAGGCCTCGTATGGGCTCAAACAAAGCATGGCATATCAAGTTGAAGCAAGACCAAGGTCCTCTCCTTATTTCAAGGATGGGCCAGGTAATCATGCATGAGGAACAGGTTACTAAAAATAATCCAGACAGAGGTCCTGTTCTCACTGTTAGAAGCCTTACTAAGAGACCAAGCTACACGATTGTTACGTACATGCAGAGGGCCTAGATTGGTCCCATGCAGGCTTCCTGACTGTTGGTTCAGCATCCATGAGCACCTGTAAGCTTAGGCATCTGTCTCTGTGGGTTCCCCATTCTGACTCCCCTGGCTGGTGCAATCCCACCTCCCTTTCTTCCACACAAATCTGGAGCTCAGCACAGTGCCTGTCTGTGGCTCTGTGCCTCTGCTCCATTAATTATTGGATAGAGTTTCTCTGATGGCAATTAGGGAAGTCACCAACCTGCTTACAATAAGCGGGCAATTCCAGTATCCTCTCCATCACTGGTATGAGACATAGTTGGGGTCATCCTTGAAAACAGACTTTTTACATGTTTTATTTTTGAATTTCATTTTACATTCCAACTACAGTTCTCCCTCCCACACCTCTTTCTGCTACTGCTCGACTCCTCCCACCCCCTCATATCCTTCTCCCCAGTCCAATCCTCCTCACCAGTAAGGGCTCCCAAGAAGAGTCAACATAGTCTCATACAATAGGTTAGGGCAGGGCCAGACCTCTCTCCAGTGCATTAAGGCTAAGCATTGGCATCCACCGTAGGGAGTAGGCTCCAAAAAGCTAGCTCATGTACCAGGTTAGTATAATGGTCCTACTGCCAGGGACCCCAGCTTCACAACTGTCTCCCACACACCACACACCAAGGGCCTAGTTAAGTACCCTGGAGTCTCCACAGTTGTAGGAAAACATAATAAATAAATAAATAAATAAATAAATAAATAAATAAATAAATGCATAAATGCATAAATACATAAATAAATAAATCATTAAAAAAGAAAACCAAGTTTTAATGGTAAATTCTATGATAAAGTTTAGGTCACCAAAA
The DNA here is from genome assembly GCF_943737965.1 of Phodopus roborovskii. NCBI lineage: Eukaryota > Metazoa > Chordata > Mammalia > Rodentia > Cricetidae > Phodopus > Phodopus roborovskii. Next base: position 1,030,387 of record NW_026126585.1, on the reverse strand, counting down.
TGCTAATATGGTCTTAATATCCAAAAATAGGATACAATCACTGGAGAAATGTCAAGATACCATATTTGATCTTACTCATTTCAATCAGTTTGGGGGAGGTCAGAAAACAGGTGATAACTTCTGTAATGTGTGGAAAGTTTCCCAGGGCCTTGTCTACAGCTGGAAGTATGCAGGTATTGACAGATCCAGGGAAAAAAAAAAGGCAAGTGGATCTCTGGGCTCATGATTGATGTACTGTTTATAAGTGGTATAACATCCAAATTATTTAACTTGCAGGAAATTCAAATTCTCCTTTTATAAAATGTGTATGCCTGGCCATTGCAAAGGCTCAGCAGGTAAAGGCATTTGCCTTAGTTCAGTCTCAAAGCCCCAAATGGTGGAAGACAAGAACTACAGTAAGTTGTATTCTATTGTTTACACATGGGTCATTAGGGCCTGTGTGTGCACTATATAACTACATGAGTGAACATATAAAAAATAAATAATAAATGCAATCTTATGTTACTAGCACTTTAATTCCAGCCTGGTCCCAGAGCTGCATCAGTGCCAAATAACATGCAGAGACACTATATTAATTATGAAACTGTTGGCCACTTACTAGTGTTTCTTATTGGCTAGCTCTTTTCTGTGTTAGGGTCCCTGTGATATGAGATTCATTCATATGCCTCACCTTATGAGAGATGGAACTTCATCTCTGCTCTTCTCTACAGCCTATAGTTTCCTATATGCTATATTTCAGGAAAAGAAATCAACTGAATTAAAAGGAGAAAGCCACCCACGTACCTGTCTGCCTGTTCCTTTGGAAAATACAGTAGAGAGCAGCATAAAATAACTAACAGGTGGGTGGATCCAGACCGAGCAGGGAGGGCATGAACTTCTAAACCAAAGGTTTGAGTTTAGCTTTATCCACTGATTCATAAGGATTGTTCCTGTGGTGTTTCATCTTGGTTGTCACCTTGATGCTTGTTTGAATCACTGTGGAAACACACCTTTAGATCTGTCTATGAGAACTCTTCCGAAAGGATTAATGTGAACAGCCTGTACCTTCTTTAAATGTGGGCTGCACCATTCCATGGGCTGTGGTTCCAGAATGGATAAAAGGGACAAAGCAAGGTGAACATGGTATTTTTCTGTGTTCTAGCTGTAGAGTAATGTGACTGGTTGCTTTGTACTCCTGTATCCAGGCTTTCCTCACCGCGAGGACTGGAACTATTAGCCCGACTAAAGCACTCCTATACATTAATTATTTATTTTGTCATAGGCACATGATGGCTAATACAGAGCCATTTGGTATTCTTAGCTACATGTAGAAACCTATCACATCTACTTTTGAATGTTTCTATGGAGAAGTAGTGAAAGATTTGATGAGAAAGCACAGGGCAATAGATTAAGGAATGGTCACTAAGAATAATTGCATTTTCAATTATATGTAATTTTAATGTACATACATAGGCAATCACCCAAAACACTAGAAATAAAAATATCAATTATTTAAAAGATGTTGCTCTTGCTCTAAATAAATGGGTGGGTGTCCTGGCTTTCATCGTCATTCCTCTGAAAGCCTGTAAAGATGTACACTGTCTGGAGGAACATGGTACTTTAGAGAAATAGTCCAAAGGAATTGAAATCTTTCTGGATGCAGCTACCTGAAACTGGCATTCCTAGGTGTCTCTCACCCCCCCTAGTGATCCTGCTTTCACCAGCCACCCCATCTAACACTCTGTACACTTTCCAATGCCTCCGTGACAGTTAAACTTGCATTTGCTCATGCCCACAATTTTGGTTCTGCATATGGCTTCTGTCAAGATTGTTGAGATTTTATTTTGGGTCACCTTTTGCCCCTAATTATGGCCAGCTGCAAGCTAATTAACCTCAGCAGGTGTCTCAGGACTTTTGGACGCCTGCAGCCAGGGCAGAGGGAGCATTGCATCTGGGCATAAATGATAAGCAGTTCATTGATTCACCAGGCCCACTTCCCACAGGGCAATTTGCTCACTGGCTCCTTGTAGCAGAGATAACAGAAGTAATCAAGTGTGCAGTATTCTCCACCACCCAAGACTGACATGCTCACATTGTTTTAACTCTGTTCCAATGCCTAGCATCTAATAAGACTGAACTGGAAATAGATGAAAAAATCATGGTTGAAAGTATGAATGTATGGTAATGAATTTGGTGTTACATAAAATCCAAATAACATAATAGAAAGGGTTTTTTAGGGGGAGCAAACTATATTTCAAGTGAATAGTTGGATTCTGACGTCTTAAGCAGGATTTGGCTAGACATTATAGAACGAGGTAAATGATGGACATAATGGACTTGAATTTTAAGCCTTGGGTTGTGTGTGTGTGTGTGTGTGTGTGTGTGTGTGTGTGTGCGCGTGCGTGCGTGTGTTGAAAACAGGTTTCATGTATCCGAGGCTGGCCTTGAACATTTGACCTTTCTGCTGCCCACCTCATACATGAGAGATGACAAGCATGTGCCACCACTCTCATTTTGTGTGGTCCCAGGGCCTCATGCACACTCACTGACACTGTCAACTGAGCCACATCCCCACTCTTCAGACTTCACATCTAATTATAAGAGACAATTAAGTTTACAAGCTTCTGTTTAGCAACTTTCTCTGCATATATTTCTTTTATAATTGATGGCTTCCTCTTTTTTGTGTGAATGTATATTCGTGCATATATATGTGATATAATTTCCTAGATAATTTTGACCTCTCCCCTTCCACTTGCTTTATTGAGATCAAGCCACATAGTATTGTGTCTTTCATTAGGATGCATTATTTGAATTATTATATACCTTTACCAAAGACAGAGAAGTTTTCTCTCCACTTGAGATGGTTAATCTGGATCACAGGGGCATTTATTGGAAAGTAACTAAACGGGAGAACCCTTCCCCAGCATGGCCAGCACGTCGCAGAGATGAGGCAGAAAACAGAGTTCTAAGAAAGACAAAGTGCTGCCTTCCCAACAGCCTGAACTTCTTGTCCGTGAGTGTGTTCATCATGACATTGCTGCTTCTGCCAGTGCCATCCTTGCCCTTCACTGACCGTGGAGTGCAGCTTCTTGGTGTTCCAGAATGGGCTGAACACTGGCAGCTCCCTGCAAACTCTTTAGGCCTTCAGGGTAGATAGACACCCTAATGAATCCAGTCTCATGCACCAAGAAGCTATTGGGTCTCAGCATCTCTATAGTGCAGACAACATTTTTGGAGTGCCAATACTATATGTTGTTAGTAAACTTATCTTTTACAATACATATGCAGGGCCTGTAGGATGGCGCAGGACCAGCTAGATTCCTGGCAAGCCTACTGGCCCAAGAGTGTGTTCTCTGGAAAACTACATTGGACAAGAGAAATGACGCCTCAAAATCATCCTTGACTTTCACATACAGTGTGTGTGTGTGTGTGTGTGTGTGTGTGTGTGTGTGTAAAATCCATATTCATTCTGTCAGTTCTGTTTCTCTGGAGAGTTCTGCCTAATACACCACAGAAGGGCACGTGAGTGACAAAATGACAAAACAATTTGACTGGACAACACTGGTGGCCCTAAATCTTAAAGAACACAAGTCTAACTGGCTTTCCTTTTCGGAAAAGTTTGTGGCCACTTCCCCTTCAGTGCTCATATTTATAACAAGGCTCATTAAACTCCCAGTTACTGCAGTTTCACAGTTTCACACCATCTTCCCCTCTGTGTAGGAGGCAGGGGCTTCCCAGGTGATGCAAATGGCTTGTTTCAGACCTACTGGATATGTGCAGAAAAGCTACAGCTTCTGTTTTTGCTCCTTGATCTCCAGAAGCAAGAAGTGTTGACACTCCCTGTTAAATCCCCACAAATAATGATGATATGCTTTCTTGCTTCAATGGGATATGAGGGTTCAGAGTCAGCATTGCTTGGTATGTCATTTAGTGAGCTTCTCATATGTAAAAATCTTATCATTTCTGTTGTACCTGAAAGGCCAGTTGTGCAGAGTCTATTTTTAATGCAATATGCATAACCAGTTTCTATTTGTGTCAGGTAGTTAGAGTGTCAATGTACAACTCTCCCAAACAAAATATTTATTCTAGAATGTTCATAAGGGATTATTTTTCTTTCTGATTCTTCCTCTCTCCATATAGATATATGTGCATACATATGCATACATGGGAATACAAGACTGTGTGCATATATATATATATATATATATATATATATATATATATATATATGCACTTAATAGCAACAACTCAGTCTGGTAAGAATCTCATATAAGGGTTTCTTATGAAAATACATTGTTCCCTGCTTCCATAGTCATCTTAATTTGAGTAAGATAATTCTATAAAATGGCACAATGATAAAATCACCAAATGGGGACAAGGAAGATTACTCAGTAATTAAGAGAACTTGCTGCTTTGCTGAGGACCAGGGTTTAATTCTCAGGACCTACATGGTTGCTCACAACTAAGTATAACTCCAATTCTGGGGGATCTGACACCCTTTTATTTCCTCTTCAGACATTGCACACACATAAATACACATTGTACTCATACAATCATGGAAAAGAAGTAGTTACCCACATAAAGTAACAAAATAAGACTTGAAATCTCCTAATGCCCCATTCTCAGAACATAATTGTGGCTTTATATGTGGACTTAATTTGCTTATTTTACATATATATATACATACATACATGCATACATACATACATACATACATACATACATATATATATATATATATATGTCCATGTATATGTTATAGTGTGTGTTCTTGGGTATAGAGTCCAGAAGTCACTATCAACTTTCTCTCTATTTCTCTCCATCTAATTCTTTGATAGAGGACCCTGAATTTATCAGTTAATCTAGACAAGCCAAGTAGCAAGCTACCATGTGTAGTGATATATTAGTTATGATTTATTGAAGCATGCCTAAAGATTCAGAAAGCAAAGTCAGCCACAAGCCATAGAAGCCAAACAAGCATACATTTTCAATCTCAGCAGTCAGGAGCTAGGAGGTGATGGTACACACCTTTAATCCTAGGACTCAGGATTTAGAGGTAGACAGACCTCTGTGAGTCCAAGGCCACCCAGATCCACAAAGATTGAATCAGTCTAAAAGAGAATTATAGCTTTAATCCCAGCACTACAGGGGTATCAAAGACAGGAGAGGGTATTCAGTAGGAACCACTCATTCTCCAGACATGCTGAAGAGAGATTACAGTCTGAGGCTTGGTTAGAGCTCATAGAGAGAGGATTGGTCCATTCTGCTTGAGGTAGAGCTAAGAAACAAGTGGCCAGATGCTTAGCTTTTCTGATACTCCGCTTAAAGTTGGAACCCCAAAATCAACCTCTGGGTCATTTTTTTTTTTTTTTTGTGCTACAACCAAAATCCTCTCATTTGTGCTTCCCAAAGCAGGACTATTAGTTGAGATCACCATATATGGCTTTTACACACATCCTGGGTATTTGAATTCAGGTACTCATGCTGGCAAGACAGGGACTTCACTGACTCTGCAACCTCCAGCACCTTTATTACACACATATCTATGTACATTTACATGTACACCATTACATCATATATACACACACTTATATATACATTCCATGCATATACATATGTTTGTGTTTAAGGTAACTATTTAAAGGTGCAGTTATTTAACATGAATATTTTAATGTATTGGCAATCTCTGCTCAAGTTTAATAGTATCCCTTGATTGTTGATGATTGTCAACATCTGATTTGTGAGCTGGGAGAAGGTTTCAGTTTCAGCTGGTTCTAAGCCTTACTATACACTCTGCAGATCTGAAACTGTGGCTCCCTGGAAAACAGATCTACAAGGTGTTGTTAATTATATTAAATAAAGAAATCACAAATTAGTTTGAGATGCACTTGATTAGCCAGATTTAATCAGGTCTGTGTTCTGTTGGACTGGGAAGGCTTCACCTGAGGTACCAGCATTAGGAAACACACAAACCTAAGGAGATATTTCTGCAAGCTCGCTTGACTCTTGCCGCTCTTCGCTTGTCATACCTAATGGCAGTCACAGATCTGTAGCAATAACTGTAGACTGGGAATTGTTGTCCTTAATATGCCGCCACTGCCTTTGGTTTCCAAAATTTCAGTGACACAACTTCCTCTTGCTCTGCCTGATTAAGATGATTGAAGGTATAGCCGTAGGCATTGTGCTTCATGTATGAACATGTTGACCTGATGGATATCTGCATATGACAGGCTAAGTTGCTTTTTATTGTCTGTAGTTTGTAGGAGAAACCTTAAGCCCCTTTCCATTGCTCTAGCACCTCAAATTCCCTATCTTGACTTTTCTTTTTCTCTCTTTCTAAAATACAAAGAAATAAGAGAGGATGAGGACATCCTTACCAGTAGTATTGCTCTCCTATGTCTTTTCCTATTACTTTTCCCTAATTATACCTTTCTTATGCTTTTCCTCAAAATGTGGCTATTTGATGAGTCTCTCTACTCATGCTATAAATGTACCTCTGTGTGCCACAAGGGAATGGAAATAGATAGAAATTTTTCTCATAGAGGCTGATTTACATATGCAGTTAGTAACCATTCAGGCTGCTCTCAACCTTGTCAGTATAGAAATGTGTCACTATAGGCTCATGTGTGTCCACACTTGGCCAGCAGTTTGGCAGTGCTCCTTGGGGAGGCTACAGGGACTTTGTGAGGAAAGTCACTTTTGGAGGAAGCATGTCACTGGGATTAGGTATTATAGGTTTGTTCCTTTGCTCTACTTCTTGTGTTATCTCTCCCTGTCTTTGTAAGAGAAAATGTTATCAAATAGCTTCCAGCTTCTGCCAAACTGCAATGACTTCCCTAACATCATACTCTCCCTCTGGAATCATAAACAAAGAGACTATCTTTCTTCTATAACTTACTTTGGCCATGGTATTTTATCACAGCAACAGAGACACAAACTAGATTATACACCAAGACAAGCATCTATAACCTCCTTGAGTATGTGTGCTCACAAACACATGACCTCACACATGTACACACATGCCCATATGCTTGCATCCTCACTCACACATACACTCACAGGCATGCGTACATACATACAGACATTTCTTCAGAAAATGATGATTTTCATAAATCATGTCTGTTATTTTATTTAAAAGGAAATACTTTATTTCATAACATGTACCTTTGCAGGAATGTATTAATACAGGTGTCTAAGACTAAGTGTGGAAAGATAACCTTTTTTTCATCAAGTACTCTCAAATAAATAACTTGATTACATTAATCATCATAATTCTATTGCTGCATGTTTAAAGCAGAACAGTGCAAACAAAGGTATCACCAACACTGCTTCAGTCAGCTGTGTATTTCCTTTAATTGGCCACTAGCCCTATGCAGACTATCTTCACATCTGACAGGTTTGTTGTCTTTCCAAACACTGAGTGACTATGCTGTTCTCTGTCCCATCATTGTAATCATTTGCCTAGTAAGCACTTTTGTACATCAAATGCTAGTGTAAAGCACCATTTGCCCTAAGACTTTATATATTTTGATCCCTGAAAAGAAAATATTTGTTTATGCTGCACCGCACCACCAAAAGGGTAATTATGTTTCTCATAAAATAATGTTTTCACACACCTCAAGTTCTATACAGTGTCTTGAGAATGGGAAAAAGTGATGAGTTGGGATTGCTTAATATGATTTCCCAAGGACTCCAACAGCAAACTGTAAGGTTACAGGAATCTATACTGAAATTCGCTGAGTAAACAGAGGTCTCAGAAACTGACCAATTTCCGTGTTTATCTGGATACAAGAGTTGATGGACTCATGCAGCAATTACTTCTGTTGGCAGACTTCTTTAATACCCTGAGAAGAAACCACTGGATACTGGAGGCCATAATAAATACTTAGCCAAAATTTATAAAATTAATATCAAAATCAATGAATAGAGTTTTATTTGAGATTGCAAATGGAAATTTCTCGGGAATCCCTAGAAATGACATTTTGTCAAAATAATTCTGACACATATTATGGATTGAGTTTTTTTTTTTTTTTGTTTTATGACTTAAGTAATTTTCTCTTTCAAATTATGTCTGTTTGTTCATATGTGTGTGTGTCCACATGCATGCATGTGTGCATGTATGTATGTGTTGGGATGCATGTATCTATCTACCTGCAGAGTGCAGAAGAGCAAATTAGAACCTTTGGAGGTTAAGTAAAATGCAAGGATCAGAACTCAATTTTCAAGAATCATCTGCTGGCACTTTTTAACCAAGCCATCCCTTCAGCCTTGTTACCTGTAATTTTCTTGAAGATTTACATACAAGAAATCAAACTCCTTCCCCCAAGTACAGACGTTATCTCCATATGTAACTTGTTATTCTAGGTATATTTGTTGGTGATTACTATTAAGAAAGACTGCAAGCAAAGCAGAACTTCCCAAGTGATTGATAGGAATACTTGCCTCTAACTACACTATGTGGGGGGAGAGAAAGGGCCACCAAGCCAATGCATACATGAACACATTGTAAATCCATGAATTCAGGCCTGGGGAGCTGGACCAATGAGTAAAGCTGAACATAGTAGTGCAGACATAAAATCCCATTGTTTCTACTGTAAGATGGAAGAGACAAGAGAACCACAATTGCTCCATCATCAGCAAGCCTGGTATGGTCCAAAGAGAACAAGAGAGGACATAAGCTGAGATTGGATTCCCTAGGAGATTAGCTGACCTCTACACACATGTTCTGGCAAGCATATGCACACTGGTTAAGAGGGCAGTAGAGGATACAAAAGTTCCAACTTATTCTGGAACAGAATGATGAAATATTAGAATCCCCTCTGTCTCTCTCTGTCTCTATCTTCAACTCTTTCTCTCTGCTCCTTCCATCTCTTGCTTTGTGTGTGTTTATAAATATGAAACACACTTATATATCCATATATAGTAGAAATATATGTATAAAAGCCAGTAAATATGCAAAATAAATTATATATATACATATGTATATATATACAAGTGTGTGTATGTGTCTATATATAACACACAATTAACAGTCTTAGAATTAAAATAAAGTATGATAAATAAGAGGAAGTTGTAGGAATAGAAATAAAGCAAAAAGAAATCTACGAATTCAGAACTCAGGAACTGTTAAAAGTGTTTGAGTTTCCAATTTCAAAAGACTTTGTTGAAGGGCAATCTTCCTACATTAAATTTCTAGGAATGTTTAATATTTCAAATATAAAAGACTCTCTTAAGCCTGATATGAACATAAAATCAAGCTCCAATTCATTATTGCCAATTAATTTACAAGAATCTAAAAGAAATGAGGAAGAATAGTCTGTGACCAGAGAACCAAAGTCAATGGCACAACTCCATTTAGAAGATGTGGACTTCCAAACTGACTTGACAGGACTTCCTATGTCTATGGAGAAGCACGAAGTTGCAATCACCTCTTGCAACAATGGGGCTTTGTTGCATGATTTTGACTGTGCTAGTTTTATAGTTGGTCAGTTTGGAATGAAATCTCTTCTAAACTCTCAGGAGCCACAAGTCATTGCTTAAGCTGTAAATGTCTTCTTTGTGAGTATATGTGGATATGGTATATGTAAAATATTATGACATTACCATGTAGCTCAAGACTCAAGCAGTGTGCCTAGGTAAAAATTGATGCTGATTTAAGGGACGCAGATTGAGAAAACTAGAACATCAACCTTAGTGTGCTTTAGGCACTGGGACATCTTGGAGCCTGTACTTATGATTTCAAAATTTGAAATCTGAGACTTTCATTTTTTTGATAAATTTTTTATTTAAATTTGAAATGAGCTTGTTTTACATGTCAATCCTAGTTACCCCACCTTCCCACCCTTCCATTCTCCCAACGAACCCCCATTCTATCCCGTTTCTGCTCCCCAGAGAGGGTAAGGTTCCATGGGGGATCTTCAAAGTCTGTCATATCATTTTGAGAAGGGCCTAGACCTTCACCCATGTGTCTAGACTGAGAAATTATCTCTCTATTTGGAATGGGCTCCCAAAGTCGATTCGTATACTAGGGAAAAATACTGATCCACTAACAGGGGTCCCATAGACTGCCCAGTCCTCCTAACTAACACCGCCATTCACGGAGGCTAGGTCAGTCCTATGCTGGTTTCCCAGATATCATACTGTAGTCCATGAGCACCCCCTTGTTCAGGTCAGCTGTTTCTGTGGGTTTCTCCAGCCTGGTCTTGACCCCTTTTCCCATCACTCCTCCCTGTCTGAAACTGGATTCCAGGAGTTCGGCTCAGTGTTTAGCAGTGAGTTTCTGCTTCTACTTCCATCAACTACTGGATGAAGCCTCTAGTATGACATAAAGACTTTTATGTTTTATAAATAATAAATATTTAAGTCAAATGTTTAGTGAATGGGTTCATTTTATGTTTCAATATGAGAGTGTGTCTCAGTTATAGTTCTATTTTTCACTCGAACTTGAATTGTGTTCTTAAATCAAAGAATAAAAGTTAATATCTATCTTTCATTTATTTGTTTGATATAACTGTAGTTCAGCTGACATCAAGCCAACTATGTAGGAGAAGAAAATCCTGAATTTCAGGCCTCCGTCCTGTGTTTATGTACTGAAATTACAGGTATGCACTATCAAACTCAAGTTTGCAGGACTGGGGCTGGAACCCAGGGCTTTCTGCATGTAACACTCTACCAACTGAGCTATGTTTCCATTGATAAAGTGTATCAAAAATACTGTGGCTACTTTGATAGGAACCCAAGTAATAGCTCAGATGGTTGAGCATGAGTTTATAACTCAGGGCAGAATATATCTGATTATGTTCCAGACATTTTGGGAATACAGGCACAGAGTTAGAAATTTTTTCAGGTAGGTCCTTGTCATACAAAGGAAATCAATCTTTAAAGAGATGTCTTATATTTCAGTCCTTTGCATCTGTCATTTTCTGACATTCAAAGGTAACTCTCTGGAGTGCAGCTCAGGTCAACCAGAGGTTGCTATGAGATGGGCCCAATAGTCAGGAGAGTACAGATGACTTTCATTGTGTCCCTTCAACATTTCCTTGAGGAATGAAAGGTCGATGCTGTCAGATTCTGTGGCATATCTGTCTTGTTACTGATGAGTAAAACGGAAGACAGAGCCAGTGTAAGAGCCCAAGGACTGTGGAGTGTACCTGAGAAACAAGATTATTCCAGTTCCTTTATTCTCTTTAGAACTTCTTTTCTTGCAAAACAAGAGTTACTTTGCTTTGGAAGAAAAATAATCTTATAGTTGATATTCTGTAATGCATTCTAGTCTCCCAGATAAGTAATGAATGTCCAGAGAGATGGGGCATCATAGGCAGAAACTAAATGCCATCTAGTGGGAGACAGAGGTAGAGATCCTGAATATATAATTGAATCCTGCATGAGGAGCACTTGATTATTAGGAAGGGTTAAGATCAGAACAATGAAGTGTAGCATCAATCTATATAGGATAGCTTGGTAAGAACTTCCAGGATGGCTGATAGGAACATAAGGAACCTTTGATACGAGGTTGGGAAATATGGAAAATATGCAACAATCATAGTACACAGAGTGTAATGAATTAGTGACAGCTTAGCAGGTAGAGCACTTGCTGTGCAGATGTGATGGCTCAAATTCAGATCCTCATAATTTACACAGAGCCAGATGCAGTAAGTCTTCAATCTCAGTGATCTATTAGGAAGGTATGGGATGCTGAGTTGGAGAGTCCATGCAAACTCTCAGACCATCTACCTTCATGTACATAGAGCTGGACAGCAAGGGACCTTCTCTCAAACAAGTTGAAAGGTAAAGGACAACGCCCTCCATTGTCCTCTTACCTCTACATGCTCCATGGTGAGCACACACTTGTGTGCACACTTGCACACACACACACACACATACACACACACAAAATCAAAGAGGTACATACAAATTAACACATACATATTTGAAAAATTAGTGTGTTTTATCTGTAAACTATAGTGAAGTCTTCAAAATTGTAGAAATTGGATAAAAGGATTTAGATGGAAAATTCAAGTATTTTTTTTCATAATTTTCAAAACTGTATCCAGTTGGGCTCATACTGTTATTGTGAAATAATATTTTTATACCCTCTGAAGATGTGGCACTTGGATTATTTTAATAAAAAAAACTGGTTGGCCAATAGCTAGTAAGGATTTCTAGATACAAAGGATATTGGGAAGAAGAAGAAGGGAGGAGTCACCAGGCACACACATGGAGGAAGACAGACAGTGTGATGCACAGAATGTAGATGATGATGTAAATGAGCCTCCAGGCAGCTCATAGATTAATAGAAATGCATTTGTTTAAGTTATAAGAGCTAGATAAAAGAAACCTGAGCTATTTGCCAAGCTTTCATAATTAACAACAAGTCTTCATGTCTTGATTTAGGAGCTGGCTGGGACTCATTATATACAGTGTTGCTCCATAGGAAAGAATGGAAGTCCAGGTGTAGCAACAGAGACAATAAACTGGTGAGAAATGTACTCTGTACTAATTGCAGGATAAGTTTAAAACAAACAGACTAAGCATTCAATGTAATGTAGATGACAGAAAACATAGGAAAATAATAAAAACCAAGTTTGGTCCTATGGTTTAAATAATTTTGATTATCATACTATTGTTTAGTGGTATGGGGATGGAGAGATGACTCAGCTTATAAAGTGCTTGCCTTACAAGCAGGAAGCCCTGAGTGGCACTCTATTAAGCACAAGTTTGATATTCCACTGTAGAGTAAGTGGAAACTGGACAGACACCCCAGTCTAGTGAGAGAGAGATCCTGGATCATGAAAACCAGGAGGGGTCTATACAAGGAATGACAGCCAAAGTTGTCCTCCTGCATTTATATGCACAGGCATGTGTGTAGACATACCACATACACACACTTGCACACAAATGGTTAGCATTTTGAAGTCAGATGTGACTGAGAGTCATTCATATGTTGTTTATGCAAACCAAAGTCATTAACTACAGCAGGTGCAATCATTGTGTCAGTGATTGCTGAGTCATGGCACCTGGGAAGAATACTTAGCTAGGTTCTCCTATCCCCTGCCACAATTTTGTTAAATGGTGGACACATGATTTCGTTTCTGGTGTATTTCTGTTTAAAAGCTTTCTTACATCTCAAAGTCTTTATTCATGGACTTAGTGCTGTGCCTGGGAGGCATGTTAGGTATCAAAACTACAACATCAAAACAGAAACTTGTAAAAAAAATATAGCATAAGATACATGCATGCACATCTTATGAGGGGTGAAACTGTTCTTGGAATACATGCTAAACAACAAAGAAATTCACAGGTGATAATTTTATGAAGAATGAAATTCGCTGCATTCAAGGCTACAGCACAGAGCTGTCTGGCAAGATGATACTTTGAAAAGTCCTCACGAAAATGATGTGACTTGTAAATTTGAAAATGAGTGTCCTGTTGAAAAATGGACCGTAATGCCGATATTTAATTCCGAGGAATCCAGAATTTCATCTAAAAAAAAATAATAAATCCGAACCTGCAGATGGAGCAAATAAGGTGGAGACAGTGAAGAGCAGTGAGATGGGGTGTGTGTAGTTACAAAGTAGCAGGGATAATAGGAGCGATGGCAGCAGAAGAGAAGAGGCAGGGAAGGTGACACTCTTCCATGTGCTGAAAACAAGAATGAGGGAGGGGCTAGGATGGTTCAGTTTTAAGAGCATTTGCTACTCTCGCAGAAGATCAAAGTTGAGGCCCCAATGCCCACATGGGGCACCTGACACCTACTTGTAACCTCAGCTCCAGGAGGGCATCTAGCACCCACATCTGTCCCTTGTGGACACATACACACACACACACACACACACACACACACACACACACACACACACACACACGGAGAGTGACAAAGAAGCTGATAGCTGATATAACATATATATATATATATATGAGAGAGAGAGAGAGAGAGAGAATCTGTAGTGGATGAAAGGATCCTGGTTCAGCAATGTTCCTAACAGGACACACCCATACCTGAGCCCTGCTCCTCTGTAACTTGTTGGCTTTATGACCTTGGATCCAGCACTAACTCCTTATGTAGAGACTCAATTTTTTGCTCTATTTAAGGAGGTCTTAGAGTTTTGAGTATACCAAAAATAAATGTAAAATTGAATAGGAATTTGACATGTTTCTCAAATGGGAGTTTACTGTCAGCTATAAGAAGTATAATTTCTCAGTTTGTAAAGTTGAAATAACTTAGGCTAACAGAGAAAGAGATAAGAATCTTGGCTGTAAAAGAATTCTAATTTCCTGCCAGCCAATTACTAGCCATAAGACTTACTTAGGTACCAAATTCTTCTAAAACTCAGTTCCTCAAGGTCCTATAAAATCGATGATATGTATAACTGGAGACTAGGCTATGTTGATAAGTTTCTTGCCTTGAGGATAATGACCTGAATTAGAATCCTAGGATGTAAATGCAAAAAAACCAAAGGATTGTGGGATATGCTTAAAGTCCAGCACTGGAAAGTCAGAGCCTATAGGATACCTTGGGCAAACTGGCCAGATAGTATAGCCTACCTAATTCCAGAACAAAGAGGGACTCTTTTTAAAAATGCAAAGCAGACAGCCTAGGTTATCTTCTTGGTATTGCAAGTATGCCCATCCCCTTCTCTGTCAGCTCAGGTGGCTCAAACTCAGTAGACAATCTAAGTCTTCTTCTGGCCTTCATGCACATGTCCATCTCCTCCTTAGTGGACTCAGAGGGCTCACACTTAGTAGACAGCATAGGTTTTCTTCTAGTCATCATAAGCATGCCATTCCTTGCTTTGTGGATTGAGGGATCTCACACTCAGAGTCTTCACACTTGCTACACAAGTGTTTTGCTGACTGAACTATCTCCCATACCAAAAGAGAAGTTTTAATTTATAGTATTTTCATGAAACTTGTAAAAACTATACAGATATGTAACAATTAGTCATATAAAAATATACTTTACAAATTGTAATTTATAAATAGGAAAGATGTTTCTTGCAAAAAAAAGAAAACAACAACAAAAAAAATCCACATAGAATAATTGGTATTTAAAAGGAGAGGATAGCATATTCTTTACCTTCACTCACGAATTTGAGATGCTATTACATCTTGATTAAGGTGGGGAAGATTTGTTGAATAATTTACAACAAAATATAAGTGAAATTAGCAGTTCTTTGAAGTTTCTCATTTGTCTGGTCATGATGATGGGTATAAGGGAATTATTTCATATCTTGTATTTACAAAATAAAAGTTAAGTGCCCGTATTTCACCTAAAAATATCAATAAATGATGAGATTTGTCACCTTATCCATAGATACAAACCACTAAATGGAAGAACAGAGAGAACATGTCAGGCCACTTGGCCTCCACAACACAAACGCCTTTGAATATGATCCTGTCTTCTCGTATCAGTCCTGGGCAGCTTCCTTTATTTCCTCCATAATTCTAAACAATGCACTGCTGCACACAAAGATAATACCTCAGTTTTAAGTACTTCCCACAGTGTCAAGTATTTACACCCAACTCTTTTAAAAGCATCACTAATTAATACACACAAAACTAATTTCTGGGTATCTGAATGTATTAGTGCTCAATACGATTTTAATAGAAAAATCTAAAATAAAAACAACAAATTAAATGATTAAAGGATTTTTTCTTTCCAAGTACTTGTCAGATCTAAGTTGAGCAGTCCCACATGTCTACCAGAGCCCTAATCTGGTGATCCAGTAAACCTTAGAATTTGTGTCTTGAATAGTAGATCAAGTATACAATAACTCATAGAATTTTTAAATTGCATTAAAAATGTTTTCAATTCTCAGATCCACAGGATACTCAAAGATGGATCTTCAAATAGGAAAATAAGAAGATCTTTAAACAGACCATAATTTGAAATTTTACACTTATTTATTTTGTTTGTTTGTTTATTGTGTACATGCAAATGGATGGCATGACTCTTGTGTGCAAGCCAGAGGACAAAAGTTGGTTCTTTTCTTCCCCAAGTACAAAACTCTTAGATTAGTTAGGATGCTGTGTTTGCTAGAATTGGTAAATTAGCAGTGTCTCATTTTTTACCGTTAAATAAGTGCCATATGACATAGCATTTGAATTTCCTCATGTTTCCCCTGATGTCTTGCTTCTAGTTCAGGGATGTAACTGGGAATTCCCTCATTTTAATTCTTGAGGATTTTCTTGGCCTTGGCAACTTTTTTGACCTTCCCCTGTTTAATTGACAGACAAGGCTGTCATGTACTAGCCTAAACTTTTGTAGAATTTCTACAGTTGAAATCTGGCCAGGATTGATTGATGTACTTTCATGGTCTTTCAGAAGAAGACCACAGTGGTAAAGAACCAGGCTCAGGAATCCTATCAAAGTTACAGTGATATCACAGATGATTTCAACTTGATAACTTGGCAATAAAAATCTGTTGAATATATGTTCTCCAGTGTGTGTTCCCTCCTCTAGGGAAGGATGTATACCTGAGTGACTTTTCCCACTATACATTTGTTCAGTCTTTATTTGTATTGGTAAGAACATCTGAATATTTGTTCCATCATGAAGATGTATTTAATATTTATTTATTTGTTCATGTGTATGTGTGACTATGTAAATCTATGCCTGTGTATTAAAGTGCTGATGGAGGCCAGAAGAGAGAGTTAGGCTGCATGAAGCTGTAGGTACAGTGGGTATGAGCTGTACTAGGAGTGCTGAACTAGGGTCCTCTAGAAGAGCAGCAAGCATTGTTGAGACATCTCTCCTGACAATCCAGTATCACATTTTTGTTCAACTTTTTTCATAGTAAAGAAATAATTTCTAACACACTAGTTATAAATAGACAGAAGTGAATTTGTCAACATTTGTTCCATGTCCATGTTAGACTTTATGACCTCCTATTAGGAAACAAATACAATTTCAAGATTGTACATAATGTTTATCCTAACTGTTCTGTACAATAGGTGATAAGAACAGGTCCACAAATTCAAGAAACTGAAGCGATTACATGTATATTTCTTTCCTGCAGTGTGAAAAAGAACAACAAATTGAACAAGTAAAATGAGAGGTCAGTCTGTCAGTAAAATACTTCCCTTGCATTTCTGAGGACCAGAATTTAACCCCCAAAACTCATGGTAAAAACTTGGCATAGGGGCACAGACTTATGATAGGATGGTGGAGAAAGGAGGAATCAGGGTCTTACTGTCTAGTTAGCCTAGCTCATTTGGCAAATTCTAAAGCATGAAACAATCCTGACTCAACAAAAGCAAAGTGAAGAGGGTATGATAACAACAGCCAATGTTGACCTCTGGCTGCCCCAGGTATGTGCTTGCATATATGTACCTGTCCCCACATGACTACCTGCACACAACACAAGCATGCGTATGCATGTACACATTCCCTGACACACAAAAATAATACTAAGGACAATTGCAAGTTACTACAAGAAATTCTCTTAGGCATGGGATTTTCCTAGTGATTTCCTTCCAAAGAGTTGCTTCTACTAATTTCAGTGAAAGAAGTGTGAAGCAAACACTGCCTCAGCCAGGGACCCAATGTCAACAGTTGTGAATCAATTTGCTAGTGGGCTTCTGTGATACTGGACTCTGAAAATGTCACTTCACTTCCTCCTGATCCTCTAACTACATGGTAACTCTGTGAAGCACATCAGCGCTTTTCCCGGAGTGGGCCCTGCTACAAAGCACTCCTCATCAGTATAACTAAAAGGTATCAAGGTCATCCAAAACAAGTCAAGTGTAAGAAATTATCTCAGACATAAGATAAGTGGACATGCAGACTGCATGCCAAGTGTCTATACTAGATGGAATTCTGTACATAGCTAAACATGTGGTTACAAGTACGAACTTTACTGAGCAAAGCTACATTCACGAACTTTATTTAGCAAAGCTCCATTCACATACTTCAGTTGATACAAATGTTCCATTACATTGTGAGATGTTAATAGGGAGAGGACCAGACAAACAGTGTCTGAGAACTGCTTGCCTGTTAATGTAAAATCTCATGGATTTTACTTTACTAAACACATTAAGTTTAAATCACCAAGTATTTTTAAAAATTAATGACAGAGGAAAAGTAAACCGAAATAATTTGATGAAGAGAAAGTCTGTGGAATTTCTAGGCGTAAGTGTGTATGCTATAAAAGTCTGTGAATTGAAGTATTTAGTGTCTTTCTGAAGAAAAGAAAAAGCAGATCAGGCCTGTAAGTTGGCTCATGAGTGAAAAGTTATTGCTACACAATTTGGATGACTTGTGTTCACTCTCTTGTCCCATACAAATGTTGGTGAGAGAGTGGACTTCATCAAATTATCCTCTCACTTACACATGTGTGCATGGCATAGGTGAATCCACACATTTCACAAAAACACATTCATGTACTAAGACTAATAATACATTATAATTTGCATTATGTACATAATATAATTATTAGTAGTATAAATTTCAATCAAACATATTAGACTAAGAATAGACCAAGAGAAAACATGAAGGATGATAATGAAAGGAAATGCATGATTCCAAAAGTCAGTCAAGGAAGTGGTAAGTTGGCTGAGTAGATCAAGGTGCTTGCTTCTCAGCCAGATGAGGTAAATTCAATCCTTGGTGGATCCATATTGTAGAAGAAGGGAATTGTTTAAGTTTTCCTCTGAAATCCATTCACAATCCCTGGTGCATGATCCACACAAACATACACACGTGCACGCGCATGCACACACACACACAGAGAGAGAGAGAGAGAGAGAGAGAGAGAGAGAGAGAGAGAAAGAGAGAGAAATAAATACTAAACTGAATCTTATTGAAAAATCCTATAACATAATGATAAACATGATAGTTTTTAAGGTAGCCAGAAGCTAAATGCACTTTCTTATCTTCCAGAGTACTGAGGATAATTCCCATCATTTCCAGCACCCACATTGGGCAGCTTACAACCACAACAAGGACCTGATGCAGGCATCTGACTTACATACATCTTGGTACACACTTGGTATACATTCACATAGATACACATATAAACTAAATAAAGTAAAAATTAGATGAATTGTAAATTAATCAATAATAATGTTGTTCATCAAACAGACTTGTTTAAACTCATGACAACAGTTTTGAAACTTCTACTCTAGTAGAAATACAAATGATTATAATGTGGATAAGTTAATTAAAATCCATTTAATAGATGTGATCTGAAAGTTAAATGAAAATTGTGGAGCAATTAAACAAATTGAATTATGATTATAATAATAGGTCACTTCTGTGAATAAATTGACATACAATAAGACATGTCATGCATGTCTGTATTATTGCACAATTAGAATTATTGTATTGTAAATCATAGTTTTTTTGCTCTGCTATTGAAATTTTACATCCTCAGTATAATTCAGGGGTACAGAGGCTTCCCAGCTAGTGCAAACTACTTTAAATACATAGGCAGTGTTAAACAAGAATATAAAGAAAATCACCCCATATCAAATGTAACCATGTCTGAGAAGAAATCCAGGCCAGTTCATAAAACCCAAAGCAGAACACGTGGCATGCTCAAATTCACAAGTGCATCTACATTTTACTCTTTAATTTAGCACTTTTATTTTATAGAATCAAAAGAATCACAATATTTGTTATATCTCAATGCACATGTTTAGAAGGGATTTCAAAAGTTTGAATACCTTATTCAAGCAACAAAAATGTGGCTAGTAGTTGGCATGGAAAATCAAATCCCATTTAAAGGAACATTTATACTTTATAGTGTTGAATTCAATTTTCATAATAAGACAAAAAGGTCAACAAGAACATAGTGATTGTTAAGTCATTTGGCTGTGCCCTCAGTGACCTGCTGTGTCCAAGGTATACTGGATGGGAGGATTGGAGCAGGTGCCCTCCAGTATAGCACAACTGTGTAAAGGAGAAAAAGGTCATGTTCAGGTGCTATTCCAGTAATACACTGAAGTGATATTTTATTGTACTTTCTCAGACAAAAATTAGTCTGGTGAGCATTATAGTGTAAACGGGTCCAAACTTAATATAGGAGGTAAAATAAAGCAGTGTGGGGTTTTCTAGCCTTGGACAACATTACACATCAACACTGAAAAAGAAAATAAAATGAATTTTACAAAGTACGGGAAATTGGTGTTCATTTGGAATAGTTTCTTGTAATAGGCAGACTTTTCTCTGTCTAGTCTTGGTACCACTGGACTGGTTTCTCTCCAGGTTTCATAGCCAATCTGAGATTTAGTATCAGTTACAATTCTTTAGCCAATGGTTTAGGCTCCTTACTGACTGGCTCTCTCTTAGTTATTATCCCATAACTATTAGTCTGTGCATCTAAAGATGCTTACTTGAGACTTTGGTTCAATATTCTCTCTCTCTCTCTCTATTTCTGCTCCTTCTTTCACACCAAATGTACACATACACAAACACAAAGTAAATATATGGTTCCACAGAAATGGTCTCCCTAGGAACTAGTCTAAATGAGCCACCATCCCCTAGAACATGCTTCATCTAGAGGTTAGAGAAAAACAAGAAAACTCTGGTGGAGAATGGCTATAGAATCTGAGCAGTGTCCTTCATGCCAAAACTCTGCCGAAGCTACCATCCCCTAATACTTTCCATGGGAACTTGGGTTGGATGAAATAAAGAAACAAACAAAACAACAACTAAAAAACTATGGCAAAAGTAGAGGGCCGTTTGAAGAATAACTGTGCAGTAAAAAGAGGAAAAAGTAGAAGCAGAAGGAAGAGGGAGGTAGAGAGAGAATGGAAGAAGGAGAGAGAGAGGGAAGGAGGGAGGAAGAACTGTACCTATTTCCAGGCTTTGAAACACTATGTGTGGCAGGAACATTTTCTGCTTCCTGATGACAAAGCATTAATTAAAAAAGTGAATTGACTAGGTTGCACACATACCAATAACAAAAACAAAACAAACAGAAAGAAAAACCAAAGCAAACCAAAAACAATTACTGTGCCAACTTCCAGGGCATGCATCTTTATGAGAGAGAACTGCAAAATATTTGTGATCAACTTGTGTGACAATTTTTTGATTAGTATTTTAGATGAGTATTTCAATTTAAGAAAATATTTGAACAGGGAAAAGTATTTCATTTTATTTATAACATTTTTCGCTTTTATGTTGTCTTTCTTTGAATTTGTGAAATTAGCAAACACAGTTGTGATGGCTAATCTTGTTGATGCCTCAGGATTTAGAATTCCTTGGAGACCCCTGGGTGTGTCTAATGGGACATTCCTGTGCCTAGCTAAAAGGGGAAGGGCTATCTGTCTAAAGTGACTTTAGGTCGGAGTCTTTCATCCTCCTGTTTGACAACCCTATAGCTGAGGTAGCCATAATAACAAGGTTGAGTCAAGTATTTGCTAATTAGAGGTCCAACTGGCCCACTCCCCCAACATATTTGCTTGTTTTCAAGAAAGTAAACCACAGAGGGAGCTTTTACAAACCAAGTTTATAGACATTATCCTCAAGACTAAAGGTGATACTAGGGTGCTTATTAAACACCTTCCCATTACCTCAATGTGTATCTGTTATCATTGTTAAAGTGAACAGGGCAAGAAACAGGGATCTGTGGAGGGAATCCCACTTTCATCCTCTGATTAGCCATGAATCGGACACCTCTTCTCTGCACAATTGCCCTACTGTGTAATGTTTTTCCCCAAATACATGTGTACAAGTGGCTGTGGCCTGCATCCTCTTAAATTACCAGACAAGATAAATCTTTCCCCTTTTAATGTGGCAGGTGTTTCATCACAACCACTCAACAACACAAAAGTAACATATTAATTGCATACTGACAGACCCAACCATTTACTTATTCTTTTCATTTAAAAATTTTTCTTCTAGCCTTTTCAATGTTTATATAACTTAAAGATGTAAATTTTATTCATTAAAAATTAGTTTTCATTTTTTCAGGAAACATTTGGGGTCATGATTTATTCTTACTTTTATTTTATTTTTATCTAGGAATATTTTGTTTACTGTTTCTTGTTCTTAGTTATCTTGAAATGGCCTGAAATCCCTTTCCACCCATCTCCATTAAGCCGATAGTTCAGTAAAAATGTGTTTATGTTTCCTCTTGTATATGTGTGCATTGTGTATGTGTCTCTCTGTAGGTATGTTCTCTCAACAATGCATTTGCTTTGTTTGATAAAAATACTTAAAATCTATCCTACAAAATTTTGGAAATAAGATAATCTTCTATTAACTATAGAATAAAAAAAATAAAGGCAGTTATAGTAGTATGTCGTTGTAATCCCACTGGTGATGAGCGAGAGACAGGTAAATCCCTGGGGCTCAGTGGTCACTCACCTTAACCTACTTGGAGTGTGTCATCCCTTTAAGATACTCTAATTCAAATAACAGGTGGATGGCTCCTTAGGACAACACCTAAGTATGGAGCACCCCTAGACACATTTGTACCAATACACATGAACATGAACAGTCATGTGCCACAATCACACTCTCGAGTTTGTGACCCAGAGCTCAGGGTAGTCTGAGGTTAAAGAAGTCTTGATAGTTTAATCATATAAATATGGGCAAACAGCAAACCTTACCTTTAGCCCAGGTCCCATCTATTTGTGTTAATCACTTTCCTGGGTTTCTGTGTTCTCCTATAACCTGAAAATACACCATTTTTATTTATTGCCATAATAGCAATAGCTAAGCTTTATTGATTATGGAAGATTTAATTTCAGGGGCACTGAATGGCAGTCATTATTAAATCTGATTTTACTAAAAAGGAAAAACAACTATAGTGAAATAGCAGGACATCCTAAGGTCAAGAAACCCCTAATCAGTGCAGCCTATGTTGTCTGAGTGAGGACAATATTCTCTCAAAAGAAGCCTTCATTTTTTTCTTTCCTATAAAACAACCTTTAAACAATGAGTACAAATTGAAAAAAGGTACAGTATTTGTCTTCCTGAAATTAGTTTATCTTGCTCCATGTGATGCTGTCAATCGCATCCATTCTTGGAGGTATGATGTCTGCTCTCTTGAACTTGAGCCGGAAGCCAACAGCTCTACCAATATTTTGAAGTTCCTACAGAGTTAATAATGTAGCTGATCTTGCCCTGTGTGCCTGATTTTCAGTGCGTCCATGTGTGGATGAGACTTAGTGTGTACAAAGCTGTGGGTTTGATCCTGAGTGCCTTTAAACAAGATACAATATTTGTAAAAATAGTAGATTACCTGAACACACTCATGGCCTTTGCCTCTTTTGAGGCCAAATATGGTAGCCATTCCTCTCACCTGTATTTTTGTAATGGCATCTGACTCACAGTGTAGAACTAAATGGCATCTGAGTCCATCTATTTATTACAGGGCTGTGTAGACCATGGATTGTCCTTCAAGTAAATTAGGTATAGTCCCATAAAATAATGTAAAACAGATTCATAGTTTCTTTTCTTTATTTTTCTTAACTTGAAGATTTTTGAGTAAGTGAACACATGGTTGGGGAAGAATTACGCAAATCAACCATAAGAGTAGAATCAAAGAGTCAAGGCCCTTTTCCTCAGAGTTATTCAAGACAGGCCAGAGACTTGTTATCTTCCTTGCACAAAAAAAAAAAAAAGAAAAAAAAAAGAGCTTAGAAGTAAGAGAAACTTTTTTTTTTTTATTTGTAGGGCTCTTAGAATAAAATCATGATCCTCACAATATCCTTTTCTTTCTTTCTCCACCTTTCCTTCCTGTTCTCCTCCTTGGGTCTTGACTTGTTTTAACAGCACTCAGTCTCAAACATACAGTCCTGTATATACTAAGTATGCTCCTCACAATGGCCTGTCTCAACAAGGCATGTTAGGACACAGGGCCAAGGCCAACAACACCAAGGTCTTTTAACATGACAACTCAGTACATGCACTGGTCTCCCAACTTGTTAGTGACATGGGCAGAAGACCTGCCTCTGATGTAGCGATCACACTGCTCATTTAGTGTTTTAGAGTAGAGAATTTATAAACAGCCACAGTCCAGTAAAGGAAGGTACAGCTTAGAAAAGCAGTACCTTAACCTCATGTCATCAGAAATTTCCTTTCAGTGCCATAACTTTCACAAGGTCTATTGATTTGTAAATGCAGTGGAAGAGATGTAATTTAATTGAATGAATGAATATTTATTTATCAGTGCTTAAGTCATAAATGTGCAGGAAATACTTAACATACTCATTTACATATAAAAATATATATGCACATAAAATAAATGTTTGTAAAGATCATTGTGCTTGTGTGTTTGTGCATATTGACAATGGCATTTCCTCAGATTTCTACCTTATCTTTTAAGACAGGGTGTCCCTACATTTGGTCAGACCTGTGAATGGGACAGGGAACCCACACAATCTGCTTGCTCAGAAATTAAGTTGTGTGCTAAAGTCCACAGCTTTTATGTGGATGCTGAGGATCCAGAGGCAATTCTTATGCTTATGAAGGAAGCCCTTTACCTGACCCTAAAATATACTTAATTACCATTGATATAAAGATGGATTTTTAAGGCTCAAAAATTGTATAGCTGTATTGAAATTCTGAGCCTCCTTCAATGATATATGCTTAAAGGAAAAAGCTTTTGTAGAATGATTTCCCGTAGGAGATTTTATTACAAAGTCTGTATGGGGAATGGGGAGATGTTCAATCTCTAAAGTCCTTGCTTTGTAAGAAGACCCAACTTTGGCCCTTTAGCAACCCATAAAACATGTGATACAGAACTTGAAGAATGAAAACAGGAGGACCCTGAGGTTTTCTGGCCAGCCAACACAGATGAGTCCTAGCTGTAAGATCAGCAAAATAGTCTGTCTCAAACAACAATAGTAAATAAAAAGGTAGAGAAGTGATTGAGGAAGACACCTGATGTTGCTTTTTCATTTTAACATATATGAGCACACACCTATACAGACAAATACAGGAATACCTTTATAACATAAATGAAATATGCACCAAGACAGCATTGTATGACTCTTTATAATTCTGAGTACTTAAAATTGATTACAGTCGACTTAGTTAAATGTAAGTTCAATTTAATTAAATGTAAGTTAATAAAAGCATGTAAATGGTTTTTTCTCTCAAGGAAGGCTTCCGGTGTCTTGCTTGTCCTGAATATCCTGGATTTTGCTCTGTTGACTAGGCTGGCCTTGAACTCATAGAAATGTACCTCCATGTGCCTCCCAAGTTTTAGAAGTAAAGACATATGCCACCACCACACAGCTTTTAATTTTATCTTTTTATAACAAGTTATTTCTTTTGTAAGTCTAGTAAAAAGAGGAGGGGAGAAGAGCGGGGGGAGAAGAACATGAGGTATCAGGAAAATTAAGTGGGGAGATGAATAGAGGAGAGCAAGAAAAGAGACACCAATAGAGGGAGCCATTATAGGATTAAAGAGAAATCTGGCACTAGGGAATTGTACAGAGATCCACAAGGATGACCCCAACTAGGAATCTAAGCAATAGTGGATTGGCGACCTTAAGTGCCCTTCCCCTATAGTGAGAATGATGACTCCCTTATATGCCATCCTAGAGCCTTCATCCAGTAGCTGATGGAAGCAGAAGCAGAGATCCACAACTAAGAACTGAGCCAAACTCTTGGAATCCAGTGTCAGAAAGGGAGGTGTGACAAACAAAGGGGTCAAGACTACTCTGGGAAAACCCACAGAAACAGTGGACATGAGCAAGTGAGAACTCATGGACCTCAGTCTGACAGCTGAGGAACCAACATAGGACCAAACCAGGCCCCCCTGCATGTAGTGTCAGCTAGGAGGACTGGGCAGTCTATGGGACCTAGGGCAGTGGAACCAGAATGTATCCCTAGTGCACAAATGCACTTCTGGAGCCCATTCCCCTTGAAGGATTCTCCCTTAGCCTAGAGACACAGGGGAGGGCCTAGGCCCTACCCCAAATGACTTGACCGATTTTGATGATCCCTCCTGGAAGACCTCACCCTCCTTGGGGAATGGGTGAGGGATGGGATGTGGTACTGGAGGGATGCATGGGATCTAGGGACAGAGAGGGAACTCGTATTGTTATGTAAACTAAGAAAAAATATTAAACAATAAAAAATAATCAAATGATTGTCTTCATTTTCCTTTTAAACAGCCATGTTACTTTTAATATGTAGTTGATGACCTCATATGAGCTCTTTAAAGATCTGGTCATTTGCTCTGAACATCTGTTCCCACTATTGAGAGTGCTATTGGAGAAAGGCAGGAGAATGCTGAGTGCTTCTGCGCGGTCATCCCATTACAATGAATGCATGCTGAGCTTATGTGGGAAACCTGTAATGGCTCATTTAAGAACAGCACAGTCTAAGTACTTAGAGAACGGTTTGCCTTGCTGGAGCCCCTTCTCTTGCGCGGACTCTCGGGTTAATTCAGACTAAGCAGATCTGGGAAGTTAAGGCTCTTATGTTACCATACCTCTCATCTGGGCCCGGAAGAAGGCTGAAATACCACCTTCATTTTGACATTCATTTTGCTTCTCTGTGTGAATGAAACCGTGGCTTTATCAAAGTGAGACTCAAAACAGTAAACACTTAGAAACTGTTTCTGTCCGGGGTGGAGCTCTCTCGCTCAATCAGGAAAGCTTTCTGGGCAAAAGGTGGTCAGGACACAAGACAAATGTTGGTGCTGACTGGTCATGTGAGCTTTCAACCTGTCGCTAGAATCCCTTCCTTCCCTTCCCCTCCATTTTCTTCCCTTCCTTTTGCTTTATTTCCTTTCCCTCTCCATCTGACCTGCCCTGCCCTACCCCCCTCCCTCTCTTCCTGCCTGCTATCCTGCCTGACAGCCTACCTGCTTCATGTTAGGGATGTGTGTGGCTGTGTGCATGGTTGTTCCCATAGGTGCATTCATCTGAAAGCCAGACATGCTGCTCCTCAGAGTGTCTCACTGGGACTTGAAACTCAGTGATTCTAGGTTGGTGGTGGGGCAAGCCACAGGAGTCTCCTTTCCACCTCTCCACAGTGCTGGGACTATATGCATGTGTCACCACATAGCATGGCTTTTCTTTTTAAGTCAATGCTGTGGATTAGAGCCAGCTCTGGTACTTGAAAGTAATTACTGAATCAGTTCTCCATTTTCTTTCCTTTTCTGTACAGAAGTCAGGAGAAAGGATCATTTTTACTTTGTCTGCTTGTTTCAATATATTATATTATATTATATAGAATCCATTACTACTCAGCATAACTTGGTGTTCACTTTTGTTGCATATTACCTGTATGTAGCTACATGAGATGGGACGATTTATGAAGAAAGGAGACTGCTTGGGGCTAATGGTTCTGGAAACTCGAGATGTCCATTCACAGGGTCCTAATTACTAGGCTTAAATGTTGGAGATATCATAATACAGAAAAATAAGCAGACACGTGTGTGAGAGGTCTGAATTCCCACAGCGATGAGTTAAGTCAGGCCCTTGTCATTATAAATGTGCTTCACTTGGGAGAAATCCATCCCTGAGAACACACTCGGGAAAGAGGCTATTTCTGTCATCAGGAATCTTTGGTGATGTCCTCAGAAGTTCTTCCTAGGGTGCATCTGTCCACATGACTTTAATGAAGAATTAAGCCTAAAACTGAGTCTTGGTGGCACAAATCATATTAAACTAAATCAATTGCCATGCAGTGAACAGCAGCTTTTCAGTCTGTCTTCCAGATGATGCCATGAAATTTACCCTACACATCTTTACATTTAGAGAAATGCCTCAGTAGTTGGCCACTAACCTCAGCATTTGCTCATTCCACCACCTTACTTTCTTTCTGTTAGAAGCAGGATTGTTCCTACCTGAGTTTGGCCTCAAATGCTTTATATAGCCAAGGATGTCCTTGAACTTCTGATTCTTCTGACTCTACTCCCCCCCTAACTATTAGTATTAGAGGTCTGAGTCACCACACTCAGGTTTATGTGGTCCCGGAGACCACCCCAGAGCTCTGTGCTTTCTAGGCAGGCTCTGTCAGCTGAGCTCTTCCCCAGCTGATTTTTAACTATCCTGCTCAACGAATGCAAGCACTTTCATAATATTTTGGTATTTATGAGCAAATTCCATGCATATTAAACAGAATCTTGTATTCTAATCTAACAGAAGATTTAATTATGACCTCAAATGGAATCAAGAAGTTTTGGAATTTCTGCCTCTATTTTGATAGTACCTTTTGAAATCTCAATTTTCAACCTACTTTATGATATATGGCATCTGTATATGCAACTTGACAGATTCATTATTTGGAAATAAATGCTGAAGATAGATTAAAATCACATAAACCACCAAGGGTGCAAGATCCTGAGAATCAGAAATCCATTATCTAAACATGTATTGTTCAGGAGCAGTGTAAGTATCTTTTAAATTTTATGGTAGCTACATTAGAAGAAGACACAAAACCATCACATTCAGCATATCTTATATATCATTTAGAGTGCAAATGATATAAAACTATTAGTAGTATATTTTTCACAATACTTTTTCCTAAATATCTAATATTTATCTGCCCACTTATGATAGATGGATGGAAGATGAATACAGATATAGATATAGATTAGATATAGATACAGATATCGATATAGATAGACAGGTAGATGACATAGATATTACCTATACCTGGAAATCCAAAAACTATATAACATTTTACCCGTACCATGTGAACTAGGCACACTCTAAAAGTTTAATAGTTACATCCAGAAAATGATTATTTTCTGAAGTGTTCCATTCTCAAAATCACACCAGTCAGCTCTTACTCCTTTGGTATGGCCTGGACCTTCCTTTACTGGGGAAGCTTCTCCTATCCCCAATTTTCCTTTGCAATTGAATTTGGCTTAAAAAGAAAGAAGAAAAATAGCTTCCAGTCTAACCCTCCACATCTTCTTGCTGGGACAATTAGGATTTTGGTTAGTGTGTCCGGCCTGCAGGAAATACCTTGGCTGTGGGTTGTTTTCCTTGCAAGAAATTCACACTACACTCTGATCTTCTAATTGATTTTAGGGTCTGAGACACTCATCCAGCTAAGTTGACTCCTTATTTGGTCTTTCTTATTTGTTCGTTTTCAAAGATGCTTCTTGTGGCCAGGGTATGCTTCCAAAATACCCAATCTAGTAATATCAGTCTTTCCTCAAGTAATGAAAAAGAAAAACATCAACAAGATAAACTTCCCCAGTATAACATTCCAATGCAACTATTTTGTGTGTTCTTGTTTTTCAAGACAGGGACTCTCTTTGTAGACCTAGTTGTTCAGGAACTAGCTCCATAGATCAGGCTGGCCTCAAACTCACAAAGATCCACTGGCCTCTGCCTCCTGAGTGCTGGCACCACTACTGCCCTCTCTTAATGTCACTCATAATTAATTTCCAACTGTGTTGTTCTTCCATAACATTTCTTCTCAGTAAGATTATTTTTTCTGTTCTGCATAGCCAGAATAAAATCATGAAAGACAAACATTGGAAAGTATTATTTACAAATGTTTTTAATGTTTGTACAATAACATTGTTGGATATACATCCATTAGAATATGTTTCATATTCTGCTGTGTCATCAAAGTCTCCTAAAGTACCGCACATTTAGCTCACAGTACATATTTACTAGCAAAATGAATATATAAATGTCACCCTTTCTGTTCATAAATTTGTTCCTATAGGCAGAATGCTTCGTGGTGTATTTCCAGAAATAGTACAAAGACAATTAAGTGCTTCTCAGCCAAATTATTGGAGTATCACTTATGAAGACAATCACTCTGTGCTAAAGCACAGTTCTCAGGGTAATTCATTAGTAAAAGTTGGAAGTGTCCGCCTTGAGGACAACAGCTCTCCAGTGCTTCATCTTTCTGACCCCCCTGTGATTAGATGCTTCGTCTGAAGTGTGAGGATTATACCATTCTTTGCTAGCTCATATGACTTCATATTTATTGGGAGGAAGATAGATCCAGGCTGAAGAGATAGTTTTGTAAATAAAGCACTTTTATGAGGAGGAGAATTTTTAATCTCATCACTCATTTAACATCACCACAAAGTCATAGCCCATCATCTAATGGGGGAGAGAAGGCATCTATAAGGTGGTTAGAAGCTGAAAGAGATGTTCTATGTCTCTCTCCACTTACATATCACTCACACAAATGTGAACCCACAAACACATGGACATACATATATACACAGTAGCAGTACACATATGTGCACATGTTCACACACACACAAATAAATTCAAACTAATGAGAGAGAAACAATACATACACAAAGTTAAACTCTTAGTTTCAATGAAAAAATAAAATATTTTGTTATCAACCAAGTCTTTCCGATATGATGCAATGATTATCTTGTGTCGCACTTGCCACAGATTATCAAACTATCTGTTTCAGTTATACCTGCTTTTCTGTCTTCTAGAAGGTAGGAAATATTTGTTACATTTTTACAATATTTAGACATTCAATTTTATTCTATTTGAAGCAAGTGTGAAACACATATTACTGTTATGACAGAAATAGAAAGTAGTTGGCAAACATTTTTTAAATTACAATTGTATGCAATGTGACTATTCTGTGCACTTATTTCAGATATTAATTTTTCCAGTAGATTTGGATTTATAATTTGTCCTTTTCTTTCACACACAGTGGTGTGTAACATTTATTTCCATTATTAGTTTAAGGTAGCATACAGAGTAATTGGCTTTACTATAACATGTTTCATGAATGATGTATTAGTATGTTTTGTATGTACATGTGGATATGCATGTTCATGTAAATATACGTGCATAGGGAAGCAAGAGGACAACACTGGCTGCCCTATTCTGCAGTTCCCTACCTTACACTTGAATCTGGGGCTCTCACTGAATCTAGAGCGTGGCTGGTCCGAGCAAAGTCCCATCATCATATCCACCCTTTCCCCATATCTCTGGGCTTCCAGGTGTATGCAGTCCATACCATCTTTGTACATCTGTACTGAGAATATGAACTTGGGTGATAATGTATTTGAAACTCACTTAAGGATTAGCCATCTCTACAGCCCCAATATTTGCTCTCCGTTGTCCTTCTCTGCTTCTGCTCCCTTCCTTTCCATATCCTTTTGACTCAGCTTAAAGTCAGTTCCTCTCTTCTATTACCCTACTTTTGCTTTCATGCCATACTTCATTCCCTCCCCCTTCTTTGCTCCCTGATCCTTAAGGACTCTCATCCCCCTTCAATGGTTTCTTCTCTTGCTTCAGCACAAGCGTATGTGCACACACGTATACCAACAGACCTAAGTAATCTACAAGAGAGAAAACATAGGATTTTCATTTTCTGAATCTGGATTAGTAACTTAATATAGTACACTCTACGTTCATTCATGTTTCTTCGTATGTTATAATTTTATTTTCTTCTATGGGTGAATAAAATTTCACTGTGTGTTTATATTTTCTGTCATTTGTCAATAAACATCTGAGCCAGTTCAGTTCCTTAACTACTGTGAATAGCATCAATAAACACGGATGTGCAGATGTCTCTGTAGTAAGAGGTATAGTCCTTTGGGTATATGCTTTGGAGTAGTAAGCCTGGACATATGCTTTGCAGTATTTTAATTTGATAAAATAATCTCCATTATAATTTTGACAGTGTCTGAACAAGCTTAAATTCCCAACAACAACGTTCAGAGGTTTTTTTCTCCACACATCCTCACCAGTGTTCACTATCCCTTGTCCTCTTTATGTGCCCTCTACAGATTTGGGTTAACTCTCTCAAATTAACTTTAACTTTCATAATTTCCTGAGAGTGAATGGTAGTAGATGATGTTTTGAAGTATTTATTACTTATATTTTTTAACTTTTAATGATATTTTTAGTTAAATTTCAAACAAGTGTGTTTTATATGTAGGTCCCAGTTCCCTCACCCCCCTCCTCCCCTGTCCCTCTCCCAACACCTATCCCATCCCCTTTCTGCTCCCCAGGGAGGGTGATGTCTTCCATGGGGGATCTTCAAAGTCTGTCATATTATTTAGAGTAGGGCCTAGGCTGGGAGAGTTTTCCCCTGTGTGGAATGGACTCCAAAAGTCCATTTATATACTAAGGATAAATACTGATCCACTGCCGGATGGTCCAATAGGCTGTCCAGTCCTCCTAACTAACACCCACATTCAGAGGTATGGGTTAGTCCTGTGTTGGTTTCAGACTGGGGTCCATGAGCTCCCTCTTGTTCAGTTCAGCTGTGTTTGTTGTTTTTGCATGTATATCTGTATATCGTGTACTTGCCTGGTGCCTGGACCAGGGAACTATTATAGGTCACCTGGAACTGAAAGTACAGATGTGTGTGAGATGCCATGTGGATGAGTGAAATTGAACCTGAGTCCTTTGGATGATCAGCTATTGCTCTTAACTGCTGGACCACCCCTCTAGCCCCTTTGTTTCTTCTTTTCAGAAGTATATATTCCATTCATTAGGACTGGGAGACGTGGGGGTTTGATATTCAGTTATACTAATTCCCCTGTGAAAAAATATTTGAAAAGATGTTCTCCCATTGTGTATGGTACCTCTTCACTCTGGAGATTGTCTCCTTTGCAGTACACAAGCATCTTATTTTGATGTAATCCAACTTTCTATTACTGGGGTACTTGCTATGCAACCTGACTCTTGTCATCGCTTTTGTCTCTGCATATGTCTTGAACTATTTTTCATCAGTTTTCCTCTAGCATACACCATGTTTCAGTCCTTAAGAAGAAGGCCTTTGGTTCACTAAGAATTGAAATTTTTTGTTTAGGGTGATAAATACAGATCTAGTTTCATTCTTTACATGTGAACATTTAATTTTTCCTGGGCCATTTGCTGAAGAGCATGTGTTTTCTTTGAATTAGATTATTGATACTTTTATCAATTTTGATTACTGTATCTGAGTGGGTTTACTTTTAGTGTTCTATTCCATGTCACTACTCTAAATATCTAATTTTTTGTATGAGAACTGTGCTGTTTTGGTTATATGGTTCTCCAGTTAAAAATCCTATTGAGGCTGCTTGCTTGGCAACTTGGAGTTGGAAAGTCCATGTTTTATAAAATCTGTTCCAACTTTCTGGAAAGACACTCCTTTCTTCATACCGCTTTGTATTTCCTACCTGTCAGCATTCTGTTCCTATAAATGTTGTGTATCTTATGCAGAAATCGCCTGCACATGCACTGCATTTAAGAATATTTCATAGTGAAGAAACATTATATTTGAATATTCATTGAGGATGAACAAATGCATTTGAATTGTTTATCTTGAACTGTATTATTACTGTTAACTTCACAATTCCTCAGAACATTTGTAATCAGTGACAGAAATGGATCAATGGGAGCTTTAGTATATTCTGGACAAACAAGGGAAATCTGCAAGCATTCACACTCAAAAATATTTCCCCACAACATGAGAACCCAGTTGGAGAAATGGAAATGATAATTATGGTTTCTTAGGCACTTTGTTTCCTTTGCATATAGAGACATTATCTGAGAATATTTAAAGTCTCTTTCATGTCTAACCAAGGATTTATATAACTCCATGATTCTACCAGTATACCTATAAATGCTCAGAAGGCACAGCAGACAGTCTGTGAATGGCTTGCCACCAGCTGTATTATCATAGAAATGGGAAGATACATATGAAAATTAGCTTGTCTGAGGAATATGTATGAAAAAATGTTCAGTAGCACCTCCTTTTTAAAAATGTCTTTTAATACTTTATGTACATTAGTGTATTGCCTGTATGTACATCTTGAGCATGCCTGGTATCTGCTGAGGTCAGAAGAGGGGTTTGGGTATCCTGGGACTACAGTTACAGACTGTTTTTGTGAGCTGAGCCTTGAACCTGGGTCCTATGAAATAGCAACAAATGTTCTTAACTGCTGATCCAACTCTCCAACACCTTCTACTCTTTCTTTAGTGAAGCCAATCCCAGACAAACCCTCTCCTCTTAGTTTTTTTAATCTTCTTCCCTTGCTACTTTTGCTTAGACTTCCTGCTTCTTATTCTTGCCTGATCCCATTCTGATAGGGGTCATATGAAAAGGAGCCCTAGAATTCTCTGTTTCATGTGTGAACACACATCAGGGTATCCACAGAATAAAATTTCTACTTGTAAATAGCCATATCTCTTATGAAAAAAAATTGAATAAAATGACGGATAATAAGTTAAGTCACTTATTTTTTTCAGATGCAATAAGTTTGATGGAGGAGCTTTGAGTCAGGAGAAATCTGACCAATCTTTATTAAATATTTAATGAGAACCTCCAATGCCACTACCACCATTTTATGTACTAGGACATTAAACTCAATCAAAAATTGTCCTTTCTAAACCTCCTACCCCAGTTCTTTATCTTTTCAATGGAGAACATGTACTTGTAAGTAGAAAAAAAATGTAGTACAGTGTCTCAGTGTTATAATAGAACCTAAACAAAAGATCCAAGAACCTGAATTAAATAAATCCAAAGGGTATGGGAACTGGGTAACTGAGTGTTTCAAAGGATAACTTACCAGAGAAATTGATACAAAGAAAAGAAAACAAAACAAATAAACCAAATATATAAAAGTATCCCATGAAATATGAAAAATGGCTTGATGTTTATTTAAGCCATATCTATAAAAGTAACAGCTCTGTTCCTACTGTTATAATGTAAAACATGGATGATGTACACTACTTATTCAATTGGAACTAATTTAAATACATGAGATTGGTTGAACATTAGTCTAGATTTTGTTAAACCTATGTGTATATGTTTAAATGAGTGGATATTTGTAAGTATGTCAGTGCATGTGCATATGGAAGTGAGATCAACCTCCAGTACTGTTCTGAAGGATGCAGTCCACACTGATGTTTGAGACAGGATGACATTGGCCAAGAGCTTAGCAAACAGACAAGGCTGGACAATCTACTTGTCCCATATCCCAAGTTGGTGTGAGAAGTACATGCCACCATACTTGGCTTTTTTACATGATTCTGGGTTACACTCAGTCATTTGTACCAGTTGGATCATTTTTCACTCTTTCCTAAACACTTGATATGTCTTCACTTCCTTTTCTTCTTCTTCTAAATTTTTATTTATTTACTTATCTATCCATCTATATCTATCTATTTATATATATATATATATATATATGTGTGTGT
Organism: Phodopus roborovskii; assembly: GCF_943737965.1. Classification (NCBI taxonomy): domain Eukaryota; kingdom Metazoa; phylum Chordata; class Mammalia; order Rodentia; family Cricetidae; genus Phodopus; species Phodopus roborovskii. The sequence continues at coordinate 995,356 of NW_026126585.1, read as the reverse complement.
GTGTGTGTGTGTGTGTGTGTGTGTGTGTGTGTGTGTTTGAATTATTTTGGCAAATATGGATATGGATGTATATGAAAATGTGTGCAAGCCAAGGAATGGAAGTAACCTGAGTTTTCATAACAAGATGAATGGATAAATAATTTGATATAAACTTTCAATGTAATACATTAAAATCAGGACATTGGTGACAGGTTAAACTTGAGAAAATAAGTTGGATAAGACAGACACAAAAAGAAAAACACTAAATAACTGCTGTGAGTTGTGGGATATGAAACGATCACACTTAAAAGAGCTGGTTACTGGTAGGGTCAATGTGATGATGGTGGTTGAGCATTGAGATCTTGGTAAAACAAAAAAAAAGTACAAAATGCACTTAAACATGAAGGTGATTTTTCAGAGAGCTTTAGGATAGCATGAGGCTATGGATCATAACCATGTCAGGACAGTTAAAAACATTAACATTATAAAACAATTTAATTCTAAGCATTCTGAAAACTCAGAAACAAATGAACTGTCAATTTACCCATTGTATATATAAAGATAAAATGTAAATATGTATCTTATTTATCAATTAAAACAAACCTGTTTTAGTTTCATTTCCTGCTACTGTTAATGACATCTCCTGAAGAAGTTACATAAGGAGGAACATGTTGGTTTTGGCTCACAGTTTTAGGTTCCAGTATGACCTGGAAGGGAAATCAGTGTTTAGAGGAGCTGCCGACACTGCATCCACAATTACAATTGGGTAAAAGACAGGGAGGAAGGGAAGCTACTATTCAGACTCCTATGTCCATTATATACACTTCTGAATTCCCAGCTTAAGGAAGATTTAAGATGTTCTATGTTCTTATTACATTTTTTGTTGTCTCATGTTTTATGAAATTTAACATAATATATGATAACTTAAACATCTTTTATTTTATTTATATATTTTGTTACATATTTGTATACTTAATGAGTAGTGTTTGGGGATCATAGTCTCAAGTGTAATCTTAATTTAAATGTGCTATCCTTTTAATTGGCAAAAATGAATATTAACCCAAGTTTATAATACAAATTTGACAAAGTAAATATTTCACAAAAAAGTAAATTTTAGATGCATTTCTAAGTGAGAGATTTGTAAATTGATGGATGTGCCCACAATAAGACAACTCACTAAAATAAGATATAGATTGGTGATAATTAACTGATAAAGTTAAGAATGTTTATAGCACATTTATTCTATCCTACAAAAGTGAAAAACAATAATAGATGATGTATTATTTATAGAAGAGTGACAGTGTGATCACATTAATTATTCCAGATTTAATTTGTTCATGCCATAAATGAATAAAATGATAATAGTTTGTTTCATGTTAGAGTGTCAAGCAACTGAATACATACAATAATCATCTTTGACAAAAATGTTAAAATATTTTTTATATGTTTGAATATAACCCCAAGCAAATATAAAATGCTCAGTTGTTTCTGTCCCATGTTTGAATACATCCTTAAGGAAATATAAGACTCAGTTATTTCTGTCCTTTTCCAAGTTTTAATCTATGTTTATGTGTGCCCCTGTGTGAGACTACAGTGATCTCAGAGCCTAGAAAAGTTAACAGAAGCAGACTGGCTGGAGTCTAAATTACATGTTGTTGCACACTGTCTATGCTGTAGTGGGAAATTAATTCTGCAGTAGCTTGAATTCTTAACTGCTGATCCTTCACTCTATCACCAAAACTCGTTTCCAAGGTACACTCATGTTTCAATTAAAAAACAAAAACAAAAACAAAAACAAAAAACAGGACTTTTTCTCACCTTTCATTTAACAACATTCAAAACTGAAAATTTTAATTACAAATCAAGAAGAAGTTAAATTTAAAAATTCACAAATAAAAAGAAGAAAGTAAAATGCAGGAAGTGTCTCCTTTCTACCAGGTTGGCGATTTCCACAAAGCTTTTCACAATTTTCTAGGATTTTATGTGCTATTACCCATAAAGTCTTCGGACATCAATTGATTAAGATAAAACTGTAATATTAATTTGAGTCTTGGAAAAATAATGCATTGTTCCCCCTGATATGTACTGGTAAATTATATTTTACTTGTTAATAAAAGATCATCCCTGGAGCAAGGCATTGTCTGATTTCTGTTGGGACCCAAGACAGCTCTCTCTTAACATACATTTGTAATCAATAGTTGCCTAGTTGGTTTTAGTAGGTCCTCCAAATGATCCATTTCCTTTTTATACTAAAATTTTATATTTATGAGTAACAAAATTATGAATTTTACCTTTCTATTCCTTATATTTTTAATTTGTATTATATTCTTATTTAACAATCTATAGCTTTGGTGGACTTTCTTGTTGTTTTTCCATAGATTGGATGTGCATGCCTGATTCTGTATGTGTATGTGAAGTCATATGTCCTGGTGTGTTCAGTATTTCACTTCTATCTTTGGTGAGACAGGTTCTCTTGATGTTACCACTGTGTACATGGATATAGATAGTTTTGCTTCCCATCTTGCTATAAGAGGGCTGGAATAATGATGTTATTGCATCTTTAGATGCTTTGGATCTGAACTTGGCTTTTCTTGTCTGCAGAGCAAAAACTTTTTTCAGGGAGGGACTTTCCTTGCCCAGAGCACAAAATTCTGAATGGAGTTTAGTAAAAGTAATAATACTATTCATCCATGTTAAACCCCAGAGTAGTTTAATATAAGCCTTGAAGTTCAATGTACAGCTTTTATTTCGAAGACATCTGTTCTTATTAGTTTCCTGCTATTGTGAAAAATATGAAATACTCTGACACAAGCAACTTAAGGGAGAGAGGGTTTGTTTTGCAAGAGAGTCTGGAGTTACAGTCCATCACAGTGGTGAAGTTACAGCAGCAAGCTCAAGAACACCAGACACATGGCATCTAAAGTAAAGGAGCAGACAGATGAAAGCTGGTTGTGCCCAGTTCATTTTCTCCTTTTTATACAGTCCAAGACCAAATCCCAGGAGATGATACCAACTACAGTTGGCATGCATTTTTACCTCAATTTTCCCAATCAAGAGAATCCCTCAGAAGAACATACAGTTACCTCTCATAGATAATTCTAGAGTTCATCAAATTGACTATTGCAATTACCAACAAAACATTAATGGTCAAGCAGTACTTCATTTAGGTCATTTTTGATAAAATATGGTTAATTGCCATTAACTTTTAGGAAATTAATTTTTTGGGATAATTTGAGTGATAGATGGTCAGTTTGTATACTTTTCTTAAATGTAATGAGTTTCATTGCTTTATCTTCAAGAGCAAGTTAATTCTTCAACCCTGGAATAACCCAATCTGGAAAGTTCTGTTTCTCTATTAAGTATCCCCGAACTAGGATTATCACACGGTTTTTCTTTTAGAAATGTTAGTGAAAATGTTAGTTTATGCTTTTACTTTACTTGAAACATTTCTTTTAGTTCCACTCTAATTATTGCATTATCTTCAGGAATATGTCTAGAAATATTTCCTATAATCACATGAAATATTTGATAAGTGTGAACTTTGTAATTTGGGTACAACTGAGTAGTTAAATATCTTAAATTGGAGCTTTAAATTATTGAATATATATTTATGCATAAAGTTCTCTCAGTCAGTATCATTTTATTGCCTGGTGGCAATAAAATTGAAGAATGAAATTTTGAGACGTTTATATTTCTATATTTTGCTTACCTTCTACTCAGTTATTTTTAGCTAATATACATATTTCCTCATCACATATTCTTTGCATTTAATTCATCAGTTTCCCAGTACCTTTTTGCAATTGAGTTCCTTGGCTTTAAATACTTTTTTCTTTAATTTTAAATCTTAAGGCTGTGAAATTTCCCCTTTGAATGCCTGTAGAAAATGTTCACAAGTTTTAATACTTCATATTTTCACTAACATGCATTTCAACAACACCATGACTACTTTGTTGACCAATAAGATATTCAGATATTTGTTACAGAATTCCCAGACACAAAGATCTATGTCCCACTTATATTTGTATCTCATCCTCAGCTTTCTTCCACTATAAATACTGAATAAATTGGGGACAATTTCATGCCATTGAAATGCATGATCCAGTGTTTCCATATTTCACACAAGTGCTTAAAAATCCCACATATTAAAATAAACATGTACTCTTTAGTATTTACCTACCATGAAAAGAGTGTGTTTTTTGGAACATTGTTTCTGTTGCTTTATAGTGTGTGCTAAACTTTTTTATACATTAGTGGATCAATGGTTCACGTTTATTTCAATGGAGCAGAAAACTTGTTTTTTTTTTCCCTTGGCTGCATCGTTAGTAACCACAATGATCTGAATGGGAACTGTCCTCTGTAGGGTCATGTATTTGGACATAAGTCTCCAATTACTGACCCTGTTTGGAGAGGTCTTTGAATAGGAGCTATGTAACCGGGAGCACCACTTGCCTCCTCTTTCTGCTTCTCATGTGTGGATGAAAATGCAACCATCCAGCTTCCTACACCTGCTGGCTTGCATTCCCTGCTTGTTTCTATTCCTCTCCTGCCAAGAAATAGTCTATCTGTCTGGAATCATGAGCCAGATTGAACCAATTCTTCTTTAAATTGTTCCCTTTATTTGTGGTATTTTATCGCAGCAAGAGAAAAGTAACTAATATGGAGGCAAAGAATTTTATAAAAAAGCTTTCAATTTCCTACTGCCCTGGAATTTTCAATATTATGACATGTTATTTTTCACCCCGTTGTGTGGTTTGTTTGTTTGTTTTTATGTTGGGCTTTGCTGTGTTTTTCAATCTGGCCTGGAAATCATCATTTATCCAAGGCTGATATAAAATTCGCAATCCCTCTGCCTCAGCTATCTATATTATAGAATTATAGGTGTGTGTGCCCACTCAAAGCTGAAATGCCATTCCTTGCATTTAGTAGTGTTTTGTGAGTAAAAGGTATCAGTTTTATTTATTATTCTCAGTTATTTTTATATTCCTTTTGTAAGGTAGATTTTGTTATCTCATTATTTTTTAAAATCCTTGCATATGTATATGTATGGTGTTTCTATAATACCACATGTTGTAGTTGGATTGTACTTGTGTTCTTGGTGGCTTATTGTATCCAACCTGATTTTCATGTTTACTGCAGTACAGAGTATCTTTGATGCATTTGACTTTTGCTTTACTAATGTGCTAGTTTTCTTTGTGTCCCACTTTTCTATATTCTTACCCTTTTGCAGATATCTATTTCATATGGTTTACTGATTGATATCCTCCTCAAGTAGTTTGCCAGTCAAATATTTACAAGTAGTTTTGTATTGTTTATATTGATTCTTTTATGTATTATAATAAGCATAATTTACCACCATCCATCCTTTAACAATGGAGACACATTCCAAGAAATGCATCTTTAGACAATATGTCACTAGGCAAACATCACTGAGTATATATACACAAAACCAAATGTACATTCTGCTACATATCTAAGCCATATGGTGAGCTCTTCTACTTTAGCTATAAGCCTGTTATTATAAAGAAAATTCCAGGCAAACGAAACCTAGTGATATCTGAATCTAACAGAGAATATAGCAAAAATAAGGCATAGACTGTAGTTAAAAATAAAATTACACTATTACATATGCTGCTTACTGGGAGAGAAGCTGGTTGGCTGAGAGCTTTCCTGGGTAAGCTGATAGAGGTGAATTAAAGACCAGAACATGATTACATACAACAGCAGGATACTTAGTACCTCTTGAAGCTTTCCCAATTTATTTTAACATATTCCTTTAGAAAATACTGACACTTGCAGGAGAGATGACTCAGTAATGAGGTGTTCTTGTTGCTTTTCCAGAAGATCAGTTTTTGGGTCCTACGTCTCTCATTTTGAGTAGCTAAAAATGACCCGCAGCTTCCACAACTGTGGACCTGATACCCTCCTCTGCCCTCCACGAGCGGCTGCACACATTAGGTGCGCGCGCGCTCACACACACACACACACACACACACTATCATGTCTCCTTTGTTTATAAACCATTAAATCTGTTTTGTAATAGCGCTACCTTAAAATACAAAAAGAAAAATTATAATTACAGAAATTATGTTCATCTTCATTAGATAAACTTTTCTGTCTGTGTATTTTTCAACTTCCCAAACTGTTTTTAAAGTAAGACACAAACACACAGAAACAGCAGCACAGACTCACTAGATGTCATGTCAACATCCTCGCATCCTGTTTGTCCTACATATTTTGTCCCACTGATAGGGCCACAGAGGCAGGAGCTGTCATCTAAGGTAGCCATGCCATTTTGGGTATCTCATGAAGGGCCTGTTTGTGGGATTTTAATTTTGCTGAGTGTGTGTGTGTGTGTGTGTGTGTGTGCATGTGGTTTTCATGCTATTGAGGTTTATTTCTCTTCATTTTTTAAATTGGCTTTTTTGGGGAGGGGAATGTTGGTTAGGTTTCATGTGGTTTTGAAATAGGTTCTATATCGTTTATGGTTACTATGTATTCTGTCTGCTTCAGGGATTACAAGTCTGAGCCACTATCCCCAGATATTGAGGCTGCATTTCAGTGGAGGTTTCTTTGACTGATTTTGTGTGGAAACTTTGTAATGAACAGTGGTGATGGAAGGCATCAAGGAAACACTGTCTTCCAGATAAAGCAGGGCAGACACACACATGAGTTTACAAAGATTGTAGCACCATGCATAGGGCATATACGAGTCTAAGCCAGATGGGGGTCCTTGAACTGACAGAGGATATGGACAACTGCCCCATTACTAACCTAGAAATTATCTTCAGTTAACAATTGCTTGCAAAGGAAAATGCTTTCTTCAACCAAGTCTCACTGGATACACAAACCACTCTTCATATACACAGCAGTAGATGGCCAACACCAATTGAACTACAATTGCACTTTTGGAGGTTCTGCATCTCAAAATGATTTGCCTGATTTATTTTTTCTTTTTCTTTTCCCCCTTATAGGGGGGAAAATGCATGTGTGTGGTTTCTGGTGCTGTGTTTTGATGGATTCTTTTGTGTGGGAATGTGTGTCTCACTGTGACTATCTGAGTTTCTTATGAATTTTCTTTGCTTCTTTTTTTCTGTTAGTTTGGTTGTTTTGTCCCATTTCAAATTTATTTTATTTTTATTTTTTACATGCCTATTTGTATATATAGAGAGAAAATGGGTGGATTTGGGTAGGTGGATTGTTGTGGAGTACCTTGGAGGTGTTGAGGGGAAATATAATCAGAATACATTATATAAAAAATACTTTTAATTAAAGGAAACTAATAAATTGGAAAATTATTTAATTAGTCAAAAGGACAAAACTAAGAATGTAATACATCTAAGCACTTACGTAAGAAAACAAAAGGCCAGGCAGTAGTGGTATACGCATTTCTCTGTTGGCTAAGGATATTAAACATTTCTGTAAGTGTTCCTCAGCCAGGTGTGTTTCTTCTTTTGAGAAGTCTCTATTTAGAAACCTTTGCCAGTTTTAACTGGGTTATTTGTTTTGTTTTGTTTTATGTCCACTCACTTGAATCTTTTATGTAATTTAGATATCAGCCCTCTATCAGATAAGTAGTGTGTAAAAAACCTTTACCCATTCTGCACCTTGCCCATTATTCTAAATGACAGTGATTTTCAATTTGATGAGGTCTCACTTATGAATTATTGATTGTAGTGCCTATGTTATTCATGTTCTGATCATACAGTCTTCATGTGCCAATGAATAAAATACTATTTCCCACTTTCTCTTGTATTAGATTCAGGATATCTGCCCTTATGTTGAAGCCTTTGATCTTTTTGGAATTGATTTTTGTGCAAGCTGATTAGCATGGGTCTATTTGTGTGTTTTCTAGATGCAGTAGTCATCTACCTGGAACAAATCATTTGATGAAGATACTGTCTTTTTTATTTCTAGCTTCTCTATAAAACATCAGGTGCTCATTAGTATTTGAGTTTATCGCTGTATTTTCAATTTGATGCCATTAATCAGCACGTCTATTTTATGTTCATAAAATGTAATTTTAATTACACTATACCTTTGTAGTACTATTTGAAATTAGGGATGGTAATACCTCTAGCAGTTTAGCTACCCTAGTTTTTATTTTGTTTTGGTTTTCTTTGATTTTTACACTTGTGTTGCATACGAAGCTGAAAATTGTCATTTCAACCTCTGTGAAGAATTGTGTTGGAATTGTGAATGGGATCTCATTGAATCTGTAGATTGCTTGGGTCTTTATGTAGTTTAAGCATCAGGATGACTGTGGCCTCATAAAAAAGAGTTATACAATGTTCCACCTGATTCTTTTCTGCGGAATAATTTGAGTAGTGTTGGCATTAATTCTTCTTTGAAACCATCTGGCCCAATTATTTATTTAGTTGGGAGAGTTTTGTTTGTTTGTTTTTTTTTAATTTACATCCTGACCTCTTTCTCCTGTCCTCCCAGTCCCTTTCCTCATCTCTCCCTTCTATGACATCCTTATCCACTCATCCTATTTTTTTGTTCAGAAAAGGGCAAACCTCCCATTGATGCCGTCAAAACATGGCATATCAAGTTGTAGTAAGACTGATACCTAGCCTTGAATTAAGGCTAGTCAAGGTAACCCAGTAGGATGAATATCGTTCCAAATGCTAGCAAGGGAGTCAGAGACAGCCCCTGCTCTTGCTGTTAGGAGTCCTACAAGAAAACCAAGCTATACAAGTAACACATATATGAAGAGTTCATAGGTCAGTCCCATGAAGGTTCCCTGGTTATTAACAAGTTTCTGTGAGCTCCTCCAGTGGGCCCAGGTTAGTTTATTCTGTGAGTTTTCTTGCAATGTCTTTGCTCTCTCCCTGGCTCCTATTTTCCCTCTCTCTCTTCAGCAGGGTTCCCTAAGCCTGAACTAATGTTTGACTATGGATCCCTCCATCTGTTTCCACTTCTCTGATGACAACTGGGCTAAGCACCAATATGCTATATGAGTATAGCAGAAAGTGATTAGGCATCATTACATTCATCTTTTTTCTTCTAGTCATCTTTGGTTCTATACTAGGTCTCTGGGCCATCTAGCCTCTGGGTCCTGGTGTGGATTCATTTTCATGGCATGGGTCTCAGGGAGGACCAGTAATTGATTGGTAGCATCCTTACCCCAGCTGATCTAATAGGCAGGACAGACTGTAGTCAAAGACAATGTGACCATGTTGGTGTTAAAATCCCTCCACTGGAAGTCTTCACTGGTTACAGATGATTAGTTCAGGTTACATAACTGCAATTGCTAGAAGTCTTAGCTGGGATCATCCTCGTAGATACCTGGGAATTGGACTTGCACCAGGTTTCTAATTGACACCTAAATGGCTCCCTTTTTCCAGTTTCAGAACTCTTCCCTGCCCCCCATAATCACTCATGTTCTCATCCTCACTCACCCCGAATCTACCCACAAAATCTCTTCCATTCCCCTATTCCAAGGTGATTCAAGTTTCCTCCTTGGAACCTCCTTGTTACCTGTTCTCTCTGGGTCTATGGATTATAGCATGTACTTTATAGTTAACATACAATTATAAATGAGTAAATAACTATGTTTATCTTTCTGGGTTACCTCACATTTGCCTTTGAATTTCATGATGTAGTTGCTTGTAATAGCTGAGTAATATATAAGTCTACACAGGTGAGCTGTGTAATGTACCACATTTTCTTTATCCATTCTTCAGTTAAGGAACATATAGGCTTGTCCAGATTCTGAATGGAGATGCTATGATCATAATTGAGGATGTGTTCTTTGGTATGATTGAACATCCTTTGGGGATACTCTTAATTACTACTTCTATTTCCATAGGGCTTACAGGTCTGTTTAAATAGCTTATCTGATCTTGACTGAATTTTGGTAAGTGTTGCATATCAGTCAAATTGTCAATGTCTTTTAGATTTTACAATTTAGTTGAGTATGAGATTTTAATCCTTATGATTTTCTCAATTTCCTTGTTGTCTGTTATTATGTTCTCCCTTTTTGTTTCTAATTTTTTTATTACTTTGTTTGTTTGCTGCTATTTAGTTGATTTGGCTAAAATCTTCACAATAGAACCTTTTCTGTGTTCATTAATCCTTTGTATTGAAAGTTTGTTAGTTTCTTTACTGATTTCAGCTTTCTATTTAATTATTTCTTGTCATCACTGCCTTTAATCAATGGTGATCAGATCAGATCAGATTCAGGGTGTTATTTTAATTTATTGTGTCTAGTTTCTTAGTATGCAATCAGTTTTGGGGAAAATTCCACAAGATACAGAGAAGAAGGTATATTCTTTTGTGTCAGGATGAAATGTTCTATAAATCTGCTGGGAACATTTATTTTATAAAGTCAGCTAACTCCAGCATTTCTTTGTTTCGTTTTTGTTTTTATGACCTATTTAGTGGGAAGAATTGGTATATGAATGTGAGTTTAGCTGTCATAGTGTTGTATTTATTAACTTGGAAGCCCTTGATATATAACTATGTATAATTGCAATGTCTTCTTGGTGACCTTTTCCTTTGATGAATACATTTTATTTCTTCCATCTTATGTTTATGCTTTTAATATCACGTGTAAGAATTTACTGCTAAATTTTCTGAGCTTTATTGAATGCCATAAAAATCTATTCATCAGTTTTGTTTTTACATTTCTACGTTTTTTTCCCCCATGTCTGTTTGTGTTGTGATTTACATGTGAAATTTCTCCCACATGATGGCATATTTGAACACTTGATCTCCAGCTTTTTCTGCTCCTTAGGAAAGTTGTACTTTCCTGAGTGTAGGTACAATGTGACCAGCCTCCTGTTCCTGCTGCCATATCTTATCTGTCTGTTGCTGTGCTTTCCTCACCAAACGAGTTATTTTTACAACAGTCTTAGCATGAATTACTAACTAAAACAACCCATTTGTCCTTTAAGTTGGTTCTGTGAATACATTATGTCAGCAATTACGAGAAGATAATTAAGACAATGTGCTTTATCTCTCTATCTCTATCTCTCTGTGATGTGGGTAAACATACAAGAATTTTCTTTTCTGTGTAGATATTAAAACAGCATCTATTGGTGACAATGTTCTTTCTGATGCAGTGAAATTGAAACTCTTGTGGAAAATGAACAAACCATAAAAATGAGTCATATCACCATCCTAAATCATAATGATCAAACAATCTAGTAGCCATATAAATTCAACTGAATATAAAACCTCCTCACCATCACCAACTTGTCCTTTCTTTTCATCACACTTTCCCCAGATTACATTTGTATATGTTGTATCATTAGTAAAGTAGTTACTTGGCAGTTTTGTTTTTTGAGTTTTGTTTTGCTTGCTTGTTTCTGAGACAGCATTCCAGGCAAGTCTAATCTATAGGCTGAGACTCCACCTCAAAATATTTGAGCTTCAATTTTGATTCTCTTTTCTCAGACTCCTATATGCTAGGATGTTGAGTTTGTGGTATCATGCCTGGCCTGGACTCTTTAATTTTATTCATCTTACTTTTAGTTAATATAGGGAGTATCGTTTTATTTCATAACAATATCCTTTTTTCTATTAGTTCCTTTTTTCTTATCTTTACTACAAATCATTATTTCTTAAAGTGGATTTAAATTTGAAACTAAGTCTTTCCTTTATGATCTCTAAGGTCACTTCCTTATGATCTGTCCCTCCTTGTATATTAGGTTTTGTGATAACTATACTTCAGCTTCTGTTTACGTCATAAAAATGTTAATGTAAATTAACATTCAATATTAAAAGGAGTTGATTAGAAATCCTTGTTGACAGATTTGTATAATTTTGGGTTGTTTTGTATTTTCTTTCTTCTGTTTAATGTAATATCCATTGCTGTTTTCATGGTTTCTGAAAAGTTGCTTGTCAGTCACTTGTATGGGATGAGTTCTTTCTTTCCATGTACAATAATATCCTTTCTTTAGTGTAACAGTGCCTTAAGATTCTTTGACTTGTTGATTTGTTTCATTCATCAAAGAGGAAAAATTTCAACCATCTTGTCTTCAAACATTCTTCTTGTCTTTTGGCTTCTTCCTCTGCTTCTGGACCTTCCATTTTCCAAGTTTTCTTTGTGATGGTGTCTCAGATTATGTCTATGCTATGTGCAATTTTATTTATTGTTTCATATTTTGTTTTGCATATTCATATTTAAGTACCAAACATTTTCAGCTACAAATTATTTGTTTGTCTAAAAGAGTGAAATGAAATTAAATCCTTTGTGTTACTTAAATGATAACTTTTCAAATCCAGTATACCGGTTTGATTCCTGTTATAATATTCATGGATAATGTGATTCACAGTTTGCTTTTATAAACATCTATTTTTTTCTCTACATCATTATATGTATTTGTCATTAATACTTAGGGAGTATTAAATAGTTTACTTGTATTATTTTTGTAATGAGTTCTGAATGTCAGTTAGTAAACATTTACTGCTAATAACAACAATAATATATTTATTAAAATATTAGAATTTATTATTAGTGTGTGTGTGTGTGTGTATGAACATGTGAGAATGACATGCCATGGCACATGTTTGGAAATCAAAGGACAATTTTAGAATCTTTTTACTCTCATTACACTCTTGTATAGGTTTCCGGGGTGGACTACAGTTCTCAGATTAATGCCCCAAGCACATTTACCCACTAAGCCATCTTACTAGCTGCATTGTTTTTAAAATATATTGATCTTTATTCTTATAAAACTTCCAATTTATTGTTTATTTTTAAGACTTGTATTTGTTTTGCTGGTGATTTTACAAATGGTATTTGAGAAATTTTTATTATACTGTGAAGACAGAGACCTGTGAAGACAAAAATCACCCATCCCTTTCTTAGAAGAAACACTGAACAAGTTAGCATAAATTAAATCATTTGTGAACTAATAATCAGGATCCTAAGCTGTGCTTAAGGGGTATTGTTCTTTGTAAAGCTTGGGGAGGTTAAGAATATTCTTTTGTTGTGCAGTTAATATGTCTATAAGGAGTAATTAATTACCATAGAACTTTCTATACAATTCATCTTGCCTTTTATTGGATTAGCATTATTTTTTGGTTCCTCTAAATCTTTTACTATCTCTAGACTGTGAAGCATGAAGTTTTTGTCAGTTCCTGATAAATTTTTATTTTCTCAATGAGGTGGGCATTTATAGACGCTTGCTGTACCACTTTGTGAAAGACAACATGTGTCTCTGATCTCCTAACAGTGATTTTTTTCACTTACTAAAGGTTTTTAAAGAAAGATTAAACAACTCAACTTTCCTTCATGGTACACGAGCCCTATCACCTACTCGGAGTTCTGCTGGATTTACCCTTTTGCATTTTTATCTAAACATTTAGCATTCTGTATTATTTCATTTTAAATATTTGTCTTTGAAAAGATATATATATGTATGTATGTATGTATGTATACACATACATACATACATATTGCTCCTAAGTGTTTAAGTATAGATACCTGGATCTGCAGATATGGTTCAGTTAACAATTGTTTTTGTCCCTCTAGAGAATCCCATTTCAGTTCCCAGCACACTGTCAGGTATAGTATAACTATGTTTAAAGCCAGCACCAAACACCCTCTTTTGGCCTCTATGTCTACCTTTACAAAAACAGAAGGCACATACACAGATAACACATGCAAGTTCATTGATAAAAAACAAACTCTATCCTAAAAAGAGAAAATGTTGATGCCTAAAATAAAAGTGATATCTCAGAGGAAAACAGTTCCTGCTATCAAGCCTGACAACCTGAGTCCCATTCCAGATTGTAAAAGAGAAAAAGTTGTTCTTTAACTTCCACATATCCACCATGGCATTTTCACACATTTCTACACTCAAATAAATAATCATTGGAAATTAAAGAATGTTCACTATCATTTAATAAAATTTACCTTGTTTAATTTACCCTCCTTTATCAAATATATGTTGAAAATATGCAGCTATTTTCCTTGATTTCTCATTGACTATAGAGATGCACACTAACTCTTCTTACTCTTTTTCTGTATTTGTTCATTCCAAGCATATTTTGCCATCTATTTGATAAGGAGTTTTGGTTGTTTGTTTGTTTTTGTTATTGGTTTGTATAAACAATAATCTTATTCTTAAATTATTTATGGTAGTCAAAATTCTTTATATATACATTCCTAATATACACATTATATTTACTTGTTCTCTTTCCACAGTAGCTGAGTCTTTAAGTTCAATGTTAGAGAGAAAAGAGTATTAAGCAAAGTGTTGATCTATGTATGAGTATAGCAATATGTCACTAAGAGTGATTTTATTACTATATTCCCTTAGCAGCAAAATGGTATAAGGCTTTTCCCTAGGCCTGTGACCTACTAGTGGCTAGTTCTTAGCCAGTTTAGCAGTGTCAGGTATAGGTTGCAGCACATGGAGTGGACTTTATATCCAAGTTGTATAAAGTAGTTTGTTACTTCCACAACTTGTACCACTAATGAATCAGTGAGAATGCCCAAACCAATAAACTAAGGAAAATGCATGCTAGCAAGGATTCAGGTAAAGTTGAACACTTGTTCATGACTGGTGAAGTAGAAATTTATACAGCCAAAAAGAAAAATCAGTATGGTCATTACTCAGTAAGCTGGGAATTAATTTACATCCAGGTCCAACTATATCACTCTTGAATTGTCTTAGGGTCTTTATTGTTGTGAAGAGATACCATGGCAGTGGTGACTCGTATAAAGAAAACATTTAATTTGCGTGACTTGCCTGCAGTTTCAGAGGTTGACTCTGAAACTATGGTGGAGAGTGACTGGCAGGCAGACAGTGATGCTAGAGTGGTATCTGAAAATCTGACAGTAACAAAAAGTCAACTGAAACACTGGACAGTTTCTTAGCATAGAAAACCTCAAAGCCCACCCTTAAGAGTAGCACACTTCCTCCAACAAGGCAGCACCCACTCCTAAAAAGCCATAGCTCCTAATAGCATCACTCCCTATGAGCTTCCGGGGGCCAATTACATTCAACCCACCACATGCCACTCCCTGATTCCTATAATCTTGTAACAGTAGTATAATGCAAAATTCATTTAGTACAACTTTCACAGCCTCCGAACACTGCATCTCCATGTCTGATGTCAAAAGACTCTTCTGCACTCCAACTCCTTTGAACTTGGTACACTGCAACACACTTCTTTCTCTTGGGCTGGTTCCCCTCCCTGTTACCAGCTCTCCACTGTAGGTATCCCATAACTCTGGCATCTCTAACATCTTGGCTTTTCCAAGGCAGTCCCTGCTTCAACGTCATAACTTCACACAATGACCTCTCTACTGAGTTTCCATTGAGAGACATCCCTGACACTTGCCTTAATAGCTTTCTTTAGACACTGAGGTAAATTCCATAGCATACTTCTTCTATACTTAAATTTGACATGGTCAAATCTGCCGCATTCTGCTGCTTACTGGAGCTGGAACATGGACCTCTCACTCAGTTATGTCTTTACCAGCATTCTGTCCTTCACTGCCTAAGCTTGGCTGTCCTGAAACTTTCTCTGTAGACCAGGCTGGCCTCAAACTCAGAGATCCACAAGCCTCTGCCTTTCCAGTGCTGGGATTTGAGGTATACACAACCACATCATGCTGTAAGCTATTCTTTAATTCACTGTTGGAAATTTAGCTGGGTGTTACCTTGCCCTTAGGTCAGGCCACCACTCCTTTTATTCCATTTCTTCATCCACATCTCTCCTTGAATATGGCATTTACCTCCATCACACATTCTGGAACACTTTTTTTTTTCCCCTCAAAATTTACATTTTGGGTTTCTTGTTTGTTTGTTTTTGTTAAACCTTTTCATTTATCTTACATACCAACCACAGTCTCCCCTCCCTCCTCTTTTCCCATTCCTTCCCCTTATATCCTGTCTATCCTTCCCCCATCCACCTCTTCTCTGTTGAGAAAGGGGCAGTTCTCCCATGGAAGGCAACAATGCATGTCATATCACATTGGGGAAGGACCAAGGTCCTCCTCAAGCATCAAGGCTAAGCAAGGCATCCTTGCAATGGAAATAGGTTCCAAATAGCCAGCTCATGTGCCAGGCATGGGTCATGTTCCCACTGCTAAGGGCTCCTCAAACAAAGTTTCACAACTATCATCCACATACAGAGGGCCTAGGTTGGTTCCATGCAGGCTCCCCAACTTCATTCCAGAATCCGTGAGCTTCATTAGCTCAGGTGACCTATCTCTGTTGGTTTCCCCATCATGATCTTGATCCTCTTTTCTAGTGAAATCCACCCCTGCCCTCAAAAAGTAGACTCCTGGAGCTTAGCCTAGTGCTTGGCTGTGGATCTCTGCATCTATAGTTTATTTTTGTCAGCCTCCTCCTTTTCATTATAAATCTTCATTAGAGTTATCAAAAATAACTGTATGAAAAAGTCTATAATTAGGCTGTTTTGAGTTGGCATCTGCCAAGGAAATTTATCCAAAACTCTTCCCTGTAGATTTAGGAAGACTCTAGACAAGGGCAAAATAGCCACTTTCTTCACCAGTCTTTGGGCCAAATACTAGCATTCTTCTAGAAACTTCTTGATCCCCATAGTTCATCAAATCACATTCAGCATCATTGTCCTCCATACTCCCACTAGTATGGACCAAAGCAATGCTTAAAGCATTCATTGCTTTCCTAACTCAAATCCACATTACTTCAAACAAACAAACACATAGATAGACCTATCACAGCAATACCCTACTCCCTGGTACTAACTGCTAGCTTAGTAAGGTCTCTATTACTATGAAGGGACAGTACTGCCACAACAGCTCTTATAAAGAAAACATTTAAATGGGTTGGCTTATTTGTAGTTTCAGAGGTTTAGTTCATTATCATTATGACAGGAAGCCTGATAATGTGTGTATACTGATGTGTAGCTTAGAGTGCTACATCTTGGAGGCAAAACAAATTCAACTGATATAATGGGTGATATCCTGAACATAAGAAACCTCAAAGCCGACCCTTACAATGACACTTTACCCAACAAGGGTGTTCCCACTCCAACAAAGCACCTTCTTCTCTAAAGAGAACCTTTTCCTATGAGATTATGGTGACTAATTACATTCAATCTCCCACCATAAAATACCCAAAGACCACACTTCATACTACAGAGATAGTTGCTCATCCATGTTCATTTCTACTCTACTCTTGATAGCCAGAAATTAGAAACAGCCTAAAAGTCTATCACAGGATGAACTGGTAATGAAAATAGAGTTCATTTACACAATAGAATATTATTCAGATGTTAAGAAAAGTGACGTTTGCAGGTAAAGAGATAGAGCCTGAAAAAGTCATACTTGAGTAAGGTAGGAAACCCAGTCTTTAAAGACAGTTGCACATTTTCCAACACTTTTCTTTAGCTTAGATGAATATTTCCTTCTGTCACCACAGCTCTTCAAGATTGTGTTTTAAATTTTTTCCCATTGCCATATTAAGGAATTTTCCCTCTGTTGTAATTCACTCTCATCATTGATGTGACAAAATACCTGACAAAGCAACTTAATGAACAAAAACTTGATTTTGGCTCATAGTTATAAGGTGTAATCCATCACTGCAGGAGAGTCGAAAGACAGGCATAAGATATCTGGTCACGTTTCTTTAGTCAGGAAGCAGATATAGAGAGTTACTGTTTCTCAAATGTCATCCTCTTTTATATTCAGTTCAGGGTCTTAGCCCAGAGAATGCTGTCTCTCTCATTTAGAATAACATAATATTTATTATCATGAATAATTTTATCAAACCATACTTACGATTGTTTAATTGTTTCATTTAACCTGTTAACTCTGGATTAACTTAAATGCTTAGCATCCAATAGGCCTTCATTTCCTCAAAAATTCAGTTTGTTATCAAATTTATTTTAAATGTTACTGTTACTTGTCAGTATTTGATTTCTTCTTATATATCAAACATCACACACACACACACACACACAAACACACACGCACATACACACACACACGCACACACACCATAGGATGAATACACTCTCCCTCAGACCCATCAATGATTTTGCCTCTTACTTTGTGTTCTTCAGCTTACATACTGACCCATACCATCTACATCATCAGCCTCCATAAAAAAGCAAAGAGGAAGGCTGTGGAGCACCTTTCTTCCCTTTCTTTTGTCTCATGTTTGCTATGTGTCTTTACAGGTACAAATCTGTTTGGCCGAGTTTTCTCCCAAACTCATGTTCTACTTCTTTCATAGCTTTAGACTTTAAATGCTAAGAGGTGATAGAACTTCCAATCATTGCTTCTTCCTGAATGCTCAACATCTCCTGCTCCTAGGCTCACAGTTTATGCTTTTGAAGCGACATGTTAAATTCTTTTTGAGTTGAATAATTCTATGTATGCTTATTTCCCTAATGAATATCCGAGTGATACAACTCTAGTTGAGTTCCCATTTCATTTCAAATAAACTACACACCTTGACCTTTGGGAAACCCTGCACGTGTGCTTCCAGCCATCTATCTCCTCCTTTTTGTCTTTTTATTTTCTGAACTGTCAATGCAATGTTATTCCTCCTTCAGAAACATAAATGACATTCGAGAAATTATTGATTTCCTTTTCTCTTGTCTTTTTAAAGTCTTGTTTGTGTCGATGTGTTTGTGCTGTAGGAAGAAATGAACCAAGGAAAACTGAGAAGATTTTATTAACAGTGCAATTGACTCCACCTTCTGAGAACAGGCTCTAAAATTCTAAAATTAGATAATAGATTGAAACTCCCCACAAAACAATGAAATATCCATTTTGAAGATCAAATTAAACAAGTAGTATTTAACCTTTTATGACTTCAACAATACTATTTCAACAGTGGAGACTTATTTGCATAATCTACATATGTATATTCTGAACTTTATCTTTCCTTAGTATCTTACTGCAGTTTAAATGTATCTACAGGGTTGGATCTTAATAATTCATTTAGGCAGCCCTTAGCATATGCAAAGGAATGCTGTCTTTTTTATGCTGTTTCTATCAAAATGTGTAAGCATTTGCTTGATTTAATAAGAATGGCAAAGGTATAAGGAGAGACAAAGTGTTTTGGAAACCATCAGCCTAGAATTGTGATTTATTACACACAATCTGAAACACCTCTGCAGTGAGTTTCTGTTAAAAGTCTATAAAAATGAATGCCTGGGGGGAATTCATTATGCAATGTGATTTGCATGAAAGGTAAATTTTTGGCTAAACAAAGACAGTGAGCAAGTTCTAGAACATGCGAAAACACTACAGACTCGCAAGTTAATTTCTATGACTAAAAAAAAAACAAGCCCTAAGAGATAAAGTAGATAACTGCTGATACCCTGCAAATCTCATCTGTGGGACTGCTCGTGAAACATGTTTTCATTGTGCATGAGTCCTGTCACCATAGACAAGGATCAGAGCCTAAGTCCAGCTTTCTTATTCTGCAAAAGGAAATGGAATTGTGAAGCTGAAGCTTGGGATTGATTTTCCCAGTGTAGTACCTGGCAGGTGTGCTTAGGTAAGTATCTGGCGTACCCTAAGCTCTCCACCAGGGTCCATTATAACCATAACTGGGGCACACCACTGATTTTACAAGGCACCAGCCAATGCGTTCATCATTTGGATAACTTGGTCAATCAGAGAAACAAGAGACAACATTCCAATTATGACCCTGTCAATCATGATATACCCAAAGCTTTAACTGATGTTACCCTAAACACATCTATACTAATAGACCTCTGGACAGAATTCATATTTTCAGATTCGATAGCCTGGCTGTTAAAACTTTTTACAAATGCCAGAGACAAAATAAGTGTGAAAGAAAATTACTAAGTTTATTTATTCATGGAGGTAGCTACTTACTATTAACTCTATAAGCATTCATTTATAAACCTGTGGATCTGTATTAACAATCTTATGAATATTCAATAATAACTGAATGTTTCTGCATAAATACATCTGGCCTCATCTTTTTTCTCACAGTATCTGAAAGGCATTTGAAAAGAAGGTTCATTTTAGAGTAAAATGAGGAAGTGTTGATTGGCAGGTGTTCGACTAAGGTGAGGACCTGAGAGCCACACCATTTCTAATTTGTTTTTGCATGAGTTCAGAGTGTTTTGATCACTTCAAGGTGATCATGCAGGGGATGGCTCTTCTTAAGGGAAAGACTGTTAAGTGCAACGTGCTGTGTTTTGTGTAACTACCTATCTTAGTTCCGATTCTGTCAGTCTGACACAAGCAATTGAAGAGACTAGGGTTCCTTCTGGGTCATTGTTCAAGGGAAGAATCTACATTGGTAAAGAAATGAGAGCAATAGGGATAGAAAACAGCTAATCACCTTTCATTCACAACTGGAAAGCAGAGAGTAATGAATGCATGCATGTCTGTTCTCAACTCCCTTCTGCCAGTTGGTATAAATCAACATTCCTTGCCAAAGAAACAATCCCACCCATAGTTAAGAGAATCTCCTCTCCTCAATGAAGCAAGAAAATTTCCCCCAGGCTTTCCCAGATGACCTAGGATTACCTCAGAACTTGTTAGTTAACACTAACCATCCCACTGCCCGTAACTGGAATAACTATGACAAAAATCCCCATGGAGTTGGACAGCTGGACATTTCTTGTTCTAGTACGAGATGTTGGAAAAGAATCAAGGTTTTTCTCTGACATTTTCCCTTCAAAGATTCCTTCTTTTGGCACTCATTCCAACCACGAATTGCCTTGACTGAATGCATTGTCTACCTAATTTACTAGCTTTGTGTCATGCCCAGAGTGCACAAAGACAATGAATTAGAGAGTGGTTAAATTTCTTCATCTGGGCAGTAGGAAGGCCACAAATGAATCAGTCTTTGACTCCCAAACACCACATGCTTGCTTTATATGGTATATTGAGGAGTAACACTGATCTTGTTAAAATCTGGGTCCTATGCTGCAACTCCCTCAACTATGAGGACAATGCCTGAATAATACTCGCCATTCATGTGGAGGCCATTCAGAAGGCAACACAGAACTTCAATTCTCGAACTTATCAAAGCTACATTCGGGTTCGTAGCAGAAAATATTGCCTTCCAGAAAATTCTCTGCTAAGCTTGATTCTGGACATGCACAGTACTTGACAAATTCTGAGCCTATAAGATAATTTAGGCAATTTAATTTTGAAGGGATCTTCCTTTGAGATTTTGCTAAGAAATTCAAAGCCAACGAATTTTTAAGAAAGGGACTCTAAACTGCTCACCTCTGAGACAGGTTTACCAGAGGGCAATGAATCTATTTTCTTAAATCAATATGCATTGATTTATAGTTGATGTTTTTGTCTTTATATATTATGTCCTCCTAGGAGAGAACCTTTCCTTTCTTGCTTAAATTTACTGGCTTGTTCTAGAAGGGCACAAGCACTGTTCAAATACATGCTGAAGGCAAGAAAAGTGCTGATTTAACTCTCAGAGGACTTGTGTTAATATTAAGTCCATGGCTCCTTCTCTCTGGACAGTCACCTTTTTTATTTAATGCGTGACAACATGTAAGCACCTTAGCAAATCAAACTTAGGATTAGCAGAGGCATTACCACAGCTCTTCAGAATCTCGGTTATCCCAACCTTTTCTAATTCTGCCACTGCAAACACCACTGTGTCTGACACAAAGACACCACCAGCTAGTTCCTATTAAGGTGAATAGTTTTCACTAACTGTTCTTGCTCTGAATTTTCACAGTTACTTACACATAAATTTATTGAATCCAGTTTAACCTGGCTGTGACGTTTCATCCGTCAGAATGGTGAGTATATTAATGAGTGCATATCCCTCTTAATTACACTTATTAGCTACTTTTCTCAATAGTGTGAGAAACTGTCCACAAATCAGTTTAAGAGAGGAAGATTTATTTGACCTTCCAGTTCAAGCACACAGAGACTATGGCAAGGATGCCTTTGGAGATAGGAAGCTGTAGCAGCTGGTAACATGGCATCCACAGTCAGGAAGCAAAGGGAAATGAATGCTGGTACTCAACTTTGCTTACTGTTTTCATTTGGTCTAAAACTTCAGCTCATGGAATCATGTTGTCCATACTTAGGGTATGCTTCCATTCTCTATTAACCTAATCTACAAATTGTTTTGCAGCAGACATATCCAGACAATTGTGTCTTGGTGAGTCTAGATCTTATCAAGTTGACAACAATAACTTTCACGCTGTGTATTTTTGACATATTTTATTTTTCTCTATAATTACATAATAACCTCTTAAAGCTGGAGGGCTCTGCTTGGAACGTTGAGGCAGTGTTGGCAGAGCAGGCAGCATTAGAAAGGCCCAGGCCAACTTTCAAACAAGACAGACTTTACTGTCTTTAACTCAAGAGAACACCTCTGCCTAAGTATGGCTGAAGGGGGGAAATTTCCAATCCAAGACAAGAAGGTTACAGGCCTGGGTGACCTCTCCAATGACGGGTAGGGAATTATGCTGATGTCTTCTGCCACCTAAGACAGGTGTTAGTTTATATTAAAAGATAGAGGGACGAGTAGGGCCCTGCATGGACCCCCGAGGCACCTTGAGGAAGCCTGAAGCTGTTGGCTGGAACATCTTGCACCAGAGTAGCTCTTGGTACTCTTCTTGATTTGCTAACACACATCTGCTGGGGAGGAACTGAGCCCAAGAACTTGCATGCTTGACCCTTGATTATTTTCCACTATGCTGTAAATCAGTATATAATCCTACTCCATCCCCTCAATAAATGGCATTTGGCATTCTAGCTGCATGAACAAGCCACTGTCTTGCCTTTTTATTTCCATCTCTAGGCCTTTGCCCAATTAGTGGAACAGATTGTAGCACGGGCGCTATATAAAGCCTTGTTGATTTGAGGAAAATTTATGTAATTTAGAGAAAAATGATCACATCTCTCAATTTACTGTATTCTTCATTTATGTCAATAATTTTGCAAATGTAGGGTTCCATAGCAGAAACCTCAACCTTGAGTACTTGGAGGAGCATGCAGCAGGATAAAAGGTTACATTTCCATCTTGTGTCACACTTGAAGCCATAGTTTGACGACCTGGCTTGGGGAATGCGGCTTAGTGGTCATGACCTCAGACACATAGCTTGATGCTCATAGCTTCAGCTTCCTTCACAGGATCCAGGAGCAAAACCCATCTGAAGATTTTACTGTGAGGAGGCCCTCTTGCAAGATGAGAGCATAGCATCAGCCATACTGAGATTTAGACTGGTTCACATTTACTACAGTGGTAGTAGTTCGTGCTTGCAGAGAGCAGAACACCAGGAGGTCTGTGAGAAAACTTTGAGAGTCTTCCCACTACAGACCTCATGGCTCTCACCCACATCAGGCAGAGAGCAGAGGAATAGAGGTGGGGTACTATGAAATCTGTGCATTGTATAATCCCCGAATGTTCTGGCGCTCTTCTTAAGCTGATGGCTAAACTTTTCATGGCCCACTCAGAATGAAATAGCCCGGCACTGCCAGATTTCTACCCACTGTCACTTACCAATTGATCTAAGATGACTGTTCTTGGTTGTTTTATCTACACATTTACTCTCTGCTGCTATCTCCTTTCTGAACACACAGAAAGTGGCCCCAACTCTCAAGAAGGGTTTATGTCTTCCACCAGTTTGAGGAAAGAAGAGGGTGTAGGGAGATGCACCAAGACTCAAAGATCCCAGGGCTTCTCTCTCTCTCCCTTTATCTCCCTCTCTCTCCCTCTCATTCTCCCCCCCTTCTGTCCTTCCTACCTTCCTTCCTTTCTTTGTTTTAAAATTAATTTTTGTTCTTTACCTTTGTTTTTACCTACCAAAGTTTCTCCTTCTTCTCTTCCACACTTTGCTGCTTCTATCCATTCCCTCTCCTCTTTCTCTTCAGAAAATTGGAGGTCTCCATCAATACCAGTCAGCCAGTGTATATTAAGTCTTAGTGACACTAGGCACTTCCTCTTCTATTAAGGCTGGATGAGGCAATCCAGTAAGAAGAAAGGGTCCAAAAAGCAGGCAACAGAGTTAGAGTCCCTATTCCCTCTGTTAGGAGTTCCACAAGAAGACTAAGTTATTGATCTGTAATATACACGCAGAGGGCCGAGATCAGTCCCAAGCATGGGACCTGAGTGTAATAGGAGCTCTGCGAGTTCAGGTTAGTTCTGTGGGTTTTCCTGTGGTGCCCTTGAACCCACTGGCTCTTCCAATCTCCTTTTCCACAGAATTCCCTGAGATCTGCCCGATGTTAGGCAGTGAGTCTATGCATCTACTCGCATTAGTTTCTGGGTAAAGCCTCTCTGATGAAAATCGGGCTAGGTACCGATCTATGAGTATGGCAGAATATCATTAGGAATAATTTCACCATTTTCTTTTCAGTCATGTTTGGTTCTATCCTAGGTCTCTGGGATATCCTACGTCACTGGGTTCTAGCCCTTAAGAATGAGCTCTCTTTCTCTCATGGTATGTGTCTCAAACTGGGCCACTCATTATTTGGCCTTTCCCACAATTCTTGGGCCACAATTACCCCAGAACATCGTGTACAGAGGACAAATTGTAGGTCCAAGATTTCATTGCTGGGCTGATCCTGTTCCAGTCCCTCCACTGAATGTTCTCCCTGATTAAAGGAGAGAGCTAGTACAGGATCCCTATCCCCATTGCTAGAAATCTTGTGTTGCTTCTAGAGCTAGAGGAGTCAGGCATCAAAGACAGCTCAGGCAAGCCACTCTCAGCAAAATTTAGAAATTTCAGTCAGGAGGGAAAAGATAGCCCAGTCCATGCCACTTTGCAAGAATGAGGACTTGAGTCTGATCCCCAGAAACTTCATACAATTTGAAAAAGTGCCGTTTGTTGCTGTGCACTTATAAACCGAACACAGGAGAAATCTTGAGTGCCTATTGTCCAGGCATAGTAACTTACTTGATGACTTCCAGGATGAATGGATTAGCTGTGCTGATAACATGAACCACTGACTCGGTAGTATTAGAGGTACAACTAATGTCCAACATGTCCCTATTGATTGGATCCTGTCAGCTTATTCTTTAAGAAGCAGAAAGAGCTAAAGCCTGTCCTGGGGAGATGTAGTCAGTTTTCATCATTTCACTCCCCCCGTTCGTTCCTTTGTTAACAAAGTACATGGGAAACAGTAGGCTCTGGTGTCTTTGAATAAATTAGTGAAAGGATATCAGCAGAATTTCAATAATTATCTGAAGGCATACATGTGTCTGTGTGTGTGTGTGTGTATGTGTGTGTGTGTGGTAATAATAATTAGAGGTGATAAATTTGAGAGGGAGTAGGGACATAGATAATTTGGAAGAGAAGGGTAGAAGAGATATAAATAAAATACTTATGCCTGAAATATTACATAAATTGAAATTAAGAAAGAACAAAATAAACAGAAAACCTCTAAACTTTTGCTTTATAGAGATATGGCTCTCATGCAATACAAAATTTTCCCATTTGATCTGTATTTCACATGTTAGCATATGGACAGATACATACAGCCATCCTCAAGCATGACAACTGTGTAAGAATTTCATGAGAAATTATAACATGCACTCTCTTTCTCTACCACCCTTCCCAGCTCCACACACCATTATCTGCTGTTCCTTTCTGCCCTTTGCTTTCGAATTTGCATGAGAGAAGAATCCCTTGAGAACAGAGTGCTTATTGTATGATCCTTCATGACATAGGTGTCAACTGTGCCATACTCAGAATCTGAAGGGTCTGAAGTCTGACTTGCAGGCACTAGCAGCATCAGCAATGCACCCGCTCATAAAAAGCCATGCATGCAAGAAACATTTATCCATCCATTCACAATGACATTCCACCTGGGTACATGCTAATTGTTTTCCTTGTGTAATGGAACTTTCCTACTCAGTTTGTTAATTCACATGTCAATTATCTATATAAATGTCTTCAAAGGCATACCTTGATATGGGCTTTCCTGATTCCACCCCAATCCGATTGCGTTGACAACCACCATTAACCATCACACACGTAATCACTGGTTAGGTCATATGAAAATACAAGGAGGCATTTGGTTCAAAGTCTTTGGGAAGTATACTATCAAAATTTAACCAGGTTATTTTGAATCTATTTTCCCAGTGTCTCTGGTATTCTAGAAGAGAGATCATGGCCATTCCATATAATAAGCAATGTGAATGATTTGGATAAGTTGATTAATGTGCCCAATTGTGTTAGTGAGATGCTAACATTCAACCCCAGTGGGTATAAATAATATTTGCCTCATCACTGCCATGTGTTCCATATTTATGTTTTCTAAACCTAGGATACTAATCTACCAAGTAGGAAGCTTTGACTAGGCCAGTGTGTTTATGTAACATCATAGATACATTTACACCCAAATTCCCCTGAACCACTATTCAATAATTATATCCTGAGATGTTTCTAAATGGCTTAGTCTTTCTGCTTACATTGGTAGTGTATTATATATTACAGCCACTGGATATGAAGTCTATGTCTCTGCTTAGATTTGTTGTTTTCCTTGTTTTCCACATTTTTACCCTATAAATATATAAGCAAAAGGATATATGTGTAATACATATAGATGAGTAAATAAATAGATGCAGATATTCTTGTCTTATTAGACTTACAATGCTTTTCTGTTATCAGCAAGCCACCTTCAACCAACTTGCATAAACTGAGCTGAGCACAACAATACTGCAAATTACACCCAGATCTAGTGGGTACCTCCTGGGAAGACTTACTATCATGCCCTGGCATTTTCCAAATTAAATTACACCTGTATTTGTGCAACAGAAAAAAAAATGTGATTCTCTTGCCTTTGTGTTAATGGAGAGTCATGATAGCAATAAAATGTTATTTAAAATCCTAAAGTCACTTTCTATTTAATTGTTAAGAATATATTCAAGAGCGGGGTAAGGCTTAGTTGCTAGAGTGCTTACTGGGTAAGAATAAGGATGGATTTTGGAGCCATAGAACACTAATGTCTGTGTGTAATTCCAGAAGTAGGGAAGCAGAGGCAGGCATATTCCTGGAGTTCACTGGTCAGTCAGACTGGCAAAATCTGTGAGCTTTAGGTTAAAATGAGAGACTCTGTTTCCAAACTAAACACAAGCAGAAACACAAAAGAATTTAAGAAACAAGGGAATACAATTCAATAAAAATAAGATGGAGATGAGAAAACCAGTAGAGCACAACTCAACTTTGACTTGTAGCCTTCAGAAATACTTGTAAATGTAAATATTCACACACCGGCATAAACTTCTTCACACACATGCATATGTACACATACACACAGAAGGAAGGATACGATACAAAAATCTAATAGAAAATGAGCTTCAAATTTTTAAAAATTACTTTCCTGAGAATTCAATAAGATAGATTTATCTTGTAAGGGATTTTAGATCACATCAAATTGGAGATGTTCAATATCAACCGGTTTATACAAATGACGTTCCAAATACCAGAAACTCTAACTTATTTTAGTTTTATTCAGCAAGGATGAGAAAGATGCCTTCTTTTTAATTTCTAAGCAATCTATAAACATCTTCCTTTGATGTTTAAGATTAAAAGCAGCAAAATAAATGAGCAATGGTAAAAAAGAAATTGTCTGAAAATATCTGATAATGGAAAATGTGCTGTGTGGCAATACTGCTATCTTTTTCTGGCATAAAAGAGGAGATGAGAGACGCATCCTTAAGCTGGACCAAACTGTACCATGTTTTTTAGACAAAAGGTTTTCCTCATTTTGTTTTGCTTTCATTTATATGATTAACTACAAATTCTTGGACCACAACAGGAAGAAGCATGGCTCGATCTACCCTAAAACTCGCTAAATACTGAATTATGGAGTTATGCTCATGTGCTCTGGAGGTAGGCACTGATGAGAATAATTTATTATAGCCCATTTCCAGCATATTCTAAATATAGCATTTATTTTGTAGTGCTTATGGGCCAAATATCTTCTCTGTTCTTATTTTTAAAAAAGGAAAGAAAGAGAAATAGAAAAAGCAGAACCAAATGCTAGCCATAGCAGCACTCTACAAATTATCATTTAATAAATAAATAAGTAAATAAATTGAATTTTCATGACAGAAATCTTTCAATGTACATAGATCCACTATGTTATTCTATTCATTATTATGGCAAAATGCTCATCAAAGTCAATGCTAGCAAGGCAGGATTTGTTCTGGCCTATAGTTTTTGGAGATACAATGTTTCATGGTGAGAAAGTCATAGTAGAAGGAATATGAAGTAGCTTGATCACATTACATCATATTAGGAAGCATAGGAGGTGAATGGTGGCATTCATTACCTTTTATTCAGGCCTCACCCTAAGTCCATGGGAACATGCAGTTCACTTTTGGGATGTGTGTTCACTCTTCTTTTACAGAAACACAACTATGGATATACACATCATTGTGTTTAGATGTTCATACTAAATGCCATCAAAGTGATAGTCCGGATTCAAAATCAGAACAATAATAGCCCTAAACATTTTAAAACGGATTAGCTGAAACATGGTAAAAATATGATCTATGTTGCATATGTACCTATTCATGTATATACATAAAGACATAATCACACACCTGTGCACACACATGCTGGTACAATAATCAGTATGTTCTCTTAGTAATACTGAAAAAGAATGGGGAGGTCCAAGTGCTACTGAACCAGATCCATTACAATAATTAAATATGATTTCCAGATGTGTAAATTTTGGTAACTATGATTCTTAGTGGTAATTGCTACTTAACGATTCCTAGAATCACCAGTGAAACTGGTCTCAACATACTGTAGGGGGGTTCTTTTGATACCATTAATTGATGCAGGATGGCATTTTTTAATTGTTTGGGAACTTGTTTGAGTCCATTAGTTGATGCAGGATGACATTTCTTAATTGTTTGGGAACTTGAGCTGAGCAGGTGTTCGTGTATTTATTTTGATTTTCTTCTATCAAACTAAGAGGACTAGTTCCTTCAGGCACTTGCCTTTGTGACTTGCCCATCATGGTAAACTCTCCCTTGGACTGCTTTTACTGTGAAGCAGGTTTTTGTTGTTGTTGTATTGTTTTGTTTTTTCATGCTTTGGCGTTGCGGTAGTTTGAATGTAATTGCCTTCCATAAGCTCATAGAGAGCAGCACTATTAGGAAGTGTGGCCTTGTTGGAAGAAGTGTGTCACTGTGGAGGTGGGGTTTGAGATCTCATATATGCACATGCCATGCCCAGTGTCTCAGTTCACTTCCTCTTGCCTTATGACCAAGATGTAGGACTCTTAACTCTAACACCAAAACTGCCTGCCTGCCTCCATGTCCCACCATGATAAAAATGGACTAAATCTCTGAAAATGTAAGCCGCCTCAAATAAATGTTTTTCCCTTTCTAGAGCTGCTGTGGTCATATTGTCTCTTCACACAGATCAAAGCCCGAAGACAGAGGTGTGATTGCTCAGTGGCCCAGTTAATCTCTTTTTGAACAGGGATGCTTCCTCATTGCCATTATGAAATGGTAACAACTAGCTCCGATTTTGTTGGACTGACTTTGCAAAGGGTTGGGACTGTTGGTAACTAGGCAATTTTAGATTTGGACTGAAAATATTCTATATTATAAGATGGCCTTAATACTATGGGAATATTGGGTGAAATGATACCACTTAAAAGTTATGTGGTTTGAGTGCCAAAGAGCTTAGGATTTGTAATGGTTATTGTCAATTGCCAAAATGGCAAATTCTAAGGATCACCTGGGAGACAGACATCTGGACCTGCCTGTCAGGGATTCTCTTGATTATATTAATTGATGTGGGAAGATCTCCATGAATTATGGATGGGACCTGGGTGTGGCTCATCAGAAGCTGATAAAGAAAAAATAAATACATTTTAAACAAGATTTTGAGTTTTGAAGAGAAAGGAGACCAATAGTTATCCATACCTCTACAGGTATTTTTTTTTAATTTTGTTGGATTTTGGATCATAATTTAGTTTCAAAATTTTCAGTTTCCCCTTTCCCTTTAATCCCCCCATTCACATACTAAGAACCTACTGATTCCATTTTAATATTGTTCATCTATACACCTGTTTAGGGCTGACCACTTGGAATAGGATAACCTCTCCGTTACCTCATCCCTCAGTTAAATTGATTCTCCCTTTTTCAGGAGCCATGATTAAGTGTAGCGCATCATCTAGAGGTAGGGACTTGTGAAATTTCCTCCATTCACATTAGCAAGGCAGGTGGTATTGTCAACACGCAGGCTTTTTATAGGCAACCATATTGTTGAGATTTAATGGCTATTTTTTTTTCTGTCATGTCTAGAAGAAACTATCATGTTTTAAAAATGCAAAGGGTGCCCTTGTTTTACACTCTAGAATTCTCTGTTTGGTTTTTTTCCATGTACATGCGGAGATCAGAAGACAATCTCTGGTGTCATTCTTCAGATTGCATTTACCTTGTTTTATGGGACAGGCTCTCACTGGCCTAGAGTTTGACAAATTGCTAGCCTGGCTTGACAAGTCCCATGAATCTACATCTCTGTCTCCCAAGTGCTATAATTACAAGTGTGTGCCACAATGCTTGGCTCTTCTTTTTACATGGTTTCATGGATTAAAATAAAGTAAACTCTAGTTATTGAGCCATCTCTGTAGCCACTGAAGTCTCCAAATGTTATGGTTAGTTATGTGTGTTACAATATCTTCTAGATAAATTGGTTCTTCTGCCAAGCATGACAGCATGCCCATACCGCCTCTGCCAAAATTAGTTATCCAATATGTGATTACCCAATGAAGTTGAGAAATGTAACACAGTGTCTTCTATGAAGCTCTCATGCAGACTACCAACAGGGCACAGGTAGTAGTGGACAGGAGAGTTTATTATTTTTAAAATGCTCTAGATTTTGGTTCAATTTTATGGCACTCTAATATTAGCTATGGTGTTTGATAGCTAATCTACCTCAGACAAATCACTTCATAATTTTGAACCTCATTTTCCCTTTTAAGAGAAGAAGAAAATAGAATACATCATAATATATTGTTTTTATAAATTATATGTATTATCCATATAATACATTTAGATGATAAATTTACCTCTACGAACAAGGATCAGTGTCCCTGATGAGATCACAGAACACTTCTAGGAATAGTAAGGAATAGCTCGTCAGTCCCTCTTCTGAAATGATACCTGATTATTTTGAAGAAGGAAGTGCAGTATACCCATCCCATTTCGAAATAAACATTTTGTAATCTCTTATATCTGTAACTCATCCTGCTCTTCGTCTCTCCTTTGATAATCTTCTGCAAATAAAAGTTTCTCTGATGAAGTTTGAGAAATGTATTAATCCACATGTCATTAACTTTTGGTTTAATACTATGTACATTTAGACAAATAATAGTAAAAGGTCCTCTAGCTAGGATCTATAATCTGTCTAACCATAGATCCCTGGCCTTATGGCTGGACAGTCTTTATATCCAATCAGAAGGTAGTGAGTTACTCCCACAGTGTTTGTGCCAATATTCCACCACTGAGGGTGTTTTGTCAGGGTCGCTATTATAGTAGCTCACATGTTCACTCTTGGGTAATTTGAAGATTAATTTTCTCTTCCAGTTGCATAGTTAGCATCTTCCAGTACTATGAAAACTAGCCATCCAGGAATGAAGCTTCCTTCTTTTGTTAGCATTATTTCTACATGTTCTGTGACAAAGCTTTGAGACGTCTTTACTGGCAGGGTCTTTCTAGTTCAAAATGGTAACCAAGAGCATTGACAGTGAATTGTAGTGTGAGTCTATGATTCCTCACTGGCTAAAGACCCCCCCATATAGATAATCCATTTCTGTCACTGGGCTTTGTAATTATTTATTCATTCATTCACTCATTCATTCATTTATTTTGGCTCTGATATCAAGTAGGATCACTTTTTTCTTTTATGGGTTAACCACATTTTTAACCTATATGTCTGTCTGTCTGTCTACCTACCTATCTAAGATCTGTCAAATTGTTATCACTTGTCTATCATCAAATACCTACCAACTTGATATCTATCTTCTATCATATATTTGTCATTTTCTATCTATCATTAATAATCCATCTGTCTGTTATTCCTCTCTCTTATCTACCTACAATATCTCTTTCTTACAATTAGTGAGCCACATTATATAATATTGTTTATATTAATGGTTCTATAGACATAATTATATTCATTTTGTTTAATTCTTACTTTATTCATATATCTTTATCAAACATATCCAAAATGACTGATTAAATTTTTCTACTATCAATTTCAAGGTGTGTATTCCTAAAAGAAAATTTCTATGTTACTGATTTTGTTTCTTTGCTTGCAGTGGTCATACAATCTTGTTTTGTGGAGTCATTTGTGGTGTACTTATAGCTTTTACATATGCTATTTAACATCATTCTTACAAAAATAAAGCGTTATCAAGAATCCAACTCGTATTTGTGAAAATGACTGTTCAAAGTTGTTTTGTTATTGTTGCTTGTTGGATGGCTTTTTCTGGGCGCTTTTGTGTAGTCTGCTTCTTATGTGTACATCATGTAGTCTCTGTTTATCATTGTGGTGATTTACTGTCTTAAAACTCATTTCATTACTTCCTAGAGCTGATATAGCTCCAACTATTCATTGATAACCTACATGTATGTGCTAGCACAAGCTGTCACCACTAGGCCAGTTAATTGAAAAGACTACCTTACACCTTACTTCCTGTTTGTGTAGGTTCTCAACATTAGCAGACATGAAAGATTGGTTTGATCTGATATGTTTTGGGCATGTACAGAGTCCTGTGGGTACGCACACACAAACACACACACACACACACACACACACAATCTCTATATATTTACACATATAGTACATACACACACAGCAAACACACACATATGTACATATATTTTTTTTAAAAACTGTTTTCCATTGCTGAAGGTAACTGCTATGTTGGTCAGTTTCCTTTACTTAATTCAACAATGTTTTAAGAAAAAGACTGTTTTTATAAGGTGAGCCTCTAGCCATCACAATTTAAGGTCTATTTAATACAAGGTCTTTCTGGAGTTTCTCAGACAGCCCCAAATGACAGTTCCTTGGAGAGAGCTATGGATGAACACATGTCCTGTATTATCCCTACATTGATTCTTTGATACACATTTCTGTCATGACTATTGGTACTTGAGAATCAAGGTTATATGATGTAGGACATGTGAAATGAAAGTAGGTAAATGTAAAAACTGTCAAACATATGTGATTCCCAAGGTGCATTAAAGCCTAATACCTACATAGATTCTTTACCATCCTTATGTGCACATAAATAAAATACAAACATAAAGTGCTTTGCTTAAATGCCAAGAACAGTTGTCTATGAATAGCAAAAGTAATTTTTTGCTTGATGCCTTTCTGTATGTCCCTGGTATTTTTATATTTGATACCTTGAGGAGATCATTTGCAGTTCTATCACTGAGCTGTGGAATATTCATGAGAATTTTAAGTGGCTCATCTACTTTGGGAGAATACTGCACCAGAGGAAGACAAATCATAGTCTTCAGAACATCCTTTAAAAGCAGAGAACACAGCCACATGAGAAACTAGATTGGCTCTTCTTTTTTTTTTAATATTTTTTTCTTATTTTACATATTGATCCCAGTTCCCAGATCTTCTCATGCCCTCCACCAACCACCATTCCCCCATCAACTTCCCAGGGGAGGGTTAGGCCTACCAAGAGGGATTATCAAATTCTGCCAAGTAATTTGGGGTAGGGCATAGGCCCTCCCCAATGTCTCTAGGCCAAGGGAGTATCCCTCCATGGAGAATGGGCTCCAGAAGTCCATTCGTGTACCAAGGATACATCCTGGTTCCATTGTCAGATGTCTCTTATGCTGCCCAGGCCTTCTAGCAGAGACCCACATTAAGGGTTTCCCATCTATCAGTCTGGGGCCCATGAGCTCCCCCCTTGTTCAGGTCAGCTGTCTCTTGAGATTCTCAAGCCTGGTCTTGACTCCTTTGCTCATCATTTCTCCATCTCTGCAACTGGATTCCAGGAGTTCAGCTCAGTGTTTATCTGAAGGTGTCTGCTTCTGTTTCCATCAGCTACTGGATGAAGGCTCAATGTTTATCCTTTTGTGACTGGGTTAACTCTGTTAGGATGGCTTCTTCTAGTTCCATCCATTTGCCTGCAAATTTCAACATTCCATTTCTTTGGCTGAGTTGTACTCCATTGTAAATGGTGTAAATATCTTCTTTATCCATTCTTCAGTTGAGGGGCATCTAGGTTGTTTCCAGGTTCTAGCTGTACATGTTTGCACTCCTACCAGCAGTGGAGGAATATCCCCCTTTCTCCACATCCTCTCCAGCATAAACTGTCATTGGCAATTTTGATTTTGGCCATTCTTACAGGAGTAAAGTGTTATCTCAGAGTTGTTTGGATTTGCCATACTCTGATGGCTAAGGATGAGAGAACCTTCTAGCAGCCTATAGAGCAAACTCAGGCCATATCAGAGAATTGCTATAAGATGTTCTGCCTACACAATATAGATGATCTATTATTACAAATCCCTGGCACAGCCCTTAACACTTACTGGTACTGTTTATTACCATGGATACTCATCCCAGGTACCTGTCATGAGATCATCCACCCAACATTGCTATCAATCGTCTGTGATCATGATACTTAACAGCGTGAGAGTTAGCTGGTGACTGTATAATGTGTCCTTAATTCTACTGACAGTCTAGCAAAAGAAAAATACTATAACATATCTCTTTGCCTTTGAAATGTCAATAAAAGCCTATTCACTGTTGCTTTAAACTGTCTGTGTCTAAGTCTAATGAACTAAGTCAAATACATTTGAAAAGGAGGGAGAATGTGAAGCTTTTGTTAGATAAATGATAGTCATTGCATCCCTGGCATTTTCAATCTTAAACAGCTTAGTGCAAATAGGGGCCATTTGTCCTCCCTTAGTTAAAAACTAGCTCACCAATATCCCCAAGGCATAGATAAGAAGCATCTACATTGACCCTGTGTTTCTATATATTTTCTTTAATATTTTCTCTCTCTCTCTCTCTCTCTCTGTGTGTGTGTGTGTGTGTGTGTGTGTGTGTGTGTGTGTGTGTGTGTGTAGGCACACATGTGTCACAGTGCAAGTGTGAAGGGCAAAAGATATCCTCTGTCTTCATCTTCCATCTTGTTTGAATGGTCTCTGTTGATGCTAGGATCTCACATATGCTAGGCCACCTGGTCTGCCATCACCTCCCATTGTGACATTCAGCTTTTGGAATTATGGATGTAAATAAGTTTGTCTGTCTCTATGTGGTTTGTGGAGTCTTAACTCGGGTGCTTTTTCCACTGAACCATTTTCCCAGTGTCTCTGTTTCCACCCTTTCTGGTGCGAAAGTAGTTATGACTAAAATTTGAAGGACATTTTTATGGTCATCATTTCTTCATCTCTCAAGAGCCTTTTAAGCATGTGTATTATAGTTGTTGTTGCTGTGTGTGTGTGTGTGTGTGTGTGTGTGTGTGTGTGTGTGTGCGTGCGTGTGCTCATAAATGTGTGTGCATGGTCATGTATGCCATGGTATACATATGGACATCAGAGAAAATCTTTGTTCCTTCCATCTTCATGTGGGTTCTTGGGATCAAAGGCAGCTGTGGGAAAAACAGCTTTACTCACTGGATCATCTTCCTGGCTCCTCTTTGAAGTCAGACTGAATATGGGTCAATAAGATCTCTCATGAAAACATCTGTCTCCCCCTGCTTCTAACTGTGACCTAACATTTCCTGCTTGGATATCTCACATCCATTCTTTTATCTTGTGATTTACCATAGTTCCCTTTAGGCAGCTATTTTGAATGGAGGTTTCACAAGAATTGTTTCTTTAGCATTGTCTTGGGCATATTTCCTTTCCTTTTCCTTGACTTCCTGCCCATATTCTTAGAAATGGCATGCCCCCTCCTCTGCCATAAGCCATTATCCCTCAGAGTGGTGCTCAGGGGAGAGGCTCCATCCCTGGGTGAGGTACCTATATCTTGACAATTCTTTCTGCCCTACTTAGGTTATATTCCCCAAAAGTATTGTAAGCGGACAGTACTGCACATTCATTAACAAAATCCTGGGTTGAATCTTTAATTTGATTTGTGTTTTATTTGATGATATGGTAATCTGAGAAGTTCTCAAGGACTCTGCTTTCCCTGGAACAACAACAAATCAATTCAATTCAATGTCCAGGTGAGTTTTCAGAGTTTTGTCTTTTTCTTCTGGCCAGTTAGGTCTTTTCAATGAGATTCCCTCCCGTCATTACTGCGTGTCTGATTGTCAGGGGAATGGTTCACACATACCAAGGTCATTTAATCTTGCATACATCCTGGGCTATCAACATAGCATCTATAGTTATGATTAACATGAACAAAACAGCCTTCTCCATTGTATGAATTCTTTATAAGGGTTGCTACTGCTGTAATGAAACACCATAGTTACTACTGCTGTGATATAACACCATGGTTACTACTGCTGTTATATAACACCATAGTTACTACTGCTGTTATATAACACCATGGTTACTACTGCTGTTATATAACACCATAGTTACTACTGCTGTTATATAACACCATAGTTACTACTGCTGTTATATAACACCATAGTTACTACTGCTGTTATATAACACCATGGTTACTACTGCTGTTATATAACACCATGGTTACTACTGCTGTTATATAACACCATGGTTACTACTGCTGTTATATAACACCATGGTTACTACTGCTGTTATATAACACCATGGTTACTACTGCTGTGATATAACACCATAGTTACTACTGCTGTGATATAACACCATAGTTACTACTGCTGTTATATAACACCATGGTTACTACTGTTGTTATATAACACCATGGTTACTACTGCTGTTATATAACACCATGGTTACTACTGATGTGGTGAAACACTATGACCAAAAGCAACTTGAGGAAGAGAGTGTTTATTGTGCTCACAATATAACAATTCATCATCTAAGGCAGTGAGGGCAGGAACTCAAGCAGGGAAGGAACCTGGAGGCACATACTGTTGGTGAAGCCATGGAGAGGTGCTGCTTACTGTTTTACTCATCATGTCTTCCTCAGCCTCCCTTATTATAGAATTCAGGACCAACAGCCCAGGAATGGCATCTGACTACCATAGGCTGTGCCTTCCACATCATCCATTAATTAAAAAAATATCCTATATCCCAATCTATGGAATCATTTACTTAGAAAAGGTTTCTTTCTTTCAGATAACTCTACCTTGTGTCAAGTTGATATAAAATTATCCAGCACACTACATCATTGTGGAAATGCACAATAATAAAAGTATCTCTTACATTCTAAGAGACTATAACTTTTCCTTGGCCACACAGCCAGAGTGAATTAAGTATCTTAAGATCACTTAAGAATAATATTCTACTATATACTCAACCTCTTTGTTTAACCTGCTTTTAAGAGAACAATTAACCTTGTTTGCCTTGGATTTCCCATATATTTAACTATTAGAACAGAAAGTAATGCATAATTAAATCTTAAATTATGTACACTTTCATGTGCCATAGTCAAAGAATAAACCATGTTTGCATGTCTTGTATTATACTTACATATGTGTGCATGTGGCAAATGTTGAAGATTGCAAATAAGTTGAAAAACTATCCACAAAAAATATGGAAAGCAGTGTACATGTATTCCTTGATAGTACTGGCTTGGCTTTCTTGATATTTGGGTCATATGGGGTCAGTTAGACTCTATAACTTATCATCCCTTGTAAAACTGTAAAAGTATTCTTTAAAATAAGGCTGATTATTTCTCCATGATGCCTTCCTTTGTTTTGAGAATATAAATACAGAAGCCCTTTTGTTAGAGACAGATAGACAGAAAGACCAAGAAGACAGAATGCAAGCAGACACAGGATTAGACTCATATATCGAACAGAAAACAGAAGACACAGGAGAGAAGCAGAGAGCTCAGACACATGTTAGCTCTTG